>NC_084487.1:12500-312500 GCF_030035675.1 Rhineura floridana
CCCTAACCCTAACCCTAACCCTAACCCTAACCCTAACCCTAACCCTAACCCTAACCCTAACCCTAACCCTAACCCTAACCCTAACCCTAACCCTAACCCTAACCCTAACCCTAACCCTAACCCTAACCCTAACCCTAACCCTAACCCTAACCCTAACCCTAACCCTAACCCTAACCCTAACCCTAACCCTAACCCTAACCCTAACCCTAACCCTAACCCTAACCCTAACCCTAACCCTAACCCTAACCCTAACCCTAACCCTAACCCTAACCCTAACCCTAACCCTAACCCTAACCCTAACCCTAACCCTAACCCTAACCCTAACCCTAACCCTAACCCTAACCCTAACCCTAACCCTAACCCTAACCCTAACCCTAACCCTAACCCTAACCCTAACCCTAACCCTAACCCTAACCCTAACCCTAACCCTAACCCTAACCCTAACCCTAACCCTAACCCTAACCCTAACCCTAACCCTAACCCTAACCCTAACCCTAACCCTAACCCTAACCCTAACCCTAACCCTAACCCTAACCCTAACCCTAACCCTAACCCTAACCCTAACCCTAACCCTAACCCTAACCCTAACCCTAACCCTAACCCTAACCCTAACCCTAACCCTAACCCTAACCCTAACCCTAACCCTAACCCTAACCCTAACCCTAACCCTAACCCTAACCCTAACCCTAACCCTAACCCTAACCCTAACCCTAACCCTAACCCTAACCCTAACCCTAACCCTAACCCTAACCCTAACCCTAACCCTAACCCTAACCCTAACCCTAACCCTAACCCTAACCCTAACCCTAACCCTAACCCTAACCCTAACCCTAACCCTAACCCTAACCCTAACCCAAAACTTTGGGGCCTGGCGGGATTGGGAAGAAGCCACGGGAGCAATTGCGCAAGGAAGGGGAGTGATGTCACCACCGCCGCCAGCCTGGGTGGCTGCTTTTGCCTCGGGATGGCGAGATACGGCATGGGCAGAGAAATGGTGGGACACGGACCAGCTAGCCTTTCGCGTGTCGCCTGCTTGGCGGGCGACCGTGCCAGCGTATCTTATTCCGGTGCTCTCAGCAGTAAAACAATGGGTAGCACACGCCCCATGGGTCAGGAATAATTCGCTCTCCGGCCGCCACTTGCGTCGTCATCTGTACTGGCGCATGGTGGAGGAACGCCTGTTTCACCCTGAGGCAGAACGTCGGGCCGCCCGAGTTGACCAGTCCCCATATCTACGGGAGAGCCGGTACCCGATCCCCCTCTTTCGAGAACGACGGGTCCCACTCTACCTGTGGGATATTCGTTGGCGGTGGTATCACCAGGTAGCGGATATAGCGACGGCCCGTCCGTGGCTATCAGAGGAAGCCCAATTATGCAGACGGCTCCGATGTGTCACTGAACGCCGAGGGGCGGGGATGGTGTTGGTGGGCGGGGAACCTCGAGAGACCGTGCAACATGTAGTGTCCACCTGCCCTGCCTCCCGATGTGTATGGGAAGGGCTGGCTCAGGGGCTGCGCTGGCCGAGCCTGGCCCATCAGCACTGGGAAGCGGTGATCTCTGGGGAAGAGCAACCGGGGCTCCGGGGTCCCGAGCGGCCAAGGGGGGCCCGGGGTCAAGAGTGTTGGCCGGTTCCACCCTCCACCCTCCGCCTTGTCAATCTCACTGTTCTGAAGGGCCTATGGGGGGCGCGCCATTGGGAACGGATTACGCAGAAAGAAAGCAGGTCAGAGGGCACGGTACGCTACATCGTGGCATCCCTACGGCGATTAGCAGGCTATGAACGGGGGCGGATGCCATCGGGGCGTTGGGCCTGCCTTTGGCCCTGGATGACGGACACCCCCCCACCTATTACTTGAACTATGGCCTATAAGCCTTCTGGCCCCATTCTTTTGGACTTTAGGTTTTGGTTTGTGGACTCTGACCTTCGGGTCCTGGACATTGTATGGACATTGTTTGATTTCCTGTATTTCCTGGATTTCCTGTGTTTCCTGTATATATTTCTGTATATATTTCTGTATTACTTGTTGTTGGTTTTATTATTATTATTGTTCTTGAATTTCTTACTGTTATTGGATTTGGATATTCACTATCAACTTCCGGATTCTGGACTTTGGACTGCTGCCTCTGGATCTTGGCTTCTGGACTGGACTTTGGCTCTTGGAATTTACATTCTGGTTTCTGGACTTGGACTTGGACTTGGATGCTGTTCCTGTGCTGAGTACTTTTGGGGGTACCTTGGGGAGTTAATGATGTTGTTGTTGCCTTTGGTTTCGGGTTTGTTGGTCTTCAGCCGTATATGTAATGGCTGAGTACCTTTTTTGTAGTATGGCTTATATCTAATAAAAAAATTTGATACCTAAAAAAAAAAAATTTGATACCTAACCCTAACCCTAACCCTAACCCTAACCCTAACCCTAACCCTAACCCTAACCCTAACCCTAACCCTAACCCTAACCCTAACCCTAACCCTAACCCTAACCCTAACCCTAACCCTAACCCTAACCCTAACCCTAACCCTAACCCTAACCCTAACCCTAACCCTAACCCTAACCCTAACCCTAACCCTAACCCTAACCCTAACCCTAACCCTAACCCTAACCCTAACCCTAACCCTAACTCTGTTTTCAACGAGGAAGGACGTGTTTTTCCAGAGCTCCTGCGAGTTTCTTGGGTGAGCGCGATTTACCCCCCTGGGGGGGACTGGACTTCTCCAAATTTAGTATCTTAACGTTCCTAAGACTGTGGGGATTCTTTTAAGACCACTTGAGGACCTGGGGGACTCTCGGGGGGGGAGCTATAGGGTTCCCCCCCAACGGGGCCTAATCAAGCCCAGCAGCCTTTAGCTGTAATTAGACCCACCAACACAGAAATGCTGGCTGCTACTGCAACAGCCACAGAGGATGAAGACTATATGGAACAGGAGGGAACCCCCTTTCCAAGGCCTATGCGAGCCCAGGAGGGTGTCCTACAGTCACCAGAAGATGTGAGACAAGAAGTAAAGGCCTGGGAGAACAAACAAACGAAGGCAGGAATTTCTGTAGGACTTGGGGAGCCTGCTGGTGCCCTATGTTTGAGAACCTCTGACAACTACCTTCTTTCCCTTGTGGGGGGGGAAAAAGCAGGCCTAGCTATGTTGGAACAGTTTGAAAATCACCAGCAGCAACAAGGTGTGGCTGAGGCCTCTAGAGAGGCCTGTTTGCCTGCAGCAGCTCTGCCTGCAGCACCTCTACTAGATACAAATGTAGCAAATGCTGACCTGAGCTGCAAACAGCTTGCAAAAGCTTGCCTGGAGCAAAATGCTCCTGAGCAAATGTGTATGGAGATAGAAGAGGAGTTGGTGTCTGCTACTGAGGCAGCTGAAACAGGAGCGGCAGCAGGGAGTGGGGGTGCTCTATTTGGGGATGGTGGTGCAATCCCCTCCATTAACCCTCTCCCTGCCTCGCAAGTCCCACCCATGTCCCTCCCCTCGACAGCTATTGTAGAAGCCTTTCTTGCTGCCTCTTTTGAATCACAAAGAGGGCAGCTGCAAGGAGAAGGAGAGAATGAGACTAGGAAAGGGGAGAACCCCTCTTCCCCCTGGGATCATCGAGGACACTCCCCGATGAACCCCCCCTTACTTCCCCCCTCCATGAGGACTGTAGAAGCTGTCTTTGCCAATCCTGCCTGGTCAGAGCCAGGAGGAAGTGAGAGGAGTGCAAGCACCCTAAATCTTTCTAAGAATATGATAAGCGGTGGTGCCGCGGTGCACAAGGATGATGATCCAAAAGGGGGCAAACACACCCAGACTTCAGAGTGGAGAGCGCAGACATCTCCAAGAGAATTGCTTCAATCGGATTGGATCGCCCCAGCAGTCATGAAGGCGATGATAGAGTCCCAGAGCGAAACCTTAGTTTCTCCGACGCCCCCTGGGCCACTTAGTAACCCTGCTAAAGAGGTGTTGAGCCCCTCCCCTGTGTGGCTAAGGGAAATGGAAGAGGAACAATCCGGAGGGCACTCTGAAGAACTTTTTCCAGTGGAGCCCCTACGACCCTTATCAACTGCTAAAGACACAATAGTTGACTCGTGGGTACAGCCCCCCCCCTCAGAGTCAACACCTGAATCTGAACACGTGATAAATAGTGAGAAAGATGGGGTTGCAGAGGGGCGACCTGCCCCTCCCCCGGCCCCTAGAGATGTAATAGAGAATTTAGAGAGCTCACAAGCTTCAGTGAGCTCCAGTGCTGAGTACAACACAGCTGATAGGGCTGGAGACATTGCAAACGCAGAAGATGACACCGGGAGTCTAGACTATGAGATGGAAGACTATGGCCCAGATGGGCCACTACCGGCCATCGGGAGACGAAGGGAGGCTCGCATCCTAGATCGCTGGCAAACCAACCTGCAGTGTGACTGGGGGCGCTATGACACCTGGCTCCTGGCTGACCCGGGAAACCGCTTGGACATGCTCAAATTGTGGGGCTTCCTGGCTGCCCACCTTGCGGTCTTACCCGCACCTACGGGCCCATGCTTAGCCAAACTCAGTCGCGACAAAATCCTTGATTGGCTGGATCGAGCGCACCCTGCTGTACTTGCAGCACTACAAGGCAACATCCAAGGCACGATACAAACTCTGGCAATGCATAGATCAGTGACATTGGGTGTGGTGGAGCGGCTGCTTATAGGGCGCCGTGCACGCACATCCACACGAAGCCTACCGGACTGGCTGGAACCTGCTGCAATGGAGCGAATGGTCCAAGAACTAATTCGCATCTGGGAGGCGCCTACCTATGCCTCCCGCTGCCCCCTCATTTGGACTGAGACGGGCAGACCGACCTCTACTCTACGGCGTCAGGACTTTGTGGACTGGCTATGGCGCCTCGTTGGGCACCTGAAATTTTGGCAGCGGAATGCACGACAGCAGAAGGCTACTACCCAGGGACAAAGTCGAATGCTGACCACAGAGACGACGACGACACCGATGGCCCCTCCGGCGAACCCTCCGGCGAATCCTTCGTCTGACAGAGCTGCGTCATTGGTGACTGGCACTTCTGGAACTGGACAACTCAGAGTGACAGCGGAGGAGCATAGTGGCAGAGCGGACAGTCGGGAGCGACGGACAGTGGTAACCGGGGTCGGGCGGCGATCGGCCGTACCCCCGGACCCAAACTTGGAAATGATGGCCCGGAATTCTTGCCAGGGGACTCCCCCGGAAGGGGGGCCCCCGCAAATGGGTGAGGAACAAGCGGGGAGCTATTCTCTTTCTCTTTCTCATTCTCTTTCTTTGCCTTTAAAACAACGTGTTCCTACTTCTCAGGAGAATGGTGGGCAGCGGGGAGGGAGAGTTGGGGAGGAGCTAATGGATGTGATGTGGGTGGAGGAACAAGGGCCAGTGGGAGGGATGAGGGGACTGGAGGAAGGGGTGGTTGGGGAGCCTCGGACTTCGCCACGGTTGCCCTCTCCTGCTCTGCCCTCTCCCCCCTTACAGTGTGCTGATACTCGGAATGCGGATCTCGCATCTGTGATTACATCTCAGAACTCAACCAATGAACACTTACCCAAGAAACCACGTCAAAAATACCCACAAAAGCAAGGACATCCACAACAGCCTTTCTCGACTGCAGATCCTCGCCTCCCTTTGCCATCGCAGCAACAACAGCAACAATTGGTAGAGGTTGGTACCCAAGGACATCAGAATCCCCAGACTGTACTGCGAGCCGCGGACAGTGCCTTTAAAACCCCTGGCCCTCTATCAATAACCTCAGATAGAGACGTAGGTACCAATCCATCTGGAACCTGTACCGAACCATCGCCTAGCACTGCTTTAAATATCAGTCCTTGCCACGAGATTGGGGAGGGAGAACCATCAATAGGCATAGGAGGGCCTTCATCAGGAAGGGAGGCAAGAGTCACGATGCAAGGATTGGGAATGAGACAGGAGGTGGGAGGTGATTCAGTGGCAACTGATGCCCAGAAGGAAGTTCATGAGGGCAGCGGGAGGCCATCGCCTGGAATGGGAAACACAGCGGTCCGGGAGGAGGTGCCTCGGAAGGGTCCTGGAACCCCTTTACAACGCCGGCGAACTCTCAGTAGGGGGGAGGGGCAATGCCCATCACAGCCGCAGAGGCAAACTGCTGGGGAGCCAAGCTCGTTACCTAGAGAGGAAGAGGGGCGGCCTACTGCAAGTGGATCGGTGGGCCCACCCTCGGCAGATAGAGCAGCCAATAACACCGGTCAGAGAGCGCCAGAACCCGGTCGCACCTATGCAGCTGCGGCTGGTGGAGGAGCTCGAGCGATGCCGAGAGCTATGGGGGGGAGTGTCGGTGGCTCCACCCGCGGCACGGCGTCAGGTTCGAAATTTGGGTTTGGATTCGATCTGGAAGCGGAGATCCTTGAAGATGCCCGCTTTTTGGACGAATTCTATAGCAGGGTAACACGACACCCCGACCCCAGAGAGCGCTACGTAGTCCGTCTGCGCTACCGGGGGCCTGATCCCGCCCGCCTGACACGGGAATATGTGATCGAACAGGTGCTCCTCGGCCGCCTGGGGATGCAAAGGGATCAGTTTCTAGCGGTCATTACCCCTCCCGGACTGACGGAGGTTGATGTCTGTTTCGCCTCTGAACGCGCGTACCAAGCCTTCTGGGATCGTTGGCGGACATCCCGCCGGCTTGGTAACCGCTGTTTTGAAGACTTTGATGTCGTTCCGCTCTTTCGGGGCGAAAATAAGGTGGTGAACATTGGGTTTCGCACCACTGGGGTCCCTCCTGAAGATGTAGCGATCTGGTTGCGGAGGCATTGCACAGTCCTCCTTGACCCTGAGCGGCGTATCGATGAGTATGGCATTTGGACTGGTGAATACCGAGCAGTAGTTGCCCTCCATAGGAGCGTAGAAGGAGGACAGGTACTTCATCTGCCGAAGTACTTTTTTATGGGTCCGGACCGCGGAGTGACCCGCTATAGTGGTCAACCCCCGGCCTGCTTTCTCTGTGGCTCTTTCGCTCACCGCCGCCGAGACTGCCGATCGGCCCTCTGTGCGAAATGCGGAGTACGGGGACACGCTACGGCTGCCTGCCAACGGCCAGTCACCTGTAGCCTGTGTCGGAATGAAGGCCATGCGTACCGATGGTGCCCACAGGCATGGCTAAATCAGCAAGACCCAGATGGGTACCAAGATTCCCTACGGCAGGCGGTAGGACGTGCCTGGGCGGCCCAAACGGCAGAGCGCCAAGAATCGGCACCGGCAGCGAATAATGAGGCAGATAGAGAGGGGCGGGCAGCACCACCACCACCACCGCAGGAAGCCAGATGGGGAGATGGTCAACCTGAAGAAGGGGCCAAAGAGGGCCCCTGGGAGACGGCGAGAGGAACGCAGCGACAACGTCGCAGGTCGCCTTTGGTAGCTCGCCCACAACTGCAACTACATCTAGGCAATCGCTTCCTAGTTTTGGAAGGAAGTGTAGATAATGAGGAGCAGGACAAGATTACTGAGAGTGCTCAGGGAGCCTCCGCCGGGAGGGTGGGGACAGCAAACGCTCTGCAACCTGAAGGATGCGGGCCACCAATAGGTACGGGAATACTAGGCAGAGGAGTGGCGCAAGGAGGGATGACGAACAATCGTCGCCGTGCTGCCAAGAGGCAGGTCTCGGAGGCGGCCGGATTTGGTGCTGCGCTCCCACGTAGCCCTCCAGGTGGAACCTCCGGAGGTATCCCAGGCAAACGCAGCAAAGGCCTATCAGAAGAGGAGAAGGCACGTGTTCTATTGCGTTCCCTTCAAGGGGTGTCTGTGGAAGAGCTCCGCAGATCCTTGGCAGACGAACGAATCGAGCTGGAGATTCTGATGCAGCGGGAAGAGCACTGCCGAGAAGGGTGCCTCGAGCGACCAACTGAAGATCGTCTGGCTGAGCTGACGGCGGTTCGCGCTCGTTGCGCGGAACGGCGTTGGCGCATTCAGACGGTGGAGGATCAGCTCGAGCGGGTAGCGAAAGAGGAGAGGAGCAGGGAGCAGGGCAACTCTCAGCGAGAGGAGGATGCCATCGATGAGAACACCCCACAAGAACCTACAGCTGAAGTAATCCAAATGGATACTACTGCTAGTCCAGCTGGAGAGGAGGTGACCATAAGGGCTGTGGAACTGCCGGGGGCACCGGCTGTGCCTCCCCCGGAGCCACCAGATGCTCTCTCATCGCGGTGGCTGCCGGGGGTGGCTACGGTGGGTGTCACCGACATTCCACCAACCATAACAAATAGTAGGCCTGCACCTGCTGCGCTTGGGGCGCGGGAGGGGGCAGGAAAGCAGAGATTGGCCTCCTCTGAGGCTGCTGATAAGGAGCAGAGGAGCGGGGGTCCAGAGTCACTCTAATGGAGTCACTCCGAGTCCTCACCTGGAACGTGCGTGGACTCCGTTCATGGGAGCGCCGCGCAGAGATTCTGGGAGCCCTTCAACAGCTTGGGTCACAGCTCATCATTCTGCAGGAAACATGGTTCGCCTCCGAACGTGAGCGTAGCCACGCGCAACGCCTCTGGAGTGTGGGCCCGTCTTTCTGGAGCTACGAGCCGGGAGAACGGTCGGGGGTCGGAGTACTCTTCGGAGAACCACCCCCGGGTTCAACTTGGCGAGTAGATAGGGTCCTGGAAGCCGTTCCTGGACGGCTGCTAGTTGTGGATTTTGCTCTGCTGCCGACGGCTGGAAGGGAGCTAGAGGCCCCGAGAGGCGCATACCGCCTCTGCGGAGTCTATGCACCGACAGGTAGAGAGGGGCGGCGGCGTTTATGGCCCCGCCTCTTCCTTCAGAGCCATACGCGACGCCAATTGCTGGTAGCGGGAGACTTTAATAACCGAGCCCGCCCAGAAGATCGCACAGTACCAGTGGGCAGAGAACCGCCGTCTCTGACAGCGGAGGAGAGAAGGCTGGCAGCTGGCCTCAAAGAGCGTGGCCTAAAGGATACAGCGCTCCAGATACCCAATGAACTAGCCTTCTGCCCACCCGGGCGTGGCAAGCCCTTTAGCGATGGCGAGCGATACGGAGTGGCTCGGGGAGTGGGGGTGTCGGCGCGCTTCACGTTTCACCATCCGCGGGTGGCCAGCCGCGTCGATCGCGTATGGGCACCGACGGGGTGGGAAGTGGAGCGATGCCGCGTCCTTGCCTCTGACTGGTCCGATCATGCTATGCTGGTAGTGACATTCAGTCTTGCTGGCAACCAACCAGCTGCAACGATGAGAAAGGTCGGGACTCGAGGCCGCCCGCTCTGGCGGCTACGTCCAGCCACCCTAGATAGCAGTGAGGAACTACGCCAACAACTAGAAGGCATGGTGGCCGTCTGGGCCGCCCAGGTTGAGGCTGGGGATCCCCTGGATCCGGACCTCTGGGACAGCTGGCAATGTCTGAAAAGACTATTGTCGGAGCGCTGTCGCGAACACTCGCGACGGGGAGCTCGTCGTGAGGTGCGTGGCTATCAAAATGCTGTCTATACACTCCTACGCTGCCACCGGTGGCGTGACGAGGGGATATCTTTTCAGCCGGAGGAACTTCTTGAGGCACAGGAGACGATCTCAGCCTTTCACCAGGGAGAACGGATGCGGGCTAAGCGGCACCGTGTCTGTCGCAGCCGTGGCCCAATGGTCGAGGCTGGAGAGTGGGAACGGTCCCGCTTGGCACCGTCGACCACTGCTGCACCGATGTCCTGCACAGGCCTTCGTGATGCACCAGAGGATGTGATTCAGAGCACTCCTGAGGGGATGCTGGCGGTGATGGAGCGTCACTGGCACAAGGTATTTACCCGAAAGCCCATTCCTGAAGAGGAGATTCAAACCTTCCTTGATAGGGTAGAGGCGCAGGTTGGCTGGGGACCGGGGCTAACAAAAGAACAACAGCTGATGTTAGAAGCCCCTGTCACGACAGAGGAGGTGCGGACAGCCATTGGCAGGGGGCGGGCGCGTTCCGCCCCTGGGCCAGATGGGCTACCCTGGCGCTTCTATCAATGTTATGTGGCGCTCCTAGCCGGACCGCTCGCACGGCTTTTCAACTCGCTGCTACTCCAAGATCAAGGGCTCAGGGACTTCTCACAGGCGCTGTTAATCTTCTTTCCGAAAAAAGGGGACCTCTCCCTTCCTGTCAACTGGCGCCCCATTGCCCTTGCTAATGTAGACAATCGCATCCTGGCTAGAGTTCTTAACACTCGTCTGGCGAATGTTGCTGACTGTCTGGTACGCCCATGTCAGACCAGTGCAGTCCCGGGCCGGCGAATGACAGACTCGTTGTGCCTCTTGCGAGAGGTGTTTGCCACCACAGCAAAGGCGACGGGACTGGGGGGTGAAACAGAAGAAAGAGCAAAGAGTGTCACGAGTCGCGGCGGCGGAGAGGGGCTTTTCCTGCTCCAACTGGATCAGGAGAAGGCCTTTGATAACATCCACCACGACTACCTCTGGGAGACGCTCCACCGGAAAGGGATCCCTACTCGCTTTGTCTCCCATCTGCAGTGGCTCTACCGAGAGGCAACCGTAATCCCGCAACTGAATGGTTGGCGGGGGGTGGCAATACCGGTATGCTCAGGAGTGCGACAAGGGTGCCCGCTAAGTGCGCTCCTTTATGTGCTGGCCCTTGACCCCGCTTTAGCACTGGTCGAAGCATCAGGGTTGGTGGGCTTCTCGGCACAACCGCCAGTACCCCGCCCACTGTTAAGGGAAGAGTGCCCGGGGACGGTGTCAGGGTCGACACAAGAGCCGCTGCAAGAAAGACCAACAGAAACTACAGCGGCTTGGGTGGGACTGGTGGCGCATGCGGACGATGTCACCGTCCTCATTCGGAACCGCACTGAAGTAAATGGTGTTCTAGAGGCCCTTCGTGCCTATGGGCGTGGCTCAGGTGCTAAAGTCAACCTGCACAAGAGCTTCGCCGTAGGGTGGACCTGTGAGGGAGCCGGTGAGCCACCTGACCTGACCGTGCAGCCTCTGACGGCCATTCTAGCGGATGAAGTGGGAGAGGTGACCGAGCGACCGAACGAGTTGCCGGCCAGAGTGGAGACGGTGGTGGAGGATGTCTCTATATTGGGAGTTAGATACTCACTGGCTCACGGGGGCAACGGCTTTCGAGAGTGGGAGCGCTGGGTGCAGGCTGTCGATGCTCGATTGGAACTGTGGCGGCACTGGCGATTAGGCATCTTCCAAAAAGTCATCTTCCTAAAGACCTACCTGTACCCTATCGCCATGGCCCTAGCTAGAGTTTACCCTATCCCAGAAATTCTGCTCCGGCGAGTAGATCGCTTGGTGCTTCGCTTTCTCTGGGGGACGGTCCATTTCCCTCAGAGCCGAGCGGTAGCCTCCCGCCCACACGAACAAGGCGGCCTGGCGCTACCAGCGCTAGGTCCAGCCTGCTTGGCAGAGTTTCTCGCCCAAAACTTTGGGGCCTGGCGGGATTGGGAAGAAGCCACGGGAGCAATTGCGCAAGGAAGGGGAGTGATGTCACCACCGCCGCCAGCCTGGGTGGCCGCTTTTGCCTCGGGATGGCGAGATACGGCATGGGCAGAGAAATGGTGGGACATGGACCAGCTAGCCTTTCGCGTGTCGCCTGCTTGGCGGGTGACCGTGCCAGCGTATCTTATTCCGGTGCTCTCAGCAGTAAAACAATGGGTAGCACACGCCCCATGGGTCAGGAATAATTCGCTCTCCGGCCGCCACTTGCGTCGTCATCTGTACTGGCGCATGGTGGAGGAACGCCTGTTTCACCCTGAGGCAGAACGTCGGGCCGCCCGAGTTGACCAGTCCCCATATCTACGGGAGAGCCGGTACCCGATCCCCCTCTTTCGAGAACGACGGGTCCCACTCTACCTGTGGGATATTCGTTGGCGGTGGTATCACCAGGTAGCGGATATAGCGACGGCCCGTCCGTGGCTATCAGAGGAAGCCCAATTATGCAGACGGCTCCGATGTGTCACTGAACGCCGAGGGGCGGGGATGGTGTTGGTGGGCGGGGAACCTCGAGAGACCGTGCAACATGTAGTGTCCACCTGCCCTGCCTCCCGATGTGTATGGGAAGGGCTGGCTCAGGCGCTGCGCTGGCCGAGCCTGGCCCATCAGCACTGGGAAGCGGTGATCTCTGGGGAAGAGCAACCGGGGCTCCGGGGTCCCGAGCGGCCAAGGGGGGCCCGGGGTCAAGAGTGTTGGCCGGTTCCACCCTCCACCCTCCGCCTTGTCAATCTCACTGTTCTGAAGGGCCTATGGGGGGCGCGCCATTGGGAACGGATTACGCAGAAAGAAAGCAGGTCAGAGGGCACGGTACGCTACATCGTGGCATCCCTACGGCGAGTAGCAGGCTATGAACGGGGGCGGATGCCATCGGGGCGTTGGGCCCGCCTTTGGCCCTGGATGACGGACACCCCCCCACCTATTACTTGAACTATGGCCTATAAGCCTTCTGGCCCCATTCTTTTGGACTTTAGGGTTTGGTTTGTGGACTCTGACCTTCGGGTCCTGGACATTGTATGGACATTATATGATTTCCTGTATTTCCTGGATTTCCTGTGTTTCCTGTATATATTTCTGTATATATTTCTGTATTACTTGTTGTTGGTTTTATTATTATTATTGTTCTTGAATTTCTTACTGTTATTGGATTTGGATATTCAATATCAACTTCCGGATTCTGGACTTTGGACTGCTGCCTCTGGATCTTGGCTTCTGGACTGGACTTTGGCTCTTGGAATTTACATCCTGGTTTCTGGACTTGGACTTGGACTTGGATGCTGTTCCTATGCTGAGTACTTTTGGGGGTACCTTGGGGAGTTAATGATGTTGTTGTTGCCTTTGGTTTCGGGTTTGTTGGTCTTCAGCCGTATATGTAATGGCTGAGTACCTTTTTTGTAGTATGGCTTATATCTAATAAAAAAATTTGATACCTAAAAAAATTTGATACCTAACCCTAACCCTAACCCTAACCCTAACCCTAACCCTAACCCTAACCCTAACCCTAACCCTAACCCTAACCCTAACCCTAACCCTAACCCTAACCCTAACCCTAACCCTAACCCTAACCCTAACCCTAACCCTAACCCTAACCCTAACCCTAACCCTAACCCTAACCCTAACCCTAACCCTAACCCTAACCCTAACCCTAACCCTAACCCTAACCCTAACCCTAACCCTAACCCTAACCCTAACCCTAACCCTAACCCTAACCCTAACCCTAACCCTAACCCTAACCCTAACCCTAACCCTAACCCTAACCCTAACCCTAACCCTAACCCTAACCCTAACCCTAACCCTAACCCTAACCCTAACCCTAACCCTAACCCTAACCCTAACCCTAACCCTAACCCTAGCCCTAGCCCTAACCCTAGCCCTAGCCCTAGCCCTAACCCTAACCCTAACCCTAACCCTAGCCCTAACCCTAACCCTAGCCCTAACCCTAACCCTAGCCCTAACCCTAACCCTAACCCTAACCCTAACCCTAACCCTAACCCTAACCCTAACCCTAACCCTAACCCTAACCCTAACCCTAACCCTAACCCCACCGAGGGAAGCTAGATGGGGAGAGGGTCAAACTGAAGAAGGGACCGAAGAGGGCCCCTGGGAGACAGTGAGAGGAGTACAAAAAGGCCATCGTAGGCAACTACCGGTAGCTCGTCCAGAGCCCCAGCTGCACCTTGGCAATCGTTTTCTCGTTCTAGAAGGAAATGTAGACAATGTGGAGCGAGGCAGCTCCACTGAGAGTATTCAAAGAGTTCCTTCCGAGATAGCGAGGGCACGAAATGCTCAGCAGCCTGAGGGAAGTAGGTCATCATTGGACATAGGAATACTAGGGAAGAACATGGGCAGAGATATAACGCATGAAGGGATGACGAACAGTCGTCGCCGAGCTACAAAAAGGCAGGTCTCAGAGGCGGCTGGACTAAACACAATAACCCCGCTTAGTTCCCCTAGAAAAGTTCCAGGCAAACGTACCAAGGGTATGACAGAAGAAGAGAAAGCACGGGTTTTATTACGCTCCCTTCAAGGGGTATCTATGGAGGAACTTCGCAACTCCTTGATTAATGAACGCATTGAGATGGACATCTTGAAGCAACGTGAGGAACAATGCCAGCAAGATTACCTTGAGCAGCCGACTGAGGACCGTCTGGCGGAGCTAACGGCGGTCCGAGCTCACTGTGCGGACCGCCGCTGGCGCATACAGACAGTTGAAGATCAACTTGAGCGGGTGGAGAAGGTAGAGAAGGATAAGGAGAAGGATAGGAGAAAGGATAAGGGAAAGGAGGATGGCATGGAGGAGCACAGCCTGGAAGAACACAATCCAGAGGAAAATAAAAATGAGATGGCCCAGATAGATGCTGTTACTAAAATAACTGGAGAGGAGATGACCATAGAAACTGTAGGGGCACCGAGGATGCCAGTTACGCCTCCCCCAGAACCCCCAGAACCCCCAGAACCATCAGATACTTCTCCATCTCGGGGAATCATGGAAAACAGTAGGCCTGCACCTGCTGCGCTTGAGGCGCAGGAGGGGGCAGGAAAATAGAGACTAGCCTCCTCTGAGGCTACTGGTAGAGAGCAAGAGAAGGCGGGTTTAAAATTTAAAATTTAAAATTCTTGTTTAAAATTCTTGTTTAAACATTTTTTAAACATCTTATCTTTAAAATTCTTGGGTTTGTTCTTGGGTTTGTTCTTATTCTTGTTCCTTTACTTGGATTTGGCTAATAAAGATTGGATTACAGATTGGATTACAGACTTGCACCTATCTTGGATAACTGAACATCGGTTCCTAGACTGGATTTTGGACTTTGGACTTTGGACTTTAGACTTTGGACTTTGGACTGTGGACTGTGGACTGTGGACTTTGGACTGTGGACTGTGGACTTTGGAAGTTGGACTTTGGACGCTGGACTTTGGACTTTGGATCTTGCAACTTGCAACCTTAATTTTGGATGCTGTTCCTGTGTTGGGTACTGTGGGGGTTAATGTTAATGTAAATTTCGTTTTGTTATTATTAAGCCACATGTGTAGTGGCTGAGTAATAATTTTTATAATATTTATGTAGAATGGCTTATTTCAATAAAAAATTTCATACCTAAAAAAAAATTTCATACCTAACCCTAACCCTAACCCTAACCCTAACCCTAACCCTAACCCTAACCCTAACCCTAACCCTAACCCTAACCCTAACCCTAACCCTAACCCTAACCCTAACCCTAACCCTAACCCTAACCCTAACCCTAACCCTAACCCTAACCCTAACCCTAACCCTAACCCTAACCCTAACCCTAACCCTGATTTGGTAGGAGGAGGTGGTAGTTTTTGGAGCTCCTGAAGATCCAAAACAAAACGTCTTTTTATTCAAAATTCGGCCAGCATGCCACTGCCTCAAGGCTTGAGGTAGGTGGAGGAGACTCTGGTGCATCTTTTGAGACCAATATGAACCCTGACAGTGGAGGGGATCCTCAAAAAAACGCTGTTGAAGAGAGACCTTTTAAAAATGCTGCAGAGGCCTCCCTGAAAGCAGAGGCCTCTCTGGAAACAATGCCTCGCAGTGAGTACAAAGAGGGGTTTTCAAAAGACCAGCTTTCCCTGGGTGGGGAAATGTTTGCAAATTCAGTGACTTTAAAGGAAGGGGGAACCCCTGAAGTATCAGCAGCTGTTGTTGTGGGCCCTCAGATCCCTTTGAATGAGTCTACAAACTTAGAAGAAGCTGGGACCCCTAGGACTCTCATAGAACAAACAGTAGATAAAATGGCTGACTGTGAAGCAGCACTTTCTATGAAAATAAAGCAGATGAAGAGGGACTATATAGAAATTGTATTAGAATATGAAAGACTTCAGAAAGAGTGTGCTAGAAGAGAAATGGTCAAACAGAAACAAATGCAGTCTGGTGACAAAAGACAAGAAGAAAGTTTGACAAAAATAAACATTGATTGCACAGCTTTTCGCCATGAGATTTTCTTGGCTTGGAAGTATGTAATGCAACAAGAAAATATTCTAAATACCTTTTCAAGTAGAGAAATTGAAATGTATGGAAGAGACACTTATGATAAAGAAAAAAGTATATTGGGAAAATTTAAAGACAATTATGTAATACAATATAACAAATGCTTTGATGAATTGGAAGTTTTGGAATTAAGTGCTCTTAAAGAGACAGTACATGTTAGTAAAACAACTGAGAGACAAAGTGCACAAGCTGCTGAGGCTTGTATGGAACCTTCACTGAATACATTACAAGAACAAAGTTTTGTAGATCTTGAACTTAATCAAGGTGGTAATCAGCAAACAGAACAAGAATGTATTATTATAGATAAAGAAATTGAAAATAATAGGCAAATGACCTTTGCTGAGCAATTAAGTAATAAAGGAGAAAATGATGAAGATAGAGGAGTGGAGAAATCAAAAGGAAGAGAGAGCGCCCTCTCTGATTTTTCTGAACCAGAAGTAGAATTAGAATTTCTTACTGAAATTTTTGAAACTGATTTTGAAACCGATTGTGATATGCAAATGGACTTGGTTTCTGTTGAAAAATTAAAATCTGCTGTACCCAATGTGAAAGAGTCAAGGGAGAGGAAAATTCTGGCAAAATGGACTGAAATATTGCAAAAAAATCTAACCAAGGTGGAAGATATTATTTTACCAACTGAATTTGAAAAGCATGATATGTTGAGGCTTTGGGGTTATGTGATGGCCCATGTAGCTTTAACCAATGTTCCGACAAAAAATCTGACTAAATATAGTCAACAAAAAGTAGTGCAATTTTTGGATAAAACTTATCAGCCTTTAAAAGATGTGCTTTCAGGATGGCAGGTAACATTAAGACTGAAGGAATTAAGCTATTTAAAATCATTAGCGCTGGATTGTGTGCGGAGACTTCTAGTGGCGAGGAAGCCGAAGACGTCTATGGAGGCTTATCCTGATTGGCTAGAAGAAAAACACCTAATAAAATATTTCCAAGATATTCACAGAACTCGACTTACTACGGCTGATGATGAGGCTCCGCCTGTCTTTTGGAGTCAAATTGACAATAAGGACACGTTAGTGCCAAATGAGGAATTTAACATATGGTTGGAAAAAGTAATCGATTGTTTAAAACAGAGGCAGAAAATCATAAAACAAAGAAGAGACGATAAACAAGAACGAGTGAAGTCAACATCGGTGGCGGTGGCGTCGAGAATCCAGTCCGAAGCTCGGGTCCCGATTGAAGCAGTTCCCAAAAGGAGAACGGAAGCGGTTGCTGAGATCGATGAGGAGGAGAGACGGGCCCAATGGGTTTTGCAGGGGGTGTCTTCTAAGGAAGCGCCCCCGACAATCGGTGAGGTGATGGGGATGCAGGGAGATCTGGAAACAATGCAGAGTGGTAGATTAAAAAATAAGGGAAGAAGTAGAAAGCTTAATGAAAAAGGAGGGGATGGTACAGACAGTAGTTCAGAGCAGGAAAAAACACCCGAGACGGTACGAAAAAGACCTAGAACTGGATTAGTAGGGGAGGAAGAAGGGGGTAAAGCGATTGAGACTGCTCAGAATTGTATAACAGATGTAAGCGATCAGTCCTTATTGGAGGGAATCTCAGTAATAGAAACAGAGTTGGGAAGCCGAGGGAAGGGTTATGTAGGTGATACCGGTATGGCTTCTGGCGCTTGTGGGTTTTCTTCCTTTCATAGGCATGGAGAAGCAGTTCTGCAATCGAGGGTGGAGCGAGGAGCAGGAGTGAAAGCGAGACAAGAGACTTTTCTAATGGACATTGAAAGAGAAGCACGATCCACATTAACATCGAAAGACATTTTTTTGAAAGGAAACACAAGGACAGATTCTGTGAGTATTGTGGAGAGTGCTTCCTCACCTGGAATGCAGAGTCCTATTAGAGCATCATTGGTGCAAAGGGAACAAGGGGAAGCTAGTACAGCTCATGAGTCTTTAGGTCAGTCCCATCCGGGTGGTTCTGGACTTTTGCAATCTCTTTCTTATGCAAAGGCAACAAGAGGCAATACGCAGAGGAAGGACATTAATTCATCAATGCCTAGGTGGTATTTTGAGGGGGATGAAGAAGATTATTTAGAGAGTTTCCTTAATACTGCTTCAGAGGATAGAGATCCTAGAAAGAGATATGTGGTACGTTTTCGTTATGTAGGAATAGAAGCTGAAAAAGACACGAGGGCTTATGTCACTAAAGTGTTTATAAGAGATACTCTAAATTTTCCCAAAGAGGATATTGTGGCTGTGATACAGTTACCTGGTTCCAAGGAGACGGATGTCTGCCTTGCTTCAGAGCGTGCTTACAGACAATTTTGGACGGCCAGTAGGGCTGCCTGTAGAGCAGATAACTTACTTTTGAGAGGTTATGAAATGATACCATTGTTTCGTGGGGATACTAGAGTACTCACGATCAGTTTACGTACTACTACTGTTCCGGCACAGGATGTAGCACTTTGGGTGATGAAATATGCAGACATTTTAATGGGTCCAAAAAAAAAATATGATGAAGAAGGTTTCTGGACTGGAGAATACCGATGTGTGGTTTCTTTTAAAAACCGTTCTGAAGGGACTAGGCAGGGTTACATACCTAAGTATTTCTTTTTAGGATCAGATCGGGGAATTACGAGATACAGTGGCCAACCTGCTGCTTGTTTTCAGTGTGGGGCGTATGATCACATACGACGCAATTGTACAACATCGCTTTGCGCAAAGTGTGGGGAGCGAGGCCATCAAACGGCTTTTTGTCATCGTGGCATTACGTGCAATCTGTGCGATGAGATGGGACATACGTATCTTTGGTGCCCTCAGGCATATTACAATCGACAAGATGCAGATAGATGTGCAAAGGCAGAAAGAATGGCAGAGTCAGGAAAACAAAAAGCTGATGCGCAAATGAGAAAGAAAGCTAGACAGGAAGGAGGGATGGGAAAAGAAGAGAGGGCAAGTAGAGCACACTTTGAAAATTTGGTAGAGTCTGATACTCAAGGGAAGAAAACTGTTTCTATGGAAAAAAATGATAATTTTCAAGAAAGGCAGGATGAATGGAATATGGTGCAGAAGGGGAAAGGAGGGAAAAGTAAACAAAAGACAAAGCATTTAGAAACGGTAAATAATGGGAAATTATTTTATAAAAAAAATAGATACCGGGTCTTAAGTGAAGAAGTGGTAATAGAAGGGGAAAGTGTAATTGTAAATGAGGAGATGAGTCATAGTAATGAGAAGGAACAACAAAAGACACAACAGACACAAAAAAATATTCAAGATGGAGAAGGAATAAAAGAACAAAGAAAACAAAAAAACAGACCCCCTCCTACAAAACCCCCTCCTGCTGAACCCCCTCCCACTCCCATTCCCTTTAACGCTTTTTCTCTTAGTCAGACTACACTTCAGAATTTTTCTGAAGGGGTAGAAAGAGTGGATGAGGTCCAAGAAAAGGTAACTTGAAGAGAAGATAAGGAATGAGACTATTTTGCATTTAGGTAATAAAGTTTTATGCTAAGTTTAATGGTAAATTTTAATGGAAAATTTTTTATGTGTTTCTTTTAAAGTATTGTATTTTAAGTTATTATTTTGATGTGATTTTTTATAATATAGGTTCGAGAGGTATATTTTGTATTAGAGTTAGGTTAGAGAGGTAAATTATATGTATTAGTTAGATATGTTTTTCGGTGAGTGGCGATATTGTTACGTGATTTCGCGTGCGGGATGTAACCTAGTAGTATGAATAATTTAAATAAAAAATCTTACCTAAAAAAAAAAAAAAAAATCTTACCTAACCCTAACCCTAACCCTAACCCTAACCCTAACCCTAACCCTAACCCTAACCCTAACCCTAACCCTGATTTGGTAGGAGGAGGTGGTAGTTTTTGGAGCTCCTGAAGATCCAAAACAAAACGTCTTTTTATTCAAAATCCGGCCAGCATGCCACTGCCTCAAGGCTTGAGGTAGGTGGAGGAGACTCTGGTGCATCTTTTGAGACCAATATGAACCCTGACAGTGGAGGGGATCCTCAAAAAAACGCTGTTGAAGAGAGACCTTTTAAAAATGCTGCAGAGGCCTCCCTGAAAGCAGAGGCCTCTCTGGAAACAATGCCTCGCAGTGAGTACAAAGAGGGGTTTTCAAAAGACCAGCTTTCCCTGGGTGGGGAAATGTTTGCAACTTCAGTGACTTTAAAGGAAGGGGGAACCCCTGAAGTATCAGCAGCTGTTGTTGTGGGCCCTCAGATCCCTTTGAATGAGTCTACAAACTTAGAAGAAGCTGGGACCCCTAGGACTCTCATAGAACAAACAGTAGATAAAATGGCTGACTGTGAAGCAGCACTTTCTATGAAAATAAAGCAGATGAAGAGGGACTATATAGAAATTGTATTAGAATATGAAAGACTTCAGAAAGAGTGTGCTAGAAGAGAAATGGTCAAACAGAAACAAATGCAGTCTGGTGACAAAAGACAAGAAGAAAGTTTGACAAAAATAAACATTGATTGCACAGCTTTTCGCCATGAGATTTTCTTGGCTTGGAAGTATGTAATGCAACAAGAAAATATTCTAAATACCTTTTCAAGTAGAGAAATTGAAATGTATGGAAGAGACACTTATGATAAAGAAAAAAGTATATTGGGAAAATTTAAAGACAATTATGTAATACAATATAACAAATGCTTTGATGAATTGGAAGTTTTGGAATTAAGTGCTCTTAAAGAGACAGTACATGTTAGTAAAACAACTGAGAGACAAAGTGCACAAGCTGCTGAGGCTTGTATGGAACCTTCACTGAATACATTACAAGAACAAAGTTTTGTAGATCTTGAACTTAATCAAGGTGGTAATCAGCAAACAGAACAAGAATGTATTATTATAGATAAAGAAATTGAAAATAATAGGCAAATGACCTTTGCTGAGCAATTAAGTAATAAAGGAGAAAATGATGAAGATAGAGGAGTGGAGAAATCAAAAGGAAGAGAGAGCGCCCTCTCTGATTTTTCTGATTTTTCTGAACCAGAAGTAGAATTAGAATTTCTTACTGAAATTTTTGAAACTGATTTTGAAACCGATTGTGATATGCAAATGGACTTGGTTTCTGTTGAAAAATTAAAATCTGCTGTACCCAATGTGAAAGAGTCAAGGGAGAGGAAAATTCTGGCAAAATGGACTGAAATATTGCAAAAAAATCTAACCAAGGTGGAAGATATTATTTTACCAACTGAATTTGAAAAGCATGATATGTTGAGGCTTTGGGGTTATGTGATGGCCCATGTAGCTTTAACCAATGTTCTGACAAAAAATCTGACTAAATATAGTCAACAAAAAGTAGTGCAATTTTTGGATAAAACTTATCAGCCTTTAAAAGATGTGCTTTCAGGATGGCAGGTAACATTAAGACTGAAGGAATTAAGCTATTTAAAATCATTAGCGCTGGATTGTGTGCGGAGACTTCTAGTGGCGAGGAAGCCGAAGACGTCTATGGAGGCTTATCCTGATTGGCTAGAAGAAAAACACCTAATAAAATATTTCCAAGATATTCACAGAACTCGACTTACTACGGCTGATGATGAGGCTCCGCCTGTCTTTTGGAGTCAAATTGACAATAAGGACACGTTAGTGCCAAATGAGGAATTTAACATATGGTTGGAAAAAGTAATCGATTGTTTAAAACAGAGGCAGAAAATCATAAAACAAAGAAGAGACGATAAACAAGAACGAGTGAAGTCAACATCGGTGGCGGTGGCGTCGAGAATCCAGTCCGAAGCTCGGGTCCCGATTGAAGCAGTTCCCAAAAGGAGAACGGAAGCGGTTGCTGAGATCGATGAGGAGGAGAGACGGGCCCAATGGGTTTTGCAGGGGGTGTCTTCTAAGGAAGCGCCCCCGACAATCGGTGAGGTGATGGGGATGCAGGGAGATCTGGAAACAATGCAGAGTGGTAGATTAAAAAATAAGGGAAGAAGTAGAAAGCTTAATGAAAAAGGAGGGGATGGTACAGACAGTAGTTCAGAGCAGGAAAAAACACCCGAGACGGTACGAAAAAGACCTAGAACTGGATTAGTAGGGGAGGAAGAAGGGGGTAAAGCGATTGAGACTGCTCAGAATTGTATAACAGATGTAAGCGATGAGTCCTTATTGGAGGGAATCTCAGTAATAGAAACAGAGTTGGGAAGCCGAGGGAAGGGTTATGTAGGTGATACCGGTATGGCTTCTGGCGCTTGTGGGTTTTCTTCCTTTCATAGGCATGGAGAAGCAGTTCTGCAATCGAGGGTGGAGCGAGGAGCAGGAGTGAAAGCGAGACAAGAGACTTTTCTAATGGACATTGAAAGAGAAGCACGATCCACATTAACATCGAAAGACATTTTTTTGAAAGGAAACACAAGGACAGATTCTGTGAGTATTGTGGAGAGTGCTTCCTCACCTGGAATGCAGAGTCCTATTAGAGCATCATTGGTGCAAAGGGAACAAGGGGAAGCTAGTACAGCTCATGAGTCTTTAGGTCAGTCCCATCCGAGTGGTTCTGGACTTTCGCAATCTCTTTCTTATGCAAAGGCAACAAGAGGCAATACGCAGAGGAAGGACATTAATTCATCAATGCCTAGGTGGTATTTTGAGGGGGATGAAGAAGATTATTTAGAGAGTTTCCTTAATACTGCTTCAGAGGATAGAGATCCTAGAAAGAGATATGTGGTACGTTTTCGTTATGTAGGAATAGAAGCTGAAAAAGACACGAGGGCTTATGTCACTAAAGTGTTTATAAGAGATACTCTAAATTTTCCCAAAGAGGATATTGTGGCTGTGATACAGTTACCTGGTTCCAAGGAGACGGATGTCTGCCTTGCTTCAGAGCGTGCTTACAGACAATTTTGGACGGCCAGTAGGGCTGCCTGTAGAGCAGATAACTTACTTTTGAGAGGTTATGAAATGATACCATTGTTTCGTGGGGATACTAGAGTACTCACGATCAGTTTACGTACTACTACTGTTCCGGCACAGGATGTAGCACTTTGGGTGATGAAATATGCAGACATTTTAATGGGTCCAACTAAAAAATATGATGAAGAAGGTTTCTGGACTGGAGAATACCGATGTGTGGTTTCTTTTAAAAACCGTTCTGAAGGGACTAGGCAGGGTTACATACCTAAGTATTTCTTTTTAGGATCAGATCGGGGAATTACGAGATACAGTGGCCAACCTGCTGCTTGTTTTCAGTGTGGGGCGTATGATCACATACGACGCAATTGTACAACATCGCTTTGCGCAAAGTGTGGGGAGCGAGGCCATCAAACGGCTTTTTGTCATCGTGGCATTACGTGCAATCTGTGCGATGAGATGGGACATACGTATCTTTGGTGCCCTCAGGCATATTACAATCGACAAGATGCAGATAGATGTGCAAAGGCAGAAAGAATGGCAGAGTCAGGAAAACAAAAAGCTGATGCGCAAATGAGAAAGAAAGCTAGACAGGAAGGAGGGATGGGAAAAGAAGAGAGGGCAAGTAGAGCACACTTTGAAAATTTGGTAGAGTCTGATACTCAAGGGAAGAAAACTGTTTCTATGGAAAAAAATGATAATTTTCAAGAAAGGCAGGATGAATGGAATATGGTGCAGAAGGGGAAAGGAGGGAAAAGTAAACAAAAGACAAAGCATTTAGAAACGGTAAATAATGGGAAATTATTTTATAAAAAAAATAGATACCGGGTCTTAAGTGAAGAAGTGGTAATAGAAGGGGAAAGTGTAATTGTAAATGAGGAGATGAGTCATAGTAATAAGAAGGAACAACAAAAGACACAACAGACACAAAAAAATATTCAAGATGGAGAAGGAATAAAAGAACAAAGAAAACAAAAAAACAGACCCCCTCCTACAAAACCCCCTCCTGCTGAACCCCCTCCCACTCCCATTCCCTTTAACGCTTTTTCTCTTAGTCAGACTACACTTCAGAATTTTTCTGAAGGGGTAGAAAGAGTGGATGAGGTCCAAGAAAAGGTAACTTGAAGAGAAGATAAGGAATGAGACTATTTTGCATTTAGGTAATAAAGTTTTATGCTAAGTTTAATGGTAAATTTTAATGGAAAATTTTTTATGTGTTTCTTTTAAAGTATTGTATTTTAAGTTATTATTTTGATGTGATTTTTTATAATATAGGTTTGAGAGGTATATTTTGTATTAGAGTTAGGTTAGAGAGGTAAATTATATGTATTAGTTAGATATGTTTTTCGGTGAGTGGCGATATTGTTACGTGATTTCGCGTGCGGGATGTAACCTAGTAGTATGAATAATTTAAATAAAAAATCTTACCTAAAAAAAAAAAAAAAAAATCTTACCTAACCCTAACCCTAACCCTAACCCTAACCCTAACCCTAACCCTAACCCTAACCCTAACCCTAACCCTAACCCTAACCCTAACCCTAACCCTAACCCTAACCCTAACCCGAACCCGAACCCGAACCCGAACCCGAACCCGAACCCGAACCCGAACCCTAACCCTAACCCTAACCCTAACCCTAACCCGAACCCGAACCCTAACCCTAACCCTAACCCGAACCCTAACCCGAACCCTAACCCGAACCCTAACCCGAACCCGAACCCTAACCCGAACCCGAACCCGAACCCTAACCCTAACCCTAACCCTAACCCGAACCCTAACCCTAACCCTAACCCTAACCCTAACCCTAACCCTAACCCTAACCCTAACCCTAACCCTAACCCTAACCCTAACTCTGTTTTCAACGAGGAAGGACGTGTTTTTTCCAGAGCTCCTGCGAGTTTCTTGGGTGAGCGCGATTTACCCCCCTGGGGGGGACTGGACTTCTCCAAATTTAGTATCTTAACGTTCCTAAGACTGTGGGGATTCTTTTAAGACCACTTGAGGACCTGGGGGACTCTCGGGGGGGGAGCTATAGGGTTCCCCCCCAACGGGGCCTAATCAAGCCCAGCAGCCTTTAGCTGTAATTAGACCCAACAACACAGAAATGCTGGCTGCTACTGCAACAGCCACAGAGGATGAAGACTATATGGAACAGGAGGGAACCCCCTTTCCAAGGCCTATGCGAGCCCAGGAGGGTGTCCTACAGTCACCAGAAGATTTGAGACAAGGAGTAAAGGCCTGGGAGAACAAACAAACGAAGGCAGGAATTTCTGTAGGACTTGGGGAGCCTGCTGGTGCCCTATGTTTGAGAACCTCTGAAAACTACCTTCTTTCCCTTGTGGGGGGGGAAAAAGCAGGCCTAGCTATGTTGGAACAGTTTGAAAATCACCAGCAGCAACAGGGTGTGGCTGAGGCCTCTAGAGAGGCCTGTTTGCCTGCAGCAGCTCTGCCTGCAGCACCTCTACTAGATACAAATGTAGCAAATGCTGACCTGAGCTGCAAACAGCTTGCAAAAGCTTGCCTGGAGCAAAATGCTCCTGAGCAAATGTGTATGGAGATAGAAGAGGAGTTGGTGTCTGTTACTGAGGCAGCTGAAACAGGAGCGGCAGCAGGGAGTGGGGGTGCTCTATTTGGGGATGGTGGTGCAATCCCCTCCATTAACCCTCTCCCTGCCTCGCAAGTCCCACCCATGTCCCTCCCCTCGACAGCTATTGTAGAAGCCTTTCTTGCTGCCTCTTTTGAATCACAAAGAGGGCAGCTGCAAGGAGAAGGAGAGAATGAGACTAGGAAAGGGGAGAACCCCTCTTCCCCCTGGGATCATCGAGGACACTCCCCGATGAACCCCCCCTTACTTCCCCCCTCCATGAGGACTGTAGAAGCTGTCTTTGCCAATCCTGCCTGGTCAGAGCCAGGAGGAAGTGAGAGGAGTGCAAGCACCCTAAATCTTTCTAAGAATATGATAAGCGGTGGTGCCACGGTGCGCAAGGATGATGATCCAAAAGGGGGCAAACACACCCAGACTTCAGAGTGGAGAGCGCAGACATCTCCAAGAGAATTGCTTCAATCGGATTGGATCGCCCCAGCAGTCATGAAGGCGATGATAGAGTCCCAGAGCGAAACCTTAGTTTCTCCGACGCCCCCTGGGCCACTTAGTAACCCTGCTAATGAGGGGTTGAGCCCCTCCCCTGTGTGGCTAAGGGAAATGGAAGAGGAACAATCCGGAGGGCACTCTGAAGAACTTTTTCCAGTGGAGCCCCTACGACCCTTATCAACTGCTAAAGACACAATAGTTGACTCGTGGGTACAACCCCCCCCCTCAGAGTCAACACTTGAATCTGAACACGTGATGAATAGTGAGAAAGATGGGGTTGCAGAGGGGCGACCTGCCCCTCCCCCGGCCCCTAGAGATGTAATAGAGAATTTAGAGAGCTCACAAGCTTCAGTGAGCTCCAGTGCTGAGTACAACACAGCTGATAGGGCTGGAGACATTGCAAACGCAGGAGATGACACCGGGAGTCTAGACTATGAGATGGAAGACTATGGCCCAGATGGGCCACTACCGGCCATCGGGAGACGAAGGGAGGCTCGCATCCTAGATCGCTGGCAAACCAACCTGCAGTGTGACTGGGGGCGCTATGACACCTGGCTCCTGGCTGACCCGGGAAACCGCTTGGACATGCTCAAATTGTGGGGCTTCCTGGCTGCCCACCTTGCGGTCTTACCCGCACCTACGGGCCCATGCTTAGCCAAACTCAGTCGCGACAAAATCCTTGATTGGCTGGATCGAGCGCACCCTGCTGTACTTGCAGCACTACAAGGCAACATCCAAGGCACGATACAAACTCTGGCAATGCATAGATCAGTGACATTGGGTGTGGTGGAGCGGCTGCTTATAGGGCGCCGTGCACGCACATCCACACGAAGCCTACCGGACTGGCTGGAACCTGCTGCAATGGAGCGAATGGTCCAAGAACTAATTCGCATCTGGGAGGCGCCTACCTATGCCTCCCGCTACCCCCTCATTTGGACTGAGACGGGCAGACCGACCTCTACTCCACGGCGTCAGGACTTTGTGGACTGGCTATGGCGCCTCGTTGGGCACCTGAAATTTTGGCAGCGGAATGCACGACAGCAGAAGGCTACTACCCAGGGACAAAGTCGAATGCTGACCACAGAGACGACGACGACACCGATGGCCCCTCCGGCGAACCCTCCGGCGAATCCTTCGTCTGACAGAGCTGCGTCATTGGTGACTGGCACTTCTGGAACTGGACAACTCAGAGTGACAGCGGAGGAGCATAGTGGCAGAGCGGACAGTCGGGAGCGACGGACAGTGGTAACCGGGGTCGGGCGGCGATCGGCCGTACCCCCGGACCCAAACTTGGAAATGATGGCCCGGAATTCTTGCCAGGGGACTCCCCCGGAAGGGGGGCCCCCGCAAATGGGTGAGGAACAAGCGGGGAGCTATTCTCTTTCTCTTTCTCATTCTCTTTCTTTGCCTTTAAAACAACGTGTTCCTACTTCTCAGGAGAATGGTGGGCAGCGGGGAGGGAGAGTTGGGGAGGAGCTAATGGATGTGATGTGGGTGGAGGAACAAGGGCCAGTGGGAGGGATGAGGGGACTGGAGGAAGGGGTGGTTGGGGAGCCTCGGACTTCGCCACGGTTGCCCTCTCCTGCTGTGCCCTCTCCCCCCTTACAGTGTGCTGATACTCGGAATGCGGATCTCGCATCTGTGATTACATCTCAGAACTCAACCAATGAACACTTACCCAAGAAACCATGTCAAAAATACCCACAAAAGCAAGGACATCCACAACAGCCTTTCTCGACTGCAGATCCTCGCCTCCCTTTGCCATCGCAACAACAACAGCAACAATTGGTAGAGGTTGGTACCCAAGGACATCAGAATCCCCAGACTGTACTGCGAGCCGCGGACAGTGCCTTTAAAACCCCTGGCCCTCTATCAATAACCTCAGATAGAGACGTAGGTACCAATCCATCTGGAACCTGTATCGAACCATCGCCTAGCACTGCTTTAAATATCGGTCCTTGCCACGAGATTGGGGAGGGAGAACCATCAATAGGCATAGGAGGGCCTTCATCAGGAAGGGAGGCAAGAGTCACGATGCAAGGATTGGGAATGAGACAGGAGGTGGGAGGTGATTCAGTGGCAACTGATGCCCAGAAGGAAGTTCATGAGGGCAGCGGGAGGCCATCGCCTGGAATGGGAAACACAGCGGTCCGGGAGGAGGTGCCTCGGAAGGGTCCTGGAACTCCTTTACAACGCCGGCGAACTCTCAGTAGGGGGGAGGGGCAATGCCCATCACAGCCGCAGAGGCAAACTGCTGGGGAGCCAAGCTCGTTACCTAGAGAGGAAGAGGGGCAGCCTACTGCAAGTGGATCGGTGGGCCCACCCTCGGCAGATAGAGCAGCCAATAACATCGGTCAGAGAGCGCCAGAACCCGGTCGCACCTATGCAGCTGCGGCTGGTGGAGGAGCTCGAGCGATGCCGAGAGCTATAGGGGGGGGTGTCGGTGGCTCCACCCGCGGCACGGCGTCAGGTTCGAAATTTGGGTTTGGATTCGATCTGGAAGCGGAGATCCTTGAAGATGCCCGCTTTTTGGACGAATTCTATAGCAGGGTAACACGACACCCCGACCCCAGAGAGCGCTACGTAGTCCGTCTGCGCTACCGGGGGCCCGATCCCGCCCGTCTGACACGGGAATATGTGATCGAACAGGTGCTCCTCGGCCGCCTGGGGATGCAAAGGGATCAGTTTCTAGCGGTCATTACCCCCCCCGGACTGACGGAGGTTGATGTCTGTTTCGCCTCTGAACGCGCGTACCAAGCCTTCTGGGATCGTTGGCGGACATCCCGCCGGCTTGGTAACCGCTGTTTTGAAGACTTTGATGTCGTTCCGCTCTTTCGGGGCGAAAATAAGGTGGTGAACATTGGGTTTCGCACCACTGGGGTTCCTCCTGAAGATGTAGCGATCTGGTTGCGGAGGCATTGCACAGTCCTCCTTGACCCTGAGCGGCGTATCGATGAGTATGGCATTTGGACTGGTGAATACCGAGCAGTAGTTGCCCTCCATAGGAGTGTAGAAGGAGGACAGGTACTTCATCTGCCGAAGTACTTTTTTATGGGTCCGGACCGCGGAGTGACCCGCTATAGTGGTCAACCCCCGGCCTGCTTTCTCTGTGGCTCTTTCGCTCACCGCCGCCGAGACTGCCGATCGGCCCTCTGTGCGAAATGCGGAGTACGGGGACACGCTACGGCTGCCTGCCAACGGCCGGTCACCTGTAGCCTGTGTCGGAATGAAGGCCATGCATACCGATGGTGCCCACAGGCATGGCTAAATCAGCAAGACCCAGATGGGTACCAAGATTCCCTACGGCAGGCGGTAGGACGTGCCTGGGCGGCCCAAACGGCAGAGCGCCAAGAATCGGCACCGGCAGCGAATAATGAGGCAGATAGAGAGGGGCGGGCAGCACCGCCACCACCACCGCAGGAAGCCAGATGGGGAGATGGTCAACCTGAAGAAGGGGCCAAAGCGGGCCCCTGGGAGACGGCGAGAGGAACGCAGCGACAACGTCGCAGGTCGCCTTTGGTAGCTCGCCCACAACTGCAACTACATCTAGGCAATCGCTTCCTAGTTTTGGAAGGAAGTGTAGATAATGAGGAGCAGGACAAGATTACTGAGAGTGCTCAGGGAGCCTCCGCCGGGAGGGTGGGGACAGCAAACGCTCTGCAACCTGAAAGATGCGGGCCACCAATAGGTACGGGAATACTAGGCAGAGGAGTGGCACAAGGAGGGATGACGAACAATCGTCGCCGTGCTGCCAAGAGGCAGGTCTCGGAGGCGGCCGGATTTGGCGCTGCGCTCCCACGTAGCCCTCCAGGTGGAACCTCCGGAGGTATCCCAGGCAAACGCAGCAAAGGCCTATCAGAAGAGGAGAAGGCACGTGTTCTATTGCGTTCCCTTCAAGGGGTGTCTGTGGAAGAGCTCCGCAGATCCTTGGCGGACGAACGAATCGAGCTGGAGATTCTGATGCAGCGGGAAGAGCACTGCCGAGAAGGGTGCCTCGAGCGACCAACTGAAGATCGTCTGGCTGAGCTGACGGCGGTTCGCGCTCGTTGCGCGGAACGGCGTTGGCGCATTCAGACGGTGGAGGATCAGCTCGAGCGGGTAGCGAAAGAGGAGAGGAGCAGGGAGCAGGGCAACTCTCAGCGAGAGGAGGATGCCATCGATGAGAACACCCCACAAGAACCTACAGCTGAAGTAATCCAAATGGATACTACTGCTAGTCCAGCTGGAGAGGAGGTGACCATTCGGGCTGTGGAACTGCCGGGGGCACCGGCTGTGCCTCCCCCGGAGCCACCAGATGCTCTCTCATCGCGGTGGCTGCCGGGGGTGGCTACGGTGGGTGTCACCGACATTCCACCAACCATAACAAATAGTAGGCCTGCACCTGCTGCGCTTGGGGCGCAGGAGGGGGCAGGAAAGCAGAGATTGGCCTCCTCTGAGGCTGCTGATAAGGAGCAGAGGAGCGGGGGTCCAGAGTCACTCTAATGGAGTCACTCCGAGTCCTCACCTGGAACGTGCGTGGACTCCGTTCATGGGAGCGCCGCGCAGAGATTCTGGGAGCCCTTCAACAGCTTGGGTCACAGCTCATCATTCTGCAGGAAACATGGTTCGCCTCCGAACGTGAGCGTAGCCACGCGCAACGCCTCTGGAGTGTGGGCCCGTCTTTCTGGAGCTACGAGCCGGGAGAACGGTCGGGGGTCGGAGTACTCTTCGGAGAACCACCCCCGGGTTCAACTTGGCGAGTAGATAGGGTCCTGGAAGCCGTTCCTGGACGGCTGCTAGTTGTGGATTTTGCTCTGCTGCCAACGGCTGGAAGGGAGCTAGAGGCCCCGAGAGGCGCATACCGCCTCTGCGGAGTCTACGCACCGACAGGGAGAGAGGGGCGGCGGCGTTTATGGCCCCGCCTCTTCCTTCAGAGCCATACGCGACGCCAATTGCTGGTAGCGGGAGACTTTAATAACCGAGCCCGCCCAGAAGACCGCACAGTACCAGTGGGCAGAGAACCGCCATCTCTGACAGCGGAGGAGAGAAGGCTGGCAGCTGGCCTGAAAGAGCGTGGCCTAAAGGATACAGCGCTCCAGATACCCAATGAACTAGCCTTCTGCCCACCCGGGCGTGGCAAGCCCTTTAGTGATGGCGAGCGATACGGAGTGGCTCGGGGAGTGGGGGTGTCGGCGCGCTTCACGTTTCACCATCCGCGGGTGGCCAGCCGCGTCGATCGCGTATGGGCACCGACGGGGTGGGAAGTGGAGCGATGCCGCGTCCTTGCCTCTGACTGGTCCGATCATGCTATGCTGGTAGTGACATTCAGTCTTGCTGGCAACCAACCAGCTGCAACGATGAGAAAGGTCGGGACTCAAGGCCGCCCGCTCTGGCGGCTACGTCCAGCCACCCTAGATAGCAGTGAGGAACTACGCCAACAACTAGAAGGCATGGTGGCTGTCTGGGCCGCCCAGGTTGAGGCTGGGGATCCCCTGGATCCGGACCTCTGGGACAGCTGGCAATGTCTGAAAAGACTATTGTCGGAGCGCTGCCGCGAACACTCGCGACGGGGAGCTCGTCGTGAGGTGCGTGGCTATCAAAATGCTGTCTATACCCTCCTACGCTGCCACCGGTGGCGTGACGAGGGGATATCTTTTCAACCGGAGGAACTTCTTGAGGCACAGGAGACTATTTCAGCCTTTCACCAGGGAGAACGGACACGGGCTAAGCGGCACCGTGTCTGTCGCAGCCGTGGCCCAATGGTCGAGGCTGGAGAGTGGGAACGGTCCCGCTTGGCACCGTCGACCACTGCTGCACCGATGTCCTGCACAGGCCTTCGTGATGCACCAGAGGATGTGATTCAGAGCACTCCTGAGGGGATGCTGGCGGTGATGGAGCGTCACTGGCACAAGGTATTTACCCGAAAGCCCATTCCTGAAGAGGAGATTCAAACCTTCCTTGATAGGGTAGAGGCGCAGGTTGGCTGGGGACCGGGGCTAACGAAAGAACAACGACTGATGTTAGAAGCCCCTGTCACGACAGAGGAGGTGCGGATAGCCATTGGCAGGGGGCGGGCGCGTTCCGCCCCTGGGCCAGATGGGCTACCCTGGCGCTTCTATCAATGTTATGTGGCGCTCCTAGCCGGACCGCTTGCGCGGCTTTTCAACTCGCTGCTACTCCGAGATCAAGGGCTCAGGGACTTCTCACAGGCGCTGTTAATCTTCTTTCCGAAAAAAGGGGACCTCTCCCTCCCTGTCAACTGGCGGCCCATTGCCCTTGCTAATGTAGACAATCGCATCCTGGCTAGAGTTCTTAACACCCGTCTGGCGAATGTTGCTGACCGTCTGGTACGCCCATGTCAGACCAGTGCAGTCCCGGGCCGGCGAATGACAGACTCGTTGTGCCTCTTGCGAGAGGTGTTTGCCACCACAGCAAGGGCGCCGGGGCTGGGGGGTGAAACAGAAGAAAGAGCGAAGAGTGTCACGAGTCGCGGTGGCGGAGAGGGCCTTTTCCTGCTCCAACTGGATCAGGAGAAGGCCTTTGATAACATCCACCACGACTACCTTTGGGAGACGCTCCACCGAAAAGGGATCCCTACTCGCTTTGTCTCCCATCTGCAGTGGCTCTACCGAGAGGCAACCGTAATCCCGCAACTGAATGGTTGGCGGGGGGTGGCAATACCGGTCTGCTCAGGAGTGCGACAAGGGTGCCCGCTAAGTGCGCTCCTTTATGTGCTGGCCCTTGACCCCGCTTTAGCACTGGTCGAAGCATCAGGGTTGGTGGGCTTCTCGGCACAACCGCCAGTACCCCGCCCACTGTTAAGGGAAGAGTGCCCAGGGACGGTGTCAGGGTCGACACAAGAGCCGCTGCAAGAAAGACCAACAGAAACTACAGCGGCTTGGGTGGGACTGGTGGCGCATGCGGACGATGTCACCGTCCTCATTCGGAACCGCACTGAAGTGAATGGTGTTCTAGAGGCCCTTCGTGCCTATGGGTGTGGCTCAGGTGCTAAGGTCAACCTGCACAAGAGCTTCGCCGTAGGGTGGACCTGTGAGGGAGCCGGTGAGCCACCTGACCTGACCGTGCAGCCTCTGACGGCCATTCTAGCGGATGAAGTGGGAGAGGTGACCGAGGGACCGAAAGAGTTGCCGGCCAGAGTGGAGACGGTGGTGGAGGATGTCTCTATATTGGGAGTTAGATACTCACTGGCTCACGGGGGCAACGGCTTTCGAGAGTGGGAGCGCTGGGTGCAGGCCGTCGATGCTCGATTGGAACTGTGGCGGCACTGGCGATTAGGCATCTTCCAAAAAGTCATCTTCCTAAAGACCTACCTGTACCCTATCGCCATGACCCTAGCTAGAGTTTACCCTATCCCGGAAATTCTGCTCCGGCGAGTAGATCGCTTGGTGCTTCGCTTTCTCTGGGGGACAGTCCATTTCCCTCAGAGTCGAGCGGTAGCCTCCCGCCCGCACGAACAAGGCGGCCTGGCGCTCCCAGCGCTAGGTCCAGCCTGCTTGGCAGAGTTTCTCGCCCAAAACTTTGGGGCCTGGCGGGATTGGGAAGAAGCCACGGGAGCAATTGCGCAAGGAAGGGGAGTGATGTCACCACCGCCGCCAGCCTGGGTGGCTGCTTTTGCCTCGGGATGGCGAGATACGGCATGGGCAGAGAAATGGTGGGACACGGACCAGCTAGCCTTTCGCGTGTCGCCTGCTTGGCGGGCGACCGTGCCAGCGTATCTTATTCCGGTGCTCTCAGCAGTAAAACAATGGGTAGCACACGCCCCATGGGTCAGGAATAATTCGCTCTCCGGCCGCCACTTGCGTCGTCATCTGTACTGGCGCATGGTGGAGGAACGCCTGTTTCACCCTGAGGCAGAACGTCGGGCCGCCCGAGTTGACCAGTCCCCATATCTACGGGAGAGCCGGTACCCGATCCCCCTCTTTCGAGAACGACGGGTCCCACTCTACCTGTGGGATATTCGTTGGCGGTGGTATCACCAGGTAGCGGATATAGCGACGGCCCGTCCGTGGCTATCAGAGGAAGCCCAATTATGCAGACGGCTCCGATGTGTCACTGAACGCCGAGGGGCGGGGATGGTGTTGGTGGGCGGGGAACCTCGAGAGACCGTGCAACATGTAGTGTCCACCTGCCCTGCCTCCCGATGTGTATGGGAAGGGCTGGCTCAGGGGCTGCGCTGGCCGAGCCTGGCCCATCAGCACTGGGAAGCGGTGATCTCTGGGGAAGAGCAACCGGGGCTCCGGGGTCCCGAGCGGCCAAGGGGGGCCCGGGGTCAAGAGTGTTGGCCGGTTCCACCCTCCACCCTCCGCCTTGTCAATCTCACTGTTCTGAAGGGCCTATGGGGGGCGCGCCATTGGGAACGGATTACGCAGAAAGAAAGCAGGTCAGAGGGCACGGTACGCTACATCGTGGCATCCCTACGGCGATTAGCAGGCTATGAACGGGGGCGGATGCCATCGGGGCGTTGGGCCCGCCTTTGGCCCTGGATGACGGACACCCCCCCACCTATTACTTGAACTATGGCCTATAAGCCTTCTGGCCCCATTCTTTTAGACTTTAGGTTTTGGTTTGTGGACTCTGACCTTCGGGTCCTGGACATTGTATGGACATTATATGATTTCCTGGATTTCCTGTGTTTCCTGTGTTTCCTGTATATATTTCTGTATATATTTCTGTATTACTTGTTGTTGGTTTTATTATTATTATTGTTCTTGAATTTCTTACTGTTATTGGATTTGGATATTCAATATCAACTTCCGGATTCTGGACTTTGGACTGCTGCCTCTGGATCTTGGCTTCTGGACTGGACTTTGGCTCTTGGAATTTACATCCTGGTTTCTGGACTTGGACTTGGACTTGGATGCTGTTCCTGTGCTGAGTACTTTTGGGGGTACCTTGGGGAGTTAATGATGTTGTTGTTGCCTTTGGTTTCGGGTTTGTTGGTCTTCAGCCGTATATGTAATGGCTGAGTACCTTTTTTGTAGTATGGCTTATATCTAATAAAAAAATTTGATACCTAAAAAAAAAATTTGATACCTAACCCTAACCCTAACCCTAACCCTAACCCTAACCCTAACCCTAACCCTAACCCTAACCCTAACCCTAACCCTAACCCTAACCCTAACCCTAACCCTAACCCTAACCCTAATAAAGATTGGATTACAGATTGGATTACAGACTTGCACCTATCTTGGATAACTGAACATCGGTTCCTAGACTGGATTTTGGACTTTGGACTTTGGACTTTAGACTTTAGACTTTGGACTTTGGACTGTGGACTGTGGACTGTGGACTTTGGACTGTGGACTTTGGAAGTTGGACTTTGGACATTGGACGTTGGACTTTGGACTTTGGATCTTGCAACTTGCAACCTTAATTTTGGATGCTGTTCCTGTGTTGGGTACTGTGGGGGTTAATGTTAATGTAAATTTCGTTTTGTTATTATTAAGCCACATGTGTAGTGGCTGAGTAATAATTTTTATAATATTTATGTAGAATGGCTTATTTCAATAAAAAAATTTCATACCTAAAAAAAAAAAAAAAAAAAAAAAAAATTTCATACCTAACCCTAACCCTAACCCTGACCCTGACCCTGACCCTGACCCTGACCCTGACCCTGACCCTGACCCTGACCCTAACCCTAACCCTGACCCTGACCCTGACCCTAACCCTGACCCTGACCCTAACCCTAACCCTGACCCTAACCCTAACCCTAACCCTAACCCTAACCCTAACCCTAACCCTAACCCTAACCCTGATTTAGTGGGAGAAGGTGGTAGTTTTTTGGAGCTCCTGCAGATCCAAAACAAAACGCTTTTATCTTCAAAATCTTTTCAACATGCCACTGCCTCAATGCTTGAGGTAGGTGGAGGAGACTCTGGTGCATCTTTTGAGACCAGTATGAATCCTGACAGTGGAGGGGATCCTCAAAAAAACACTGTTGAAGAAAGACCCTTTCAAAATGCTGCTGAGACTTGCCTGGATACAATGGAGGACAGTGAGTACAAAGAGGGATTTTCAAAAGCCCAGCTTTCCCTAAGTGATGAAATGTTTGCAATGCCAGTGATTTTGAAGGAGGGGGAGATCCCTGAAGTGTTGGTGGAGGTTGAAGTGGGCCCCCAAATCCCCTCAAAAGAGCTTGCAAACTTAGAAGAAGCTGAGACCCCTAGGACTCCCATAGAACAAACAGTAAATAAAATGGCTGACAGTGATTCAGCAGTTCCATTTAAAGCTATGGAGACTGAAAGTGTCTGTGGAAAAAAGTTTACAGAAGCCTTGCTGGCTGCAGAAACTTTGAGAGAGCGTGAAAAGTTTCAGAGAGAGAGTCTTATAGGAGATAATGTCAAACAGCAACAATTGCAGGCTGCTGACAAAATGCAAAAAGAATTTTCACCAGAAACAGGAGATTTTTCGTTAGAGGCTCAGCAGGAATTATTGAAAATGAAAGCAAGTTTGCATAACATAATAAAGGAAGAAAACTATTTTAATAGCTTTTCAAAAAAAGATATTCAAGACTATGGAAAAGATAAATACATAGAAGTAACAAAGAGGTTGAGAAGAAACAGAGCTGAACATGAGAAAATATATAATAAATATATTGTTGAAAATCAATTTGGAGATTTTTTCTCTCTTAAAGAGACAGTACAAATAGCAACCAGTCAGTTTGAAGAAAATGTGGAAGAGAGAGACAGATCTCCACACAAGTCACAGTTGATTTCTTTTGAGTTCCAAGCCTTACAGGAGAAAGATATTATACAATTTACAAGGGAATCGTTAGAACTATCACAAATAATAAATGAAAAAAATGTGAATGATATATCTCACAGTGAAGTAACTGTGGGACAAAATGTACAATCTGCTGAGGAAGTTTATATGCAAACTTTAATTCATCTTGAAGTTAATCAAGGTGATAAAGAACAACAAATAGAAGAACATATGGATATTACAAAAATGGAAAATAATACAAAAATTGAAAATAATATAGAAAATAATACAGAAAATAAACATGGAAAAATTAAAAGTGATAATGAATTAGAGGTAATAGATCTCACTGAACAATCCAGTGGTGAGGAAGAAGAAGATGAGGATAGCCAAGAGGAAGAGACAATGGTGGAAAGGAGTGGCCTATCAGAAATTTCTGAAGGGGAAGTTAATTCAGAATTTCTTATGGACATTTTTGAAAATGATTTCACTGGAACTGAGGATGATATGATAACGGCCTCTGAGTCTCGTGAAGACCCAAAATTTGCTGTACCGAAGGTGAGGGAGTCGAGGGAGAAACAAATTTTGGCAAAATGGACTGAAATAATACATAAAAAGTTACCTGAAGTGGAACAGATTATTTTACCTGCTAAATTTGAAAAACGTGACATGCTACACCTTTGGGGCTATGTGATGACCCATGTGGCTTTACCTGATGTTTCGACAAAAAAATTGACCAAATATAGTCAACAAAAAATAGTACAATTTTTGAACAAAACTTTTAAGCCATTAAAAGAAACACTTTCAGGTTTGAGGGTGAAGTCGAGACACAAAGAATTATGTTACTTAAGATCTTTAGCGATTGATTGTGTGTTAAGACTATTAGTGGCGAGGAAGCCGAGAACGTCTACAGAGGTTTATCCCGATTGGCTAGAAGAAAAACATCTGATAAAGCACTTTCAAGATATTCACAGATCTCGAGTTATTAAGACTTCTGATGAGCCTCCGCCTCCTTTTTGGAGCCAAATTGACAATAGAAGTAAATTAGTGCCGGAAGAAGATTTTATAACATGGTTGGAAAAAGTAATTGATTGTTTAAAACAGAGGCAGAAAATCATAAAACAAGGAAAAGATGATAAACAACAACGAGGGGAGTCAGCATCGGTGGCGTTGACAGTTCCCAAAAGGAGAATGGAAGAGGTTGCTGAGATCGATGAGGAGGAGAGACGGGCCCAATCGGTTTTGCAGGGGGTGTCTTCTAAGGAAGCACCCCCGACAATCGGTGAGGCGATGGGGATGCAGGGAGATCTGGAAACAACGCAGGGTGGTAGACCAAAAAATAAGGGGAGAAGTAGGAAGTTTAATAAAAAAGGAAAGGATTATATAGACAGTAGCTCAGACCAGGAAAAAACACCCGAGACGGTTAAAAAAAGACCTAGAATTGGATTACCGTGGAGTGAACAAGGGGGTGAGAAGATCCAGGCTGTTCAAGATTCCATAAGAAATGTATCTGATGAAGTTTTATTAGAGGGAATCTCAGTATTAGAAACAAATTTAGAAACAGATTTAGAAACAAATTTGGGAAATGGAGGGAAGGGTCATAGGAATGATACTGGTATGGCTTCTGGCGCTTGTGGGTTTTCTTCTTTTCATAGGAATGAAGACAAAGTTTTGCAATCGAGGTTGGAGCGAGGAGAAAGAGTGAAAGCGAGACAAGAGACTTTTATAACTGATATTGAAAGAGAAGTACAATCTACATTAACACCAAAAGACATTTATCCAAAAGGAAATCCAAGAGCAGATTCTGTGAGTATTGTGGAAAGCTCTCGCTCACCTGGACTGCAGAGTCCTATTAGAACATCATCGAAGCAAAGGGAACGAGGAGAAGTTGGGATAACTCATAGTTCTTTAGATCAGTCCCGTCCCACTGGTTCAGGATTGCCACAAACTCGTTCTTATGCAAAGGCAACAAGAGGTAATGTGCAGAGGGAAGATAGTAATCCATTAATGCCTAGGTTGTATTTTGAAGGGGATGAAGAAGAATATATAGAGGGTTTTTTCAATGCTGCCTCGAACGAAAGAGATCCTAGAAAGAGGTATGTTGTACGTTTTCGTTATGTTGGAGTGGAGGCTGAAAAGGACACGAGGGCTTATCTCACTAAAGTGTTCTTAAGAGATACTTTAAAGTTTCCCAAAGAAGATATAGTGGCTGTGATACAACTACCTGGCTCCAAAGAGACGGATGTCTGCCTTGCTTCAGAGCGTGCTTACAGACAATTTTGGATGGCCAGTAGGGCTGCCTGTCAAGCAGACAATTTACTCTTAAGAGGTTATGAGATTATACCATTACTTCGTGGGGATACTAGAGTACTCACAATTAGTTTACGCACTACCACTATTCCGGCACAGGATGTAGCGCTTTGGGTAAGGAAATATGCAGACATTTTAATGGGTCCAAACAAAAAATACGATGAAGAAGGTTATTGGACCGGAGAATACCGATGTGTGGTTTCTTTTAGAAATCGCTCTGAAGAGACTAGGCAGGGTTATATACCTAAATATTTCTTTTTGGGATCAGACCGGGGTATTACAAGATACAGTGGCCAACCTGCTGCATGTTTTCAGTGTGGGGCGTATGATCACATACGACGTAATTGCACAACATCGCTTTGCGCAAAGTGTGGGGAGAGAGGTCATCAAACGGCTTATTGTCATCGTGGTATCACGTGTAATCTGTGCGATGAGATGGGTCATACGTATTTATGGTGCCCCCAATCATACTATAACAGACAGGATGCAGATAGAAGTGCAAAGGCTGAAAGAAGGGCAGAGTCAGGAAAACAAAAAGCTGTTATGCAGATGAAAAGGAAAGCTAGGCAAGAAAGAGATATGGGAAAAGAAGAGAGGACAAGTAGACCACAACCCGAAAGTCGGGCAGAGACTGATACTCAAGGGTGGAAAATTGATTCTATAAGAAATAATTCTCAAGAAAGACAGGATAATTGGAATACAGTTCAGAAGGGAAAAGGAGGAAAAAGTAAGCAAAAGACAAAGCATTTAGAAAGGGTAAATAATGGAACATTAATCACAGAAACAAATAGATACCGAGTCTTAGGTGAAAATTTGGAAATAGTACAGGATGCAAGGTTAGATCAAAATTTAGATCCTGGTGTAATGAGTCATAGTAATAAGGAAGGACAACAAAAGACACAAAAAAATATTCCAGACAGAGATTTCATAAAAGAACAAAGGAAACCAAAGAAAAAATATATAGAACAAAGGCATCAGGAAGGAACTAATCTAGAAGAAGAACAAAGGAATGAAAATATTAAAGAAACAAAGTCTCAATTTTTAGATTCACAACAAGAAAATTCTTTGCTCATCAAGCCGGTTGTTGAATCTATCGGAAGAAAAGACTTAGAGGAATTGCAAGAAGTTAATCTGTCACAACAGAATTTGCATGTACAAACAGTGGTAATAGATAACAGTTCTCCAATTTTCCCTTTAAATATCCCTGAAGAACCCCCTCCTATTCCTTTTACCAATACTTCTCCCAGTAAGACTACACTTCAGGATTTACCTGAAGGGGTAGAAAGAGAAAATGAGATGCAAGGAGAGGTAACTTGAAGAGAAGAGTTAAAAACAAATAGTATTGTGGTGATAAAGATTTTAAGTTCAATAGTGAATCTTCCTGTTTTAGGGCACTGTATTTTAAGAGATAGATAATTTGATTTAATATGTTTTTAATTTAAAGTTTTATTATTAGGGAAAATAATTTATAGGTTTAAATTAGATTATAATAAATTGTTTATAAATTGTTTAAAAATTGTTTATAAATAGGTTTTTTATAAAAATAAGTATAAATAAGTATAAATATAAATAGGTTTTATAAATAAGTATAAATATAAATATAAATATATTTTATGGTAGGTTTAAATTCAATTTCAAATTTAAATTTAAAAATTCTTTCCTGGAATGTTAGAGGTTTTAGAATGAAAACAAAAAGGGATGAGGTGCTTTCTTTATTACCCAGATTGTGTTATGATATTTATGTGCTTCAAGAGATAAATTTTAATAGCGAACAACAGAGATGCGATGCTCAGAAGTTGTGGAATGCGGGACCGTCGTTATGGTCTTACGGTGTGGACAATGCGACAGGAGTTGCGATTCTTTTTCGTTCTCGTACAGATCTCACCGTTGATTTTGTTTTGGAGGCCGTACCGGGACGGCTTTTAATTGTAGATTTTACAGTTATAGAGCAGATAGGTAATAGTAAAAATAGAAGAGTAGCGTTTAGATTGTGTGGACTTTATGCCCCAGTTAGTGTGGCAGAGCGAAAAAAGTTATGGGGTAATCTGAAAGATTATAGTAATACAAATAGAATTTTGTTAATAGTAGGAGATTTTAATAATAGGTCTAGGTTAGCTGATAGGAGTGCATATATATCATCAAAATTTAAAAATAAAAAATTGGCCGTGGGTTTAACGGTTGAAGAAAGAGAATTAGAAACATTTTTGAATAAGTTAAATTTAGTAGATAAGGCTTTAGAGATACAAAATGAATTAGATTATTTTCCTGTAGGTGTAAGACAAGCATATGTTAATAGTTATCCTGTTTTAGATGGTGTGAGGTATACTTTTTATCATCCTTTGTTTGCGAGTAGGATTGATAGAATACGTGCCCCTAAACAATTAAAGGTGGAAAAATGCAAAACAATTGTTACTCCGTGGTCAGATCATGTCATATTAGCGATGGAATTTAGTATGGGGCAAGTTTTTTCTCGAGGCAAGCCTTTATGGCGGTTAAGGCCTAAGTTGTTAGACATGTTAGAGTGTAAAGAGGTCATAGCCACAACATTAGCTATTCTTTTAACTTTATTTGATTTGTATGGGGATGATTTAAATCAATGGTGGGAACGTTTAAAGAGATCAGTAGTTAAACAATGTAGGAATTATGAAAGAAGGGCTAACCAAAATGAAATAAAACAATATCATGCTGCCGTTTATCAATTTTTAAAGTGTCACCTGTATGTTAATAAAGGCCAACCATATAATAAACAAGTTTTAGAACAATCCAGAAATACGATTAAAACTTATCATCAAAAACAGAGGGACAAAAGGAAAAGATATAAAAATAACAGAGCAAAGGGACCCATCATTGATATCGATGAATGGGCAAAGGTTAGAAACCCTAAAGTTCCAGTAGAATTTAAAGGATTAAAAAAAGATGAAGACAGCGATTTTGTCTTTCATCCCCAAGGTATGCTCCAGTTAATGGAACAATATTATGAAAATATGTTTAGTTTAAAAAATATTTCAGTTAAACAGGTGCATGACTATATAGTGGCCATACCAAAAGAGAGGTTGAAACATCTTTATGATGGGTTAAATGATGAAGATGAACAAATGCTGACAGCAGTTGTCACAGAGGAAGAAGTGGTGACGGCAATCGTTTCAGGGAAAGGAAAATCAGCACCGGGACCGGACGGTCTGGGCTGGAATTTTTATAAAATATTTAAGAAATGGCTAGCGAAACCACTTGCAGCGGTATATAATCAAGCCCTAGAGAGAAATAATTTACCTAATTCATTTTATAATGGTATTTTAATTTTTTTTCCGAAAGAAGGAGATCTTACGTTAGTAAAAAATTGGCGGCCTATAGCCTTAACAAACACTGATTATAAAATTTTAGCAAAAATATTTAATAATAGGTTAGCTAAGATAGCTAGTAAGATAATAGTTAAATTTCAAACAAGTGCAGTGCCGGGAAGAACTATGGTAGATTCACTACTTTTATTTCGAGAAATTTTTCAATTTGTACAAAAAGGGATGTGGAAAGGACATATGTTACAATTAGATCAAACGAAAGCTTTTGATAATATACATCATCGGTTTTTGTGGGAGATACTTCTTTGGAAAGGCATTCCGGTGAGTTTCGTTAATCATCTTCGATTGATGTATGAAAAAGCAGTGGTAGTGCCTCAAATTAATGGATACAGAGGGAAACAAATAATGTTAAAGTCTGGTGTCAGGCAGGGATGTCCTATGAGTCCATTGTTATATGTGTTAGTTTTAGATGCTGTTTTATGTAAAATAGAGTTGGAAGATAGTTTAAAGGGAATCCAAATACCAATACCTGTTAATTTAATGCACATGTCAGGCTTGGACTCGGGTGATCTAAGTGTGAAGGCTGTTGCTCATGCAGATGATGTATCTATTTTAGTAAATGATAAACGAGAAATAGAAATAATCAGAGATTTGTTTGAACAATTTGGTCAGGCTTCTGGTGCCCATTTAAATATGCAAAAGAGTTTTATAATATCGCCCAATAACATTAAGGGAAATATACAAGTAATGCCATTAGAATATCTGATTAGTAATAAAAATAAAAATCAAGCAATAAATTCAGAAGCTGTAGAAGGGCAAATTAAAATACAAGTTAAATTATTAGGAATTTATTTTGCAGTTAAATGGGAAGGGTGGGAATATAATTGGACTATGTGGAGAGATAAAGTTAAAGAAAAAATACAAATGTGGCAAAAATGGCATCTTTCTATCTATCAAAAAGCCATGTATGTTAGTACGTACTTAGTCCCAGTAGTAGGTAATTTGGCAGCTGTCTACCCACCACCTGAAAGGATCATTAAGGAAATCAATAAAATGGCATTTAAGTTTCTATGGGGAACGGCTAATTTCCCCCTTGCAAGAGCAGAGGCGTATAAATCTGTAGCACAGGGTGGTTTAAATTTTACAGCAATTGGTTTCAAATTTTTAGCAATTTTTGTTAGTCATAATTTTGGAAAATGGGCAGAGGTAGAAAGAAAAGAATTGGCACCACAATTTTGGTTGGTTGCCTTTGCCAAACACTGGAGAATTAAAGATTGGGCCAAAATATGGTGGGAAGAAGATAAGGTCAATTATAAAATCACACAATCGCTAAAGTGTTTGGGACCTGATTATTTGATTGAAATTTATAGTAATTTAAGAAAATGGAAATTAAGGGCAAGCATAATAAAAATTGAAAGGGGTGAACCAAAAATTATGAAAAAGAAAATTTATAGGAATTTATTAGAAGTAAATAGTTTTCAACCACAATTTGAAAAGAATGTAAAAAGGGAAAATTTATCTATGTACTTAAAAGAGCCTGTACACCAGATAGAATTCTTTAAAGATCAAAGAATTCCTTATAAACTATGGGACATCAGATGGAAGTTTTTTCATCAGATTTATAGCGTGCAAACAAATAAGCCGTGGCTAGCAAATGCTAACCAAGCTTGTCCACGATTAAGATGTCAGGAAGAAGCTGTAAGAACAGGGCAGACACAAAAAGAAACCATTCAACATTTTGTTAAAGATTGTGTATCTGCGAAAGAGACGTGGACTATAATAGCTAAAACTCTGGATTGGCCAGACCTTTTGAGGCAAAACTGGGAAACTATTGTTTCGGGAGCAGAACCAGAAAAAGGAATTCAAGGCCCGAGACAAAGAAAAGGAGTGAAAAGACTTAGAAATAAAAACTATGTAGTCAATAATTATTGGAAGGTACCCTGGACAACGATAAGAATTGTTAATTTATTTGTTCTAAGTATCTTATGTTGGCAACGGTTAAAAGAAATTAAGACTCAAAATATATGCAGTTCTGAAAGTACAATTAGGACAATATTATCAAAAATAAGAGAACTGAGTTTATTTGAAAAGGAAAAATTACCGCATGAGAAGTGGAGAAAATTCTGGCCGTGGACATCAGAGTCGACACCTCCTATAACATAGAGTTGAGATGAATATATTGTATTAGTGTTAAGTTAGTTAGGAAAATTATATGTATTAGCTAGATATGTTATTATGAGAGTGGCGATATTGTTACGTGTTTTCGCGTGCGGGATGTAACCTAGTAGTATGAATAATTTAAATAAAAAATCTTACCTAAAAAAAAAAAAAAAAAAATCTTACCTAACCCTAACCCTAACCCTAACCCTAACCCTAACCCTAACCCTAACCCTAACCCTAACCCTAACCCTAACCCTAACCCTAACCCTAACCCTCACCCTCACCCTCACCCTCACCCTCACCCTCACCCTCACCCTCACCCTCACCCTCACCCTCACCCTGACCCTGACCCTGACCCTGACCCTAGCCCTAGCCCTAGCCCTAGCCCTAGCCCTAGCCCTAGCCCTAGCCCTAGCCCTAGCCCTAGCCCTAGCCCTAGCCCTAACCCTAACCCTAACCCTAACCCTAACCCTAACCCCAACCCCAACCCCAACCCCAACCCCAACCCCAACCCCAACCCCAACCCTAACCCTAACCCTAACCCTAACCCTAACCCTGATTTGGTAGGAGGAGGTGGTAGTTTTTGGAGCTCCTGAAGATCCAAAACAAAACGTCTTTTTATTCAAAATCCGGCCAGCATGCCACTGCCTCAAGGCTTGAGGTAGGTGGAGGAGACTCTGGTGCATCTTTTAAGACCAATATGAACCCTGACAGTGGAGGGGATCCTCAAAAAAACGCTGTTGAAGAGAGACCTTTTAAAAATGCTGCAGAGGCCTCCCTGAAAGCAGAGGCCTCTCTGGAAACAATGCCTCGCAGTGAGTACAAAGAGGGATTTTCAAAAGACCAGCTTTCCCTGGGTGGGGAAATGTTTGCAACTTCAGTGACTTTAAAGGAAGGGGGAACCCCTGAAGTATCAGCAGCTGTTGTTGTGGGCCCTCAGATCCCTTTGAATGAGTCTACAAACTTAGAAGAAGCTGGGACCCCTAGGACTCTCATAGAACAAACAGTAGATAAAATGGCTGACTGTGAAGCAGCACTTTCTATGAAAATAAAGCAGATGAAGAGGGACTATATAGAAATTGTATTAGAATATGAAAGACTTCAGAAAGAGTGTGCTAGAAGAGAAATGGTCAAACAGAAACAAATGCAGTCTGGTGACAAAAGACAAGAAGAAAGTTTGACAAAAATAAACATTGATTGCACAGCTTTTCGCCATGAGATTTTCTTGGCTTGGAAGTATGTAATGCAACAAGAAAATATTCTAAATACCTTTTCAAGTAGAGAAATTGAAATGTATGGAAGAGACACTTATGATAAAGAAAAAAGTATATTGGGAAAATTTAAAGACAATTATGTAATACAATATAACAAATGCTTTGATGAATTGGAAGTTTTGGAATTAAGTGCTCTTAAAGAGACAGTACATGTTAGTAAAACAACTGAGAGACAAAGTGCACAAGCTGCTGAGGCTTGTATGGAACCTTCACTGAATACATTACAAGAACAAAGTTTTGTAGATCTTGAACTTAATCAAGGTGGTAATCAGCAAACAGAACAAGAATGTATTATTATAGATAAAGAAATTGAAAATAATAGGCAAATGACCTTTGCTGAGCAATTAAGTAATAAAGGAGAAAATGATGAAGATAGAGGAGTGGAGAAATCAAAAGGAAGAGAGAGCGCCCTCTCTGATTTTTCTGAACCAGAAGTAGAATTAGAATTTCTTACTGAAATTTTTGAAACTGATTTTGAAACCGATTGTGATATGCAAATGGACTTGGTTTCTGTTGAAAAATTAAAATCTGCTGTACCCAATGTGAAAGAGTCAAGGGAGAGGAAAATTCTGGCAAAATGGACTGAAATATTGCAAAAAAATCTAACCAAGGTGGAAGATATTATTTTACCAACTGAATTTGAAAAGCATGATATGTTGAGGCTTTGGGGTTATGTGATGGCCCATGTAGCTTTAACCAATGTTCCGACAAAAAATCTGACTAAATATAGTCAACAAAAAGTAGTGCAATTTTTGGATAAAACTTATCAGCCTTTAAAAGATGTGCTTTCAGGATGGCAGGTAACATTAAGACTGAAGGAATTAAGCTATTTAAAATCATTAGCGCTGGATTGTGTGCGGAGACTTCTAGTGGCGAGGAAGCCGAAGACGTCTATGGAGGCTTATCCTGATTGGCTAGAAGAAAAACACCTAATAAAATATTTTCAAGATATTCACAGAACTCGACTTACTACGGCTGATGATGAGGCTCCGCCTGTCTTTTGGAGTCAAATTGACAATAAGGACACGTTAGTGCCAAATGAGGAATTTAACATATGGTTGGAAAAAGTAATCGATTGTTTAAAACAGAGGCAGAAAATCATAAAACAAAGAAGAGACGATAAACAAGAACGAGTGAAGTCAACATCGGTGGCGGTGGCGTCGAGAATCCAGTCCGAAGCTCGGGTCCCGATTGAAGCAGTTCCCAAAAGGAGAACGGAAGCGGTTGCTGAGATCGATGAGGAGGAGAGACGGGCCCAATGGGTTTTGCAGGGGGTGTCTTCTAAGGAAGCGCCCCCGACAATCGGTGAGGTGATGGGGATGCAGGGAGATCTGGAAACAATGCAGAGTGGTAGATTAAAAAATAAGGGAAGAAGTAGAAAGCTTAATGAAAAAGGAGGGGATGGTACAGACAGTAGTTCAGAGCAGGAAAAAACACCCGAGACGGTACGAAAAAGACCTAGAACTGGATTAGTAGGGGAGGAAGAAGGGGGTAAAGCGATTGAGACTGCTCAGAATTGTATAACAGATGTAAGCGATCAGTCCTTATTGGAGGGAATCTCAGTAATAGAAACAGAGTTGGGAAGCCGAGGGAAGGGTTATGTAGGTGATACCGGTATGGCTTCTGGCGCTTGTGGGTTTTCTTCCTTTCATAGGCATGGAGAAGCAGTTCTGCAATCGAGGGTGGAGCGAGGAGCAGGAGTGAAAGCGAGACAAGAGAGTTTTCTAATGGACATTGAAAGAGAAGCACGATCCGCATTAACATCGAAAGACATTTTTTTGAAAGGAAACACAAGGACAGATTCTGTGAGTATTGTGGAGAGTGCTTCCTCACCTGGAATGCAGAGTCCTATTAGAGCATCATTGGTGCAAAGGGAACAAGGGGAAGCTAGTACAGCTCATGAGTCTTTAGGTCAGTCCCATCCGAGTGGTTCTGGACTTTCGCAATCTCTTTCTTATGCAAAGGCAACAAGAGGCAATACGCAGAGGAAGGACATTAATTCATCAATGCCTAGGTGGTATTTTGAGGGGGATGAAGAAGATTATTTAGAGAGTTTCCTTAATACTGCTTCAGAGGATAGAGATCCTAGAAAGAGATATGTGGTACGTTTTCGTTATGTAGGAATAGAAGCTGAAAAAGACACGAGGGCTTATGTCACTAAAGTGTTTATAAGAGATACTCTAAATTTTCCCAAAGAGGATATTGTGGCTGTGATACAGTTACCTGGTTCCAAGGAGACGGATGTCTGCCTTGCTTCAGAGCGTGCTTACAGACAATTTTGGACGGCCAGTAGGGCTGCCTGTAGAGCAGATAACTTACTTTTGAGAGGTTATGAAATGATACCATTGTTTCGTGGGGATACTAGAGTACTCACGATCAGTTTACGTACTACTACTGTTCCGGCACAGGATGTAGCACTTTGGGTGATGAAATATGCAGACATTTTAATGGGTCCAACTAAAAAATATGATGAAGAAGGTTTCTGGACTGGAGAATACCGATGTGTGGTTTCTTTTAAAAACCGTTCTGAAGGGACTAGGCAGGGTTACATACCTAAGTATTTCTTTTTAGGATCAGATCGGGGAATTACGAGATATAGTGGCCAACCTGCTGCTTGTTTTCAGTGTGGGGCGTATGATCACATGCGACGCAATTGTACAACATCGCTTTGCGCAAAGTGTGGGGAGCGAGGCCATCAAACGGCTTTTTGTCATCGTGGCATTACGTGCAATCTGTGCGATGAGATGGGACATACGTATCTTTGGTGCCCTCAGGCATATTACAATCGACAAGATGCAGATAGATGTGCAAAGGCAGAAAGAATGGCAGAGTCAGGAAAACAAAAAGCTGATGCGCAAATGAGAAAGAAAGCTAGACAGGAAGGAGGGATGGGAAAAGAAGAGAGGGCAAGTAGAGCACACTTTGAAAATTTGGTAGAGTCTGATACTCAAGGGAAGAAAACTGTTTCTATGGAAAAAAATGATAATTTTCAAGAAAGGCAGGATGAATGGAATATGGTGCAGAAGGGGAAAGGAGGGAAAAGTATACAAAAGACAAAGCATTTAGAAACGGTAAATAATGGGAAATTATTTTCTAAAAAAAATAGATACCGGGTCTTAAGTGAAGAAGTGGTAATAGAAGGGGAAAGTGTAATTGTAAATGAGGAGATGAGTCATAGTAATGAGAAGGAACAACAAAAGACACAACAGACACAAAAAAATATTCAAGATGGAGAAGGAATAAAAGAACAAAGAAAACAAAAAAACAGACCCCCTCCTGCAAAACCCCCTCCTGCTGAACCCCCTCCCACTCCCATTCCCTTTAACGCCTTTTCTCTTAGTCAGACTACACTTCAGAATTTTTCTGAAGGGGTAGAAAGAGTGGATGAGGTCCAAGAAAAGGTAACTTGAAGAGAAGATAAGGAATGAGACTATTTTGCATTTAGGTAATAAAGTTTTATGCTAAGTTTAATGGTAAATTTTAATGGAAATTTTTTTATGTGTTTCTTTTAAAGTATTGTATTTTAAGTTATTATTTTGATGTGATTTTTTATAAAATAGGTTTGAGAGGTATATTTTGTATTAGAGTTAGGTTAGAGAGGTAAATTATATGTATTAGTTAGATATGTTTTTCGGTGAGTGGCGATATTGTTACGTGATTTCGCGTGCGGGATGTAACCTAGTAGTATGAATAATTTAAATAAAAAATCTTACCTAAAAAAAAAAAAAAAAATCTTACCTAACCCTAACCCTAACCCTAACCCTAACCCAAACCCAAACCCTAACCCTAACCCTAACCCTAACCCTAACCCTAACCCTAACCCTAACCCTAACCCTAACCCTAACCCTAACCCTAACCCCTAACCCCTAACCCCTAACCCCTCACCCTCACCCTCACCCTCACCCTCACCCTCACCCTCACCCTCACCCTCACCCTCACCCTCACCCTCACCCTGACCCTGACCCTGACCCTGACCCTGACCCTGACCCTGACCCTGACCCTGACCCTAGCCCTAGCCCTAGCCCTAGCCCTAGCCCTAGCCCTAGCCCTAGCCCTAGCCCTAGCCCTAACCCTAACCCTAACCCTAACCCCAACCCCAACCCCAACCCCAACCCCAACCCCAACCCCAACCCCAACCCTAACCCTAACCCTAACCCTAACCCTAACCCTAACCCTAACCCTAACCCTGATTTGGTAGGAGGAGGTGGTAGTTTTTGGAGCTCCTGAAGATCCAAAACAAAACGTCTTTTTATTCAAAATCCGGCCAGCATGCCACTGCCTCAAGGCTTGAGGTAGGTGGAGGAGACTCTGGTGCATCTTTTAAGACCAATATGAACCCTGACAGTGGAGGGGATCCTCAAAAAAACGCTGTTGAAGAGAGACCTTTTAAAAATGCTGCAGAGGCCTCCCTGAAAGCAGAGGCCTCTCTGGAAACAATGCCTCGCAGTGAGTACAAAGAGGGATTTTCAAAAGACCAGCTTTCCCTGGGTGGGGAAATGTTTGCAACTTCAGTGACTTTAAAGGAAGGGGGAACCCCTGAAGTATCAGCAGCTGTTGTTGTGGGCCCTCAGATCCCTTTGAATGAGTCTACAAACTTAGAAGAAGCTGGGACCCCTAGGACTCTCATAGAACAAACAGTAGATAAAATGGCTGACTGTGAAGCAGCACTTTCTATGAAAATAAAGCAGATGAAGAGGGACTATATAGAAATTGTATTAGAATATGAAAGACTTCAGAAAGAGTGTGCTAGAAGAGAAATGGTCAAACAGAAACAAATGCAGTCTGGTGACAAAAGACAAGAAGAAAGTTTGACAAAAATAAACATTGATTGCACAGCTTTTCGCCATGAGATTTTCTTGGCTTGGAAGTATGTAATGCAACAAGAAAATATTCTAAATACCTTTTCAAGTAGAGAAATTGAAATGTATGGAAGAGACACTTATGATAAAGAAAAAAGTATATTGGGAAAATTTAAAGACAATTATGTAATACAATATAACAAATGCTTTGATGAATTGGAAGTTTTGGAATTAAGTGCTCTTAAAGAGACAGTACATGTTAGTAAAACAACTGAGAGACAAAGTGCACAAGCTGCTGAGGCTTGTATGGAACCTTCACTGAATACATTACAAGAACAAAGTTTTGTAGATCTTGAACTTAATCAAGGTGGTAATCAGCAAACAGAACAAGAATGTATTATTATAGATAAAGAAATTGAAAATAATAGGCAAATGACCTTTGCTGAGCAATTAAGTAATAAAGGAGAAAATGATGAAGATAGAGGAGTGGAGAAATCAAAAGGAAGAGAGAGCGCCCTCTCTGATTTTTCTGAACCAGAAGTAGAATTAGAATTTCTTACTGAAATTTTTGAAACTGATTTTGAAACCGATTGTGATATGCAAATGGACTTGGTTTCTGTTGAAAAATTAAAATCTGCTGTACCCAATGTGAAAGAGTCAAGGGAGAGGAAAATTCTGGCAAAATGGACTGAAATATTGCAAAAAAATCTAACCAAGGTGGAAGATATTATTTTACCAACTGAATTTGAAAAGCATGATATGTTGAGGCTTTGGGGTTATGTGATGGCCCATGTAGCTTTAACCAATGTTCCGACAAAAAATCTGACTAAATATAGTCAACAAAAAGTAGTGCAATTTTTGGATAAAACTTATCAGCCTTTAAAAGATGTGCTTTCAGGATGGCAGGTAACATTAAGACTGAAGGAATTAAGCTATTTAAAATCATTAGCGCTGGATTGTGTGCGGAGACTTCTAGTGGCGAGGAAGCCGAAGACGTCTATGGAGGCTTATCCTGATTGGCTAGAAGAAAAACACCTAATAAAATATTTTCAAGATATTCACAGAACTCGACTTACTACGGCTGATGATGAGGCTCCGCCTGTCTTTTGGAGTCAAATTGACAATAAGGACACGTTAGTGCCAAATGAGGAATTTAACATATGGTTGGAAAAAGTAATCGATTGTTTAAAACAGAGGCAGAAAATCATAAAACAAAGAAGAGACGATAAACAAGAACGAGTGAAGTCAACATCGGTGGCGGTGGCGTCGAGAATCCAGTCCGAAGCTCGGGTCCCGATTGAAGCAGTTCCCAAAAGGAGAACGGAAGCGGTTGCTGAGATCGATGAGGAGGAGAGACGGGCCCAATGGGTTTTGCAGGGGGTGTCTTCTAAGGAAGCGCCCCCGACAATCGGTGAGGTGATGGGGATGCAGGGAGATCTGGAAACAATGCAGAGTGGTAGATTAAAAAATAAGGGAAGAAGTAGAAAGCTTAATGAAAAAGGAGGGGATGGTACAGACAGTAGTTCAGAGCAGGAAAAAACACCCGAGACGGTACGAAAAAGACCTAGAACTGGATTAGTAGGGGAGGAAGAAGGGGGTAAAGCGATTGAGACTGCTCAGAATTGTATAACAGATGTAAGCGATCAGTCCTTATTGGAGGGAATCTCAGTAATAGAAACAGAGTTGGGAAGCCGAGGGAAGGGTTATGTAGGTGATACCGGTATGGCTTCTGGCGCTTGTGGGTTTTCTTCCTTTCATAGGCATGGAGAAGCAGTTCTGCAATCGAGGGTGGAGCGAGGAGCAGGAGTGAAAGCGAGACAAGAGAGTTTTCTAATGGACATTGAAAGAGAAGCACGATCCGCATTAACATCGAAAGACATTTTTTTGAAAGGAAACACAAGGACAGATTCTGTGAGTATTGTGGAGAGTGCTTCCTCACCTGGAATGCAGAGTCCTATTAGAGCATCATTGGTGCAAAGGGAACAAGGGGAAGCTAGTACAGCTCATGAGTCTTTAGGTCAGTCCCATCCGAGTGGTTCTGGACTTTCGCAATCTCTTTCTTATGCAAAGGCAACAAGAGGCAATACGCAGAGGAAGGACATTAATTCATCAATGCCTAGGTGGTATTTTGAGGGGGATGAAGAAGATTATTTAGAGAGTTTCCTTAATACTGCTTCAGAGGATAGAGATCCTAGAAAGAGATATGTGGTACGTTTTCGTTATGTAGGAATAGAAGCTGAAAAAGACACGAGGGCTTATGTCACTAAAGTGTTTATAAGAGATACTCTAAATTTTCCCAAAGAGGATATTGTGGCTGTGATACAGTTACCTGGTTCCAAGGAGACGGATGTCTGCCTTGCTTCAGAGCGTGCTTACAGACAATTTTGGACGGCCAGTAGGGCTGCCTGTAGAGCAGATAACTTACTTTTGAGAGGTTATGAAATGATACCATTGTTTCGTGGGGATACTAGAGTACTCACGATCAGTTTACGTACTACTACTGTTCCGGCACAGGATGTAGCACTTTGGGTGATGAAATATGCAGACATTTTAATGGGTCCAACTAAAAAATATGATGAAGAAGGTTTCTGGACTGGAGAATACCGATGTGTGGTTTCTTTTAAAAACCGTTCTGAAGGGACTAGGCAGGGTTACATACCTAAGTATTTCTTTTTAGGATCAGATCGGGGAATTACGAGATATAGTGGCCAACCTGCTGCTTGTTTTCAGTGTGGGGCGTATGATCACATGCGACGCAATTGTACAACATCGCTTTGCGCAAAGTGTGGGGAGCGAGGCCATCAAACGGCTTTTTGTCATCGTGGCATTACGTGCAATCTGTGCGATGAGATGGGACATACGTATCTTTGGTGCCCTCAGGCATATTACAATCGACAAGATGCAGATAGATGTGCAAAGGCAGAAAGAATGGCAGAGTCAGGAAAACAAAAAGCTGATGCGCAAATGAGAAAGAAAGCTAGACAGGAAGGAGGGATGGGAAAAGAAGAGAGGGCAAGTAGAGCACACTTTGAAAATTTGGTAGAGTCTGATACTCAAGGGAAGAAAACTGTTTCTATGGAAAAAAATGATAATTTTCAAGAAAGGCAGGATGAATGGAATATGGTGCAGAAGGGGAAAGGAGGGAAAAGTATACAAAAGACAAAGCATTTAGAAACGGTAAATAATGGGAAATTATTTTATAAAAAAAATAGATACCGGGTCTTAAGTGAAGAAGTGGTAATAGAAGGGGAAAGTGTAATTGTAAATGAGGAGATGAGTCATAGTAATGAGAAGGAACAACAAAAGACACAACAGACACAAAAAAATATTCAAGATGGAGAAGGAATAAAAGAACAAAGAAAACAAAAAAACAGACCCCCTCCTGCAAAACCCCCTCCTGCTGAACCCCCTCCCACTCCCATTCCCTTTAACGCTTTTTCTCTTAGTCAGACTACACTTCAGAATTTTTCTGAAGGGGTAGAAAGAGTGGATGAGGTCCAAGAAAAGGTAACTTGAAGAGAAGATAAGGAATGAGACTATTTTGCATTTAGGTAATAAAGTTTTATGCTAAGTTTAATGGTAAATTTTAATGGAAAATTTTTTATGTGTTTCTTTTAAAGTATTGTATTTTAAGTTATTATTTTGATGTGATTTTTTATAAAATAGGTTTGAGAGGTATATTTTGTATTAGAGTTAGGTTAGAGAGGTAAATTATATGTATTAGTTAGATATGTTTTTCGGGGAGTGGCGATATTGTTACGTGATTTCGCGTGCGGGATGTAACCTAGTAGTATGAATAATTTAAATAAAAAATCTTACCTAAAAAAAAAAAAAAAAATCTTACCTAACCCTAACCCTAACCCTAACCCTAACCCTAACCCTAACCCTAACCCTAACCCTCACCCTCACCCTCACCCTCACCCTCACCCTCACCCTCACCCTCACCCTCACCCTCACCCTCACCCTAACCCTAATATATAATAAAAAATTTCATACCTAAAAAAAAATTTCATACCTAACCCTAACCCTAACCCTAACCCTAACCCTAACCCTAACCCTAACCCTAACCCTAACCCTAACCCTAACCCTAACCCTAACCCTAACCCTAACCCCTAACCCTAACCCTAACCCTAACCCTAACCCTAACCCTAACCCTAACCCTAACCCTAACCCTAACCTGTAGTCTGTGTCGCAATGAAGGCCATGTATACCGGTGGTGCCCGCAGGCATGGCTCAATAAGCAGGATCCAGAGAGGTACCTAGAATCCATGCAAGAAGCAGTAAGGCATGCCTGGGCAGCCCAAACGGTAGAACGCCAGGAGTCAGAAACAACATTTATCAATGAGGCGGGTAGGGGGGAGCGACAAACACCACCAACACTAACCCCACCGAGGGAAGCTAGATGGGGAGAGGGTCAAACTGAAGAAGGGGCCGAAGAGGGCCCCTGGGAGACAGTGAGAGGAGTACAAAAAGGCCATCGTAGGCAACTACCGGTAGCTCGTCCAGAGCCCCAGCTGCACCTTGGCAATCGTTTTCTCGTTCTAGAAGGAAATGTAGACAATGTGGAGCGAGGCAGCTCCACTGAGAGTATTCAAAGAGTTCCTTCCGAGATAGCGAGGGCACGAAATGCTCAGCAGCCTGAGGGAAGTAGGTCATCATTGGACATAGGAATACTAGGGAAGAACATGGGCAGAGATATAATGCATGAAGGGATGACGAACAGTCGTCGCCGAGCTACAAAAAGGCAGGTCTCAGAGGCGGCTGGACTAAACACAATAACCCCGCTTAGTTCCCCTAGAAAAGTTCCAGGCAAACGTACCAAGGGTATGACAGAAGAAGAGAAAGCACGGGTTTTATTACGCTCCCTTCAAGGGGTATCTATGGAGGAACTTCGCAACTCCTTGATTAATGAACGCATTGAGATGGACATCTTGAAGCAACGTGAGGAACAATGCCAGCAAGATTACCTTGAGCAGCCGACTGAGGACCGTCTGGCGGAGCTAACGGCGGTCCGAGCTCACTGTGCGGACCGCCGCTGGCGCATACAGACAGTTGAAGATCAACTTGAGCGGGTGGAGAAGGTAGAGAAGGATAAGGAGAAGGATAGGAGAAAGGATAAGGGAAAGGAGGATGGCATGGAGGAGCACAGCCTGGAAGAACACAATCCAGAGGAAAATAAAAATGAGATGGCCCAGATAGATGCTGTTACTAAAATAACTGGAGAGGAGATGACCATAGAAACTGTAGGGGCACCGAGGATGCCGGTTACGCCTCCCCCAGAACCCCCAGAACCCCCAGAACCATCAGATACTTCTCCATCTCGGGGAATCATGGAAAACAGTAGGCCTGCACCTGCTGCGCTTGAGGCGCAGGAGGGGGCAGGAAAATAGAGACTAGCCTCCTCTGAGGCTACTGGTAGAGAGCAAGAGAAGGCGGGTTTAAAATTTAAAATTCTTGTTTAAAATTCTTGTTTAAACATTTTTTAAACATCTTATCTTTAAAATTCTTGGGTTTGTTCTTGGGTTTGTTCTTATTCTTGTTCCTTTACTTGGATTTGGCTAATAAAGATTGGATTACAGATTGGATTACAGACTTGCACCTATCTTGGATAACTGAACATCGGTTCCTAGACTGGATTTTGGACTTTGGACTTTGGACTTTAGACTTTGGACTTTGGACTGTGGACTGTGGACTTTGGACTGTGGACTGTGGACTTTGGAAGTTGGACTTTGGACGTTGGACGTTGGACTTTGGACTTTGGATCTTGCAACTTGCAACCTTAATTTTGGATGCTGTTCCTGTGTTGGGTACTGTGGGGGTTAATGTTAATGTAAATTTCGTTTTGTTATTATTAAGCCACATGTGTAGTGGCTGAGTAATAATTTTTATAATATTTATGTAGAATGGCTTATTTCAATAAAAAATTTCATACCTAAAAAATTTCATACCTAACCCTAACCCTAACCCTAACCCTAACCCTAACCCTAACCCTAACCCTAACCCATAGGAGTGTAGAAGGAGGACAGGTACTTCATCTGCCGAAGTACTTTTTTATGGGTCCGGACCGCGGAGTGACCCGCTATAGTGGTCAACCCCCGGCCTGCTTTCTCTGTGGCTCTTTCGCTCACCGCCGCCGAGACTGCCGATCGGCCCTCTGTGCGAAATGCGGAGTACGGGGACACGCTACGGCTGCCTGCCAACGGCCGGTCACCTGTAGCCTGTGTCGGAATGAAGGCCATGCGTACCGATGGTGCCCACAGGCATGGCTAAATCAGCAAGACCCAGATGGGTACCAAGATTCCCTACGGCAGGCGGTAGGACGTGCCTGGGCGGCCCAAACGGCAGAGCGCCAAGAATCGGCACCGGCAGCGAATAATGAGGCAGATAGAGAGGGGCGGGCAGCACCACCACCACCACCGCAGGAAGCCAGATGGGGAGATGGTCAACCTGAAGAAGGGGCCAAAGAGGGCCCCTGGGAGACGGCGAGAGGAACGCAGCGACAACGTCGCAGGTCGCCTTTGGTAGCTCACCCACAACTGCAACTACATCTAGGCAATCGCTTCCTAGTTTTGGAAGGAAGTGTAGATAATGAGGAGCAGGACAAGATTACTGAGAGTGCTCAGGGAGCCTCCGCCGGGAGGGTGGGGACAGCAAACGCTCTGCAACCTGAAAGATGCGGGCCACCAATAGGTACGGGAATACTAGGCAGAGGAGTGGCGCAAGGAGGGATGACGAACAATCGTCGCCGTGCTGCCAAGAGGCAGGTCTCGGAGGCGGCCGGATTTGGCGCTGCGCTCCCACGTAGCCCTCCAGGTGGAACCTCCGGAGGTATCCCAGGCAAACGCAGCAAAGGCCTATCAGAAGAGGAGAAGGCACGTGTTCTATTGCGTTCCCTTCAAGGGGTGTCTGTGGAAGAGCTCCGCAGATCCTTGGCGGACGAACGAATCGAGCTGGAGATTCTGATGCAGCGGGAAGAGCACTGCCGAGAAGGGTGCCTCGAGCGACCAACTGAAGATCGTCTGGCTGAGCTGACGGCGGTTCGCGCTCGTTGCGCGGAACGGCGTTGGCGCATTCAGACGGTGGAGGATCAGCTCGAGCGGGTAGCGAAAGAGGAGAGGAGCAGGGAGCAGGGCAACTCTCAGCGAGAGGAGGATGCCATCGATGAGAACACCCCACAAGAACCTACAGCTGAAGTAATCCAAATGGATACTACTGCTAGTCCAGCTGGAGTGGAGGTGACCATAAGGGCTGTGGAACTGCCGGGGGCACCGGCTGTGCCTCCCCCGGAGCCACCAGATGCTCTCTCATCGCGGTGGCTGCCGGGGGTGGCTACGGTGGGTGTCACCGACATTCCACCAACCATAACAAATAGTAGGCCTGCACCTGCTGCGCTTGGGGCGCGGGAGGGGGCAGGAAAGCAGAGATTGGCCTCCTCTGAGGCTGCTGATAAGGAGCAGAGGAGCAGGGGTCCAGAGTCACTCTAATGGAGTCACTCCGAGTCCTCACCTGGAACGTGCGTGGACTCCGTTCATGGGAGCGCCGCGCAGAGATTCTGGGAACCCTTCAACAGCTTGGGTCACAGCTCATCATTCTGCAGGAAACATGGTTCGCCTCCGAACGTGAGCGTAGCCACGCGCAACGCCTCTGGAGTGTGGGCCCGTCTTTCTGGAGCTACGAGCCGGGAGAACGGTCGGGGGTCGGAGTACTCTTCGGAGAACCACCCCCGGGTTCAACTTGGCGAGTAGATAGGGTCCTGGAAGCCGTTCCTGGACGACTGCTAGTTGTGGATTTTGCTCTGCTGCCGACGGCTGGAAGGGAGCTAGAGGCCCCGAGAGGCGCATACCGCCTCTGCGGAGTCTACGCACCGACAGGGAGAGAGGGGCGGCGGCGTTTATGGCCCCGCCTCTTCCTTCAGAGCCATACGCGACGCCAATTGCTGGTAGCGGGAGACTTTAATAACCGAGCCCGCCCAGAAGATCGCACAGTACCAGTGGGCAGAGAACCGCCGTCTCTGACAGCGGAGGAGAGAAGGCTGGCAGCTGGCCTGAAAGAGCGTGGCCTAAAGGATACAGCGCTCCAGATACCCAATGAACTAGCCTTCTGCCCACCCGGGCGTGGCAAGCCCTTTAGCGATGGCGAGCGATACGGAGTGGCTCGGGGAGTGGGGGTGTCGGCGCGCTTCACGTTTCACCATCCGCGGGTGGCCAGCCGCGTCGATCGCGTATGGGCACCGACGGGGTGGGAAGTGGAGCGATGCCGCGTCCTTGCCTCTGACTGGTCCGATCATGCTATGCTGGTAGTGACATTCAGTCTTGCTGGCAACCAACCAGCTGCAACGATGAGAAAGGTCGGGACTCGAGGCCGCCCGCTCTGGCGGCTACGTCCAGCCACCCTAGATAGCAGTGAGGAACTACGCCAACAACTAGAAGGCATGGTGGCCGTCTGGGCCGCCCAGGTTGAGGCTGGGGATCCCCTGGATCCGGACCTCTGGGACAGCTGGCAATGTCTGAAAAGACTATTGTCGGAGCGCTGTTGCGAACACTCGCGACGGGGAGCTCGTCGTGAGGTGCGTGGCTATCAAAATGCTGTCTATACCCTCCTACGCTGCCACCGGTGGCGTGACGAGGGGATATCTTTTCAGCCGGAGGAACTTCTTGAGGCACAGGAGACGATCTCAGCCTTTCACCAGGGAGAACGGATGCGGGCTAAGCGGCACCGTGTCTGTCGCAGCCGTGGCCCAATGGTCGAGGCTGGAGAGTGGGAACGGTCCCGCTTGGCACCGTCGACCACTGCTGCACCGATGTCCTGCACAGGCCTTCGTGATGCACCAGAGGATGTGATTCAGAGCACTCCTGAGGGGATGCTGGCGGTGATGGAGCGTCACTGGCACAAGGTATTTACCCGAAAGCCCATTCCTGAAGAGGAGATCCAAACCTTCCTTGATAGGGTAGAGGCGCAGGTTGGCTGGGGACCGGGGCTAACAAAAGAACAACAGCTGATGTTAGAAGCCCCTGTCACGACAGAGGAGGTGCGGACAGCCATTGGCAGGGGGCGGGCGCGTTCCGCCCCTGGGCCAGATGGGCTACCCTGGCGCTTCTATCAATGTTATGTGGCGCTCCTAGCCGGACCGCTCGCGCGGCTTTTCAACTCGCTGCTACTCCAAGATCAAGGGCTCAGGGACTTCTCACAGGCGCTGTTAATCTTCTTTCCGAAAAAAGGGGACCTCTCCCTTCCTGTCAACTGGCGCCCCATTGCCCTTGCTAATGTAGACAATCGCATCCTGGCTAGAGTTCTTAACACTCGTCTGGCGAATGTTGCTGACCGTCTGGTACGCCCATGTCAGACCAGTGCAGTCCCGGGCCGGCGAATGACAGACTCGTTGTGCCTCTTGCGAGAGGTGTTTGCCACCACAGCAAAGGCGACGGGGCTGGGGGGTGAAACAGAAGAAAGAGCAAAGAGTGTCACGAGTCGCGGCGGCGGAGAGGGGCTTTTCCTGCTCCAACTGGATCAGGAGAAGGCCTTTGATAACATCCACCACGACTACCTCTGGGAGACGCTCCACCGGAAAGGGATCCCTACTCGCTTTGTCTCCCATCTGCAGTGGCTCTACCGAGAGGCAACCGTAATCCCGCAATTGAATGGTTGGCGGGGGGTGGCAATACCGGTATGCTCAGGAGTGCGACAAGGGTGCCCGCTAAGCGCGCTCCTTTACGTGCTGGCCCTTGACCCCGCTTTAGCACTGGTCGAAGCGTTAGGGTTGGTGGGCTTCTCGGCACAACCGCCAGTACCCCGCCCACTGTTAAGGGAAGAGTGCCCAGGGACGGTGTCAGGGTCGACACAAGAGCCGCTGCAAGAAAGACCAACAGAAACTACAGCGGCTTGGGTGGGACTGGTGGCGCATGCGGACGATGTCACCGTCCTCATTCGGAACCGCACTGAAGTAAATGGTGTTCTAGAGGCCCTTCGTGCCTATGGGCGTGGCTCAGGTGCTAAAGTCAACCTGCACAAGAGCTTCGCCGTAGGGTGGACCTGTGAGGGAGCCGGTGAGCCACCTGACCTGACCGTGCAGCCTCTGACGGCCATTCTAGCGGATGAAGTGGGAGAGGTGACCGAGCGACCGAACGAGTTGCCGGCCAGAGTGGAGACGGTGGTGGAGGATGTCTCTATATTGGGAGTTAGATACTCACTGGCTCACGGGGGCAACGGCTTTCGAGAGTGGGAGCGCTGGGTGCAGGCTGTCGATGCTCGATTGGAACTGTGGCGGCACTGGCGATTAGGCATCTTCCAAAAAGTCATCTTCCTAAAGACCTACCTGTACCCTATCGCCATGGCCCTAGCTAGAGTTTACCCTATCCCAGAAATTCTGCTCCGGCGAGTAGATCGCTTGGTCCTTCGCTTTCTCTGGGGGACGGTCCATTTCCCTCAGAGCCGAGCGGTAGCCTCCCGCCCACACGAACAAGGCGGCCTAGGTCCAGCCTGCTTGGCAGAGTTTCTCGCCCAAAACTTTGGGGCCTGGCGGGAAGGAAGGGGAATGATGTCACCACCGCCGCCAGCCTGGGTGGCCGCTTTCGCCTCGGGATGGCGAGATACGGCATGGGCGGAGAAGTGGTGGGACACGGACCAGCTAGCCTTTCGCGTGTCGCCTGCTTGGCGGGCGACCGTGCCAGCCTATCTTATTCCGGTGCTCTCAGCAGTCAAGCAATGGGTAGCACACGCCCCATGGGTCAGGAATAATTCGCTCTCCGGCCGCCACTTGCGCCGTCATCTGTACTGGCGCATGGTGGAGGAGCGCCTGTTTCACCCTGAGGCAGAACGTCGAGCCGCCCGAGTTAACCAGTCCCCATATCTACGGGAGAGCCGGTACCCGATCCCCCTCTTTCGAGAACGACGGGTCCCACTCTACCTGTGGGATATTCGTTGGCGGTGGTATCACCAGGTAGCAGATATAGCGACGGCCCGTCCGTGGCTATCGGAGGAAGCCCAATTATGCAGACGGCTCCGATGTGTCACTGAACGCCGAGGGGCGGGGATGGTGCTGGTGGGCGGGGAACCTCGAGAGACCGTGCAACATGTAGTGTCCACCTGCCCTGCCTCCCGATGTGTATGGGAAGGGCTGGCTCAGGCGCTGCGCTGGCCGAGCCTGGCCCATCAGCACTGGGAAGCGGTGATCTCTGGGGAAGAGCAACCGGGGCTCCGGGGTCCCGAGCGGCCAAGGGGGGCCCGGGGTCAAGAGTGTTGGCCAGTTCCACCCTCCACCCTCCGCCTCGTCAATCTCACTGTTCTGAAGGGCCTATGGGGGGCGCGCCATTGGGAACGGATTACACAAAAGGAAAGCAGGTCAGAGGGCACGGTACGCTACATCATGGCGTCCCTATGACAATTAGCAGGCTATGAACGGGGGCGGATGCCATCGGGGCGTTGGGCCCGCCTTTGGCCCTGGATGACGGACACCCCCCCACCCATTACTTGAACTATGGCCTATCTGCCTTCTGGCCCCATTCTTTTGGACTCTGGTTTTTGGTTTGTGGACTCTGACCTTCGGGTCCCGGACATTGTATGGACATTATATGATTTTCTGTATTTCATGTATATATTTCTGTATATATTTCTGTACTACTTGTTGGTTTTATTATTATCGTTCTTGAATTTGTTACTATTACTGTTATTGGATATTAAATGTCAGCTTCTGGATTTTGGACTTTGGACTGCTGCCTCTGGATCTTGGCTTCTGGACTGGAATTTGGCCCTTGGAATTCACATCCTGGATTCTGGACCTGGACTTGGACTTGGATGCTGTTCCTGTTCCTGTGCTGAGAATTTTGGGGGGTACCTTGGGGAGTTAATGTTGTTGTTGTTGCCTTTGGTTTTGTGTTTGTTGGTCTTCAGCCGTATATGTAGTGGCTGAGTACCTTTTTTTTGTAGTATGGCTAATATATATAATAAAAAATTTCATACCTAAAAAAAAAAAATTTTCATACCTAACCCTAACCCTAACCCTAACCCTAACCCTAACCCTAACCCTAACCCTAACCCTAACCCTAAATTATATGTATTAGTTAGATATGTTTTTCGGTGAGTGGCGATATTGTTACTTGATTTCGCGTGCAGGATGTAACCTAGTAGTATGAATAATTTAAATAAAAAAAATCTTACCTAACCCTAACCCTAACCCTCACCCTCACCCTCACCCTAACCCTCACCCTCACCCTCACCCGAACCCTAACCCTAACCCTAACCCTTAACACTTAACCCTTAACCCTTAACCCTAACCCTTAACCCTAACCCGAACCCGAACCCGAACGCCTTGCTTCAGAGCGTGCTTACAGACAATTTTGGACGGCCAGTAGGGCTGCCTGTAGAGCAGATAACTTACTTTTGAGAGGTTATGAAATGATACCATTGTTTCGTGGGGATACTAGAGTACTCACGATCAGTTTACGTACTACTACTGTTCCGGCACAGGATGTAGCACTTTGGGTGATGAAATATGCAGACATTTTAATGGGTCCAACTAAAAAATATGATGAAGAAGGTTTCTGGACTGGAGAATACCGATGTGTGGTTTCTTTTAAAAACCGTTCTGAAGGGACTAGGCAGGGTTACATACCTAAGTATTTCTTTTTAGGATCAGATCGGGGAATTACGAGATACAGTGGCCAACCTGCTGCTTGTTTTCAGTGTGGGGCGTATGATCACATACGACGCAATTGTACAACATCGCTTTGCGCAAAGTGTGGGGAGCGAGGCCATCAAACGGCTTTTTGTCATCGTGGCATTACGTGCAATCTGTGCGATGAGATGGGACATACGTATCTTTGGTGCCCTCAGGCATATTACAATCGACAAGATGCAGATAGATGTGCAAAGGCAGAAAGAATGGCAGAGTCAGGAAAACAAAAAGCTGATGCGCAAATGAGAAAGAAAGCTAGACAGGAAGGAGGGATGGGAAAAGAAGAGAGGGAAAGTAGAGCACACTTTGAAAATTTGGCAGAGTCTGATACTCAAGGGAAGAAAACTGTTTCTATGGAAAAAAATGATAATTTTCAAGAAAGGCAGGATGAATGGAATATGGTGCAGAAGGGGAAAGGAGGGAAAAGTAAACAAAAGACAAAGCATTTAGAAACGGTAAATAATGGGAAATTATTTTATAAAAAAAATAGATACCGGGTCTTAAGTGAAGAAGTGGTAATAGAAGGGGAAAGTGTAATTGTAAATGAGGAGATGAGTCATAGTAATGAGAAGGAACAACAAAAGACACAACAGACACAAAAAAATATTCAAGATGGAGAAGGAATAAAAGAACAAAGAAAACAAAAAAACAGACCCCCTCCTACAAAACCCCCTCCTGCTGAACCCACTCCCACTCCCATTCCCTTTAACGCTTTTTCTCTTAGTCAGACTACACTTCAGAATTTTTCTGAAGGGGTAGAAAGAGTGGATGAGGTCCAAGAAAAGGTAACTTGAAGAGAAGATAAGGAATGAGACTATTTTGCATTTAGGTAATAAAGTTTTATGCTAAGTTTAATGGTAAATTTTAATGGAAAATTTTATATGTGTTTCTTTTAAAGTATTGTATTTTAAGTTATTATTTTGATGTGATTTTTTATAATATAGGTTCGAGAGGTATATTTTGTATTAGAGTTAGGTTAGAGAGGTAAATTATATGTATTAGTTAGATATGTTTTTCGGTGAGTGGCGATATTGTTACGTGATTTCGCGTGCGGGATGTAACCTAGTAGTATGAATAATTTAAATAAAAAATCTTACCTAAAAAAAAAAAAAAAATCTTACCTAACCCTAACCCTAACCCTAACCCTAACCCTAACCCTAACCCTAACCCTAACCCTAACCCTAACCCTAACCCTAACCCTAACCCTAACCCTAACCCTAACCCTAACCCTAACCCTAACCCTAACCCTAACCCTAACCCTAACCCTAACCCTAACCCTAACCCTAACCCTAACCCTAACCCTAACCCTAACCCTAACCCTAACCCTAACCCTAACCCTAACCCTAACCCTAACCCTAACCCTGATTTGGTAGGAGGAGGTGGTAGTTTTTGGAGCTCCTGAAGATCCAAAACAAAACGTCTTTTTATTCAAAATCCGGCCAGCATGCCACTGCCTCAAGGCTTGAGGTAGGTGGAGGAGACTCTGGTGCATCTTTTGAGACCAATATGAACCCTGACAGTGGAGGGGATCCTCAAAAAAACGCTGTTGAAGAGAGACCTTTTAAAAATGCTGCAGAGGCCTCCCTGAAAGCAGAGGCCTCTCTGGAAACAATGCCTCGCAGTGAGTACAAAGAGGGGTTTTCAAAAGACCAGCTTTCCCTGGGTGGGGAAATGTTTGCAACTTCAGTGACTTTAAAGGAAGGGGGAACCCCTGAAGTATCAGCAGCTGTTGTTGTGGGCCCTCAGATCCCTTTGAATGAGTCTACAAACTTAGAAGAAGCTGGGACCCCTAGGACTCTCATAGAACAAACAGTAGATAAAATGGCTGACTGTGAAGCAGCACTTTCTATGAAAATAAAGCAGATGAAGAGGGACTATATAGAAATTGTATTAGAATATGAAAGACTTCAGAAAGAGTGTGCTAGAAGAGAAATGGTCAAACAGAAACAAATGCAGTCTGGTGACAAAAGACAAGAAGAAAGTTTGACAAAAATAAACATTGATTGCACAGCTTTTCGCCATGAGATTTTCTTGGCTTGGAAGTATGTAATGCAACAAGAAAATATTCTAAATACCTTTTCAAGTAGAGAAATTGAAATGTATGGAAGAGACACTTATGATAAAGAAAAAAGTATATTGGGAAAATTTAAAGACAATTATGTAATACAATATAACAAATGCTTTGATGAATTGGAAGTTTTGGAATTAAGTGCTCTTAAAGAGACAGTACATGTTAGTAAAACAACTGAGAGACAAAGTGCACAAGCTGCTGAGGCTTGTATGGAACCTTCACTGAATACATTACAAGAACAAAGTTTTGTAGATCTTGAACTTAATCAAGGTGGTAATCAGCAAACAGAACAAGAATGTATTATTATAGATAAAGAAATTGAAAATAATAGGCAAATGACCTTTGCTGAGCAATTAAGTAATAAAGGAGAAAATGATGAAGATAGAGGAGTGGAGAAATCAAAAGGAAGAGAGAGCGCCCTCTCTGATTTTTCTGATTTTTCTGAACCAGAAGTAGAATTAGAATTTCTTACTGAAATTTTTGAAACTGATTTTGAAACCGATTGTGATATGCAAATGGACTTGGTTTCTGTTGAAAAATTAAAATCTGCTGTACCCAATGTGAAAGAGTCAAGGGAGAGGAAAATTCTGGCAAAATGGACTGAAATATTGCAAAAAAATCTAACCAAGGTGGAAGATATTATTTTACCAACTGAATTTGAAAAGCATGATATGTTGAGGCTTTGGGGTTATGTGATGGCCCATGTAGCTTTAACCAATGTTCTGACAAAAAATCTGACTAAATATAGTCAACAAAAAGTAGTGCAATTTTTGGATAAAACTTATCAGCCTTTAAAAGATGTGCTTTCAGGATGGCAGGTAACATTAAGACTGAAGGAATTAAGCTATTTAAAATCATTAGCGCTGGATTGTGTGCGGAGACTTCTAGTGGCGAGGAAGCCGAAGACGTCTATGGAGGCTTATCCTGATTGGCTAGAAGAAAAACACCTAATAAAATATTTCCAAGATATTCACAGAACTCGACTTACTACGGCTGATGATGAGGCTCCGCCTGTCTTTTGGAGTCAAATTGACAATAAGGACACGTTAGTGCCAAATGAGGAATTTAACATATGGTTGGAAAAAGTAATCGATTGTTTAAAACAGAGGCAGAAAATCATAAAACAAAGAAGAGACGATAAACAAGAACGAGTGAAGTCAACATCGGTGGCGGTGGCGTCGAGAATCCAGTCCGAAGCTCGGGTCCCGATTGAAGCAGTTCCCAAAAGGAGAACGGAAGCGGTTGCTGAGATCGATGAGGAGGAGAGACGGGCCCAATGGGTTTTGCAGGGGGTGTCTTCTAAGGAAGCGCCCCCGACAATCGGTGAGGTGATGGGGATGCAGGGAGATCTGGAAACAATGCAGAGTGGTAGATTAAAAAATAAGGGAAGAAGTAGAAAGCTTAATGAAAAAGGAGGGGATGGTACAGACAGTAGTTCAGAGCAGGAAAAAACACCCGAGACGGTACGAAAAAGACCTAGAACTGGATTAGTAGGGGAGGAAGAAGGGGGTAAAGCGATTGAGACTGCTCAGAATTGTATAACAGATGTAAGCGATGAGTCCTTATTGGAGGGAATCTCAGTAATAGAAACAGAGTTGGGAAGCCGAGGGAAGGGTTATGTAGGTGATACCGGTATGGCTTCTGGCGCTTGTGGGTTTTCTTCCTTTCATAGGCATGGAGAAGCAGTTCTGCAATCGAGGGTGGAGCGAGGAGCAGGAGTGAAAGCGAGACAAGAGACTTTTCTAATGGACATTGAAAGAGAAGCACGATCCACATTAACATCGAAAGACATTTTTTTGAAAGGAAACACAAGGACAGATTCTGTGAGTATTGTGGAGAGTGCTTCCTCACCTGGAATGCAGAGTCCTATTAGAGCATCATTGGTGCAAAGGGAACAAGGGGAAGCTAGTACAGCTCATGAGTCTTTAGGTCAGTCCCATCCGAGTGGTTCTGGACTTTCGCAATCTCTTTCTTATGCAAAGGCAACAAGAGGCAATACGCAGAGGAAGGACATTAATTCATCAATGCCTAGGTGGTATTTTGAGGGGGATGAAGAAGATTATTTAGAGAGTTTCCTTAATACTGCTTCAGAGGATAGAGATCCTAGAAAGAGATATGTGGTACGTTTTCGTTATGTAGGAATAGAAGCTGAAAAAGACACGAGGGCTTATGTCACTAAAGTGTTTATAAGAGATACTCTAAATTTTCCCAAAGAGGATATTGTGGCTGTGATACAGTTACCTGGTTCCAAGGAGACGGATGTCTGCCTTGCTTCAGAGCGTGCTTACAGACAATTTTGGACGGCCAGTAGGGCTGCCTGTAGAGCAGATAACTTACTTTTGAGAGGTTATGAAATGATACCATTGTTTCGTGGGGATACTAGAGTACTCACGATCAGTTTACGTACTACTACTGTTCCGGCACAGGATGTAGCACTTTGGGTGATGAAATATGCAGACATTTTAATGGGTCCAACTAAAAAATATGATGAAGAAGGTTTCTGGACTGGAGAATACCGATGTGTGGTTTCTTTTAAAAACCGTTCTGAAGGGACTAGGCAGGGTTACATACCTAAGTATTTCTTTTTAGGATCAGATCGGGGAATTACGAGATACAGTGGCCAACCTGCTGCTTGTTTTCAGTGTGGGGCGTATGATCACATACGACGCAATTGTACAACATCGCTTTGCGCAAAGTGTGGGGAGCGAGGCCATCAAACGGCTTTTTGTCATCGTGGCATTACGTGCAATCTGTGCGATGAGATGGGACATACGTATCTTTGGTGCCCTCAGGCATATTACAATCGACAAGATGCAGATAGATGTGCAAAGGCAGAAAGAATGGCAGAGTCAGGAAAACAAAAAGCTGATGCGCAAATGAGAAAGAAAGCTAGACAGGAAGGAGGGATGGGAAAAGAAGAGAGGGCAAGTAGAGCACACTTTGAAAATTTGGTAGAGTCTGATACTCAAGGGAAGAAAACTGTTTCTATGGAAAAAAATGATAATTTTCAAGAAAGGCAGGATGAATGGAATATGGTGCAGAAGGGGAAAGGAGGGAAAAGTAAACAAAAGACAAAGCATTTAGAAACGGTAAATAATGGGAAATTATTTTATAAAAAAAATAGATACCGGGTCTTAAGTGAAGAAGTGGTAATAGAAGGGGAAAGTGTAATTGTAAATGAGGAGATGAGTCATAGTAATAAGAAGGAACAACAAAAGACACAACAGACACAAAAAAATATTCAAGATGGAGAAGGAATAAAAGAACAAAGAAAACAAAAAAACAGACCCCCTCCTACAAAACCCCCTCCTGCTGAACCCCCTCCCACTCCCATTCCCTTTAACGCTTTTTCTCTTAGTCAGACTACACTTCAGAATTTTTCTGAAGGGGTAGAAAGAGTGGATGAGGTCCAAGAAAAGGTAACTTGAAGAGAAGATAAGGAATGAGACTATTTTGCATTTAGGTAATAAAGTTTTATGCTAAGTTTAATGGTAAATTTTAATGGAAAATTTTTTATGTGTTTCTTTTAAAGTATTGTATTTTAAGTTATTATTTTGATGTGATTTTTTATAATATAGGTTTGAGAGGTATATTTTGTATTAGAGTTAGGTTAGAGAGGTAAATTATATGTATTAGTTAGATATGTTTTTCGGTGAGTGGCGATATTGTTACGTGATTTCGCGTGCGGGATGTAACCTAGTAGTATGAATAATTTAAATAAAAAATCTTACCTAAAAAAAAAAAAAAAAAATCTTACCTAACCCTAACCCTAACCCTAACCCTAACCCTAACCCTAACCCTAACCCTAACCCTAACCCTAACCCTAACCCTAACCCTAACCCTAACCCTAACCCTAACCCTAACCCTAACCCTAACCCTAACCCTAACCCTAACCCTAACCCGAACCCGAACCCGAACCCGAACCCGAACCCGAACCCGAACCCTAACCCTAACCCTAACCCTAACCCTAACCCGAACCCGAACCCTAACCCTAACCCTAACCCGAACCCTAACCTGAACCCGAACCCGAACCCTAACCCGAACCCGAACCCGAACCCGAACCCTAACCCTAACCCGAACCCGAACCCGAACCCTAACCCTAACCCTAACCCTAACCCTAACCCGAACCCGAACCCTAACCCTAACCCTAACCCTAACCCTAACCCTAACCCTAACCCTAACCCTAACCCTAACTCTGTTTTCAACGAGGAAGGACGTGTTTTTTCCAGAGCTCCTGCGAGTTTCTTGGGTGAGCGCGATTTACCCCCCTGGGGGGGACTGGACTTCTCCAAATTTAGTATCTTAACGTTCCTAAGACTGTGGGGATTCTTTTAAGACCACTTGAGGACCTGGGGGACTCTCGGGGGGGGAGCTATAGGGTTCCCCCCCAACGGGGCCTAATCAAGCCCAGCAGCCTTTAGCTGTAATTAGACCCAACAACACAGAAATGCTGGCTGCTACTGCAACAGCCACAGAGGATGAAGACTATATGGAACAGGAGGGAACCCCCTTTCCAAGGCCTATGCGAGCCCAGGAGGGTGTCCTACAGTCACCAGAAGATTTGAGACAAGGAGTAAAGGCCTGGGAGAACAAACAAACGAAGGCAGGAATTTCTGTAGGACTTGGGGAGCCTGCTGGTGCCCTATGTTTGAGAACCTCTGAAAACTACCTTCTTTCCCTTGTGGGGGGGGAAAAAGCAGGCCTAGCTATGTTGGAACAGTTTGAAAATCACCAGCAGCAACAGGGTGTGGCTGAGGCCTCTAGAGAGGCCTGTTTGCCTGCAGCAGCTCTGCCTGCAGCACCTCTACTAGATACAAATGTAGCAAATGCTGACCTGAGCTGCAAACAGCTTGCAAAAGCTTGCCTGGAGCAAAATGCTCCTGAGCAAATGTGTATGGAGATAGAAGAGGAGTTGGTGTCTGTTACTGAGGCAGCTGAAACAGGAGCGGCAGCAGGGAGTGGGGGTGCTCTATTTGGGGATGGTGGTGCAATCCCCTCCATTAACCCTCTCCCTGCCTCGCAAGTCCCACCCATGTCCCTCCCCTCGACAGCTATTGTAGAAGCCTTTCTTGCTGCCTCTTTTGAATCACAAAGAGGGCAGCTGCAAGGAGAAGGAGAGAATGAGACTAGGAAAGGGGAGAACCCCTCTTCCCCCTGGGATCATCGAGGACACTCCCCGATGAACCCCCCCTTACTTCCCCCCTCCATGAGGACTGTAGAAGCTGTCTTTGCCAATCCTGCCTGGTCAGAGCCAGGAGGAAGTGAGAGGAGTGCAAGCACCCTAAATCTTTCTAAGAATATGATAAGCGGTGGTGCCACGGTGCGCAAGGATGATGATCCAAAAGGGGGCAAACACACCCAGACTTCAGAGTGGAGAGCGCAGACATCTCCAAGAGAATTGCTTCAATCGGATTGGATCGCCCCAGCAGTCATGAAGGCGATGATAGAGTCCCAGAGCGAAACCTTAGTTTCTCCGACGCCCCCTGGGCCACTTAGTAACCCTGCTAATGAGGGGTTGAGCCCCTCCCCTGTGTGGCTAAGGGAAATGGAAGAGGAACAATCCGGAGGGCACTCTGAAGAACTTTTTCCAGTGGAGCCCCTACGACCCTTATCAACTGCTAAAGACACAATAGTTGACTCGTGGGTACAACCCCCCCCCTCAGAGTCAACACTTGAATCTGAACACGTGATGAATAGTGAGAAAGATGGGGTTGCAGAGGGGCGACCTGCCCCTCCCCCGGCCCCTAGAGATGTAATAGAGAATTTAGAGAGCTCACAAGCTTCAGTGAGCTCCAGTGCTGAGTACAACACAGCTGATAGGGCTGGAGACATTGCAAACGCAGGAGATGACACCGGGAGTCTAGACTATGAGATGGAAGACTATGGCCCAGATGGGCCACTACCGGCCATCGGGAGACGAAGGGAGGCTCGCATCCTAGATCGCTGGCAAACCAACCTGCAGTGTGACTGGGGGCGCTATGACACCTGGCTCCTGGCTGACCCGGGAAACCGCTTGGACATGCTCAAATTGTGGGGCTTCCTGGCTGCCCACCTTGCGGTCTTACCCGCACCTACGGGCCCATGCTTAGCCAAACTCAGTCGCGACAAAATCCTTGATTGGCTGGATCGAGCGCACCCTGCTGTACTTGCAGCACTACAAGGCAACATCCAAGGCACGATACAAACTCTGGCAATGCATAGATCAGTGACATTGGGTGTGGTGGAGCGGCTGCTTATAGGGCGCCGTGCACGCACATCCACACGAAGCCTACCGGACTGGCTGGAACCTGCTGCAATGGAGCGAATGGTCCAAGAACTAATTCGCATCTGGGAGGCGCCTACCTATGCCTCCCGCTACCCCCTCATTTGGACTGAGACGGGCAGACCGACCTCTACTCCACGGCGTCAGGACTTTGTGGACTGGCTATGGCGCCTCGTTGGGCACCTGAAATTTTGGCAGCGGAATGCACGACAGCAGAAGGCTACTACCCAGGGACAAAGTCGAATGCTGACCACAGAGACGACGACGACACCGATGGCCCCTCCGGCGAACCCTCCGGCGAATCCTTCGTCTGACAGAGCTGCGTCATTGGTGACTGGCACTTCTGGAACTGGACAACTCAGAGTGACAGCGGAGGAGCATAGTGGCAGAGCGGACAGTCGGGAGCGACGGACAGTGGTAACCGGGGTCGGGCGGCGATCGGCCGTACCCCCGGACCCAAACTTGGAAATGATGGCCCGGAATTCTTGCCAGGGGACTCCCCCGGAAGGGGGGCCCCCGCAAATGGGTGAGGAACAAGCGGGGAGCTATTCTCTTTCTCTTTCTCATTCTCTTTCTTTGCCTTTAAAACAACGTGTTCCTACTTCTCAGGAGAATGGTGGGCAGCGGGGAGGGAGAGTTGGGGAGGAGCTAATGGATGTGATGTGGGTGGAGGAACAAGGGCCAGTGGGAGGGATGAGGGGACTGGAGGAAGGGGTGGTTGGGGAGCCTCGGACTTCGCCACGGTTGCCCTCTCCTGCTGTGCCCTCTCCCCCCTTACAGTGTGCTGATACTCGGAATGCGGATCTCGCATCTGTGATTACATCTCAGAACTCAACCAATGAACACTTACCCAAGAAACCATGTCAAAAATACCCACAAAAGCAAGGACATCCACAACAGCCTTTCTCGACTGCAGATCCTCGCCTCCCTTTGCCATCGCAACAACAACAGCAACAATTGGTAGAGGTTGGTACCCAAGGACATCAGAATCCCCAGACTGTACTGCGAGCCGCGGACAGTGCCTTTAAAACCCCTGGCCCTCTATCAATAACCTCAGATAGAGACGTAGGTACCAATCCATCTGGAACCTGTATCGAACCATCGCCTAGCACTGCTTTAAATATCGGTCCTTGCCACGAGATTGGGGAGGGAGAACCATCAATAGGCATAGGAGGGCCTTCATCAGGAAGGGAGGCAAGAGTCACGATGCAAGGATTGGGAATGAGACAGGAGGTGGGAGGTGATTCAGTGGCAACTGATGCCCAGAAGGAAGTTCATGAGGGCAGCGGGAGGCCATCGCCTGGAATGGGAAACACAGCGGTCCGGGAGGAGGTGCCTCGGAAGGGTCCTGGAACTCCTTTACAACGCCGGCGAACTCTCAGTAGGGGGGAGGGGCAATGCCCATCACAGCCGCAGAGGCAAACTGCTGGGGAGCCAAGCTCGTTACCTAGAGAGGAAGAGGGGCAGCCTACTGCAAGTGGATCGGTGGGCCCACCCTCGGCAGATAGAGCAGCCAATAACATCGGTCAGAGAGCGCCAGAACCCGGTCGCACCTATGCAGCTGCGGCTGGTGGAGGAGCTCGAGCGATGCCGAGAGCTATAGGGGGGGGTGTCGGTGGCTCCACCCGCGGCACGGCGTCAGGTTCGAAATTTGGGTTTGGATTCGATCTGGAAGCGGAGATCCTTGAAGATGCCCGCTTTTTGGACGAATTCTATAGCAGGGTAACACGACACCCCGACCCCAGAGAGCGCTACGTAGTCCGTCTGCGCTACCGGGGGCCCGATCCCGCCCGTCTGACACGGGAATATGTGATCGAACAGGTGCTCCTCGGCCGCCTGGGGATGCAAAGGGATCAGTTTCTAGCGGTCATTACCCCCCCCGGACTGACGGAGGTTGATGTCTGTTTCGCCTCTGAACGCGCGTACCAAGCCTTCTGGGATCGTTGGCGGACATCCCGCCGGCTTGGTAACCGCTGTTTTGAAGACTTTGATGTCGTTCCGCTCTTTCGGGGCGAAAATAAGGTGGTGAACATTGGGTTTCGCACCACTGGGGTTCCTCCTGAAGATGTAGCGATCTGGTTGCGGAGGCATTGCACAGTCCTCCTTGACCCTGAGCGGCGTATCGATGAGTATGGCATTTGGACTGGTGAATACCGAGCAGTAGTTGCCCTCCATAGGAGTGTAGAAGGAGGACAGGTACTTCATCTGCCGAAGTACTTTTTTATGGGTCCGGACCGCGGAGTGACCCGCTATAGTGGTCAACCCCCGGCCTGCTTTCTCTGTGGCTCTTTCGCTCACCGCCGCCGAGACTGCCGATCGGCCCTCTGTGCGAAATGCGGAGTACGGGGACACGCTACGGCTGCCTGCCAACGGCCGGTCACCTGTAGCCTGTGTCGGAATGAAGGCCATGCATACCGATGGTGCCCACAGGCATGGCTAAATCAGCAAGACCCAGATGGGTACCAAGATTCCCTACGGCAGGCGGTAGGACGTGCCTGGGCGGCCCAAACGGCAGAGCGCCAAGAATCGGCACCGGCAGCGAATAATGAGGCAGATAGAGAGGGGCGGGCAGCACCGCCACCACCACCGCAGGAAGCCAGATGGGGAGATGGTCAACCTGAAGAAGGGGCCAAAGCGGGCCCCTGGGAGACGGCGAGAGGAACGCAGCGACAACGTCGCAGGTCGCCTTTGGTAGCTCGCCCACAACTGCAACTACATCTAGGCAATCGCTTCCTAGTTTTGGAAGGAAGTGTAGATAATGAGGAGCAGGACAAGATTACTGAGAGTGCTCAGGGAGCCTCCGCCGGGAGGGTGGGGACAGCAAACGCTCTGCAACCTGAAAGATGCGGGCCACCAATAGGTACGGGAATACTAGGCAGAGGAGTGGCACAAGGAGGGATGACGAACAATCGTCGCCGTGCTGCCAAGAGGCAGGTCTCGGAGGCGGCCGGATTTGGCGCTGCGCTCCCACGTAGCCCTCCAGGTGGAACCTCCGGAGGTATCCCAGGCAAACGCAGCAAAGGCCTATCAGAAGAGGAGAAGGCACGTGTTCTATTGCGTTCCCTTCAAGGGGTGTCTGTGGAAGAGCTCCGCAGATCCTTGGCGGACGAACGAATCGAGCTGGAGATTCTGATGCAGCGGGAAGAGCACTGCCGAGAAGGGTGCCTCGAGCGACCAACTGAAGATCGTCTGGCTGAGCTGACGGCGGTTCGCGCTCGTTGCGCGGAACGGCGTTGGCGCATTCAGACGGTGGAGGATCAGCTCGAGCGGGTAGCGAAAGAGGAGAGGAGCAGGGAGCAGGGCAACTCTCAGCGAGAGGAGGATGCCATCGATGAGAACACCCCACAAGAACCTACAGCTGAAGTAATCCAAATGGATACTACTGCTAGTCCAGCTGGAGAGGAGGTGACCATTCGGGCTGTGGAACTGCCGGGGGCACCGGCTGTGCCTCCCCCGGAGCCACCAGATGCTCTCTCATCGCGGTGGCTGCCGGGGGTGGCTACGGTGGGTGTCACCGACATTCCACCAACCATAACAAATAGTAGGCCTGCACCTGCTGCGCTTGGGGCGCAGGAGGGGGCAGGAAAGCAGAGATTGGCCTCCTCTGAGGCTGCTGATAAGGAGCAGAGGAGCGGGGGTCCAGAGTCACTCTAATGGAGTCACTCCGAGTCCTCACCTGGAACGTGCGTGGACTCCGTTCATGGGAGCGCCGCGCAGAGATTCTGGGAGCCCTTCAACAGCTTGGGTCACAGCTCATCATTCTGCAGGAAACATGGTTCGCCTCCGAACGTGAGCGTAGCCACGCGCAACGCCTCTGGAGTGTGGGCCCGTCTTTCTGGAGCTACGAGCCGGGAGAACGGTCGGGGGTCGGAGTACTCTTCGGAGAACCACCCCCGGGTTCAACTTGGCGAGTAGATAGGGTCCTGGAAGCCGTTCCTGGACGGCTGCTAGTTGTGGATTTTGCTCTGCTGCCAACGGCTGGAAGGGAGCTAGAGGCCCCGAGAGGCGCATACCGCCTCTGCGGAGTCTACGCACCGACAGGGAGAGAGGGGCGGCGGCGTTTATGGCCCCGCCTCTTCCTTCAGAGCCATACGCGACGCCAATTGCTGGTAGCGGGAGACTTTAATAACCGAGCCCGCCCAGAAGACCGCACAGTACCAGTGGGCAGAGAACCGCCATCTCTGACAGCGGAGGAGAGAAGGCTGGCAGCTGGCCTGAAAGAGCGTGGCCTAAAGGATACAGCGCTCCAGATACCCAATGAACTAGCCTTCTGCCCACCCGGGCGTGGCAAGCCCTTTAGTGATGGCGAGCGATACGGAGTGGCTCGGGGAGTGGGGGTGTCGGCGCGCTTCACGTTTCACCATCCGCGGGTGGCCAGCCGCGTCGATCGCGTATGGGCACCGACGGGGTGGGAAGTGGAGCGATGCCGCGTCCTTGCCTCTGACTGGTCCGATCATGCTATGCTGGTAGTGACATTCAGTCTTGCTGGCAACCAACCAGCTGCAACGATGAGAAAGGTCGGGACTCAAGGCCGCCCGCTCTGGCGGCTACGTCCAGCCACCCTAGATAGCAGTGAGGAACTACGCCAACAACTAGAAGGCATGGTGGCTGTCTGGGCCGCCCAGGTTGAGGCTGGGGATCCCCTGGATCCGGACCTCTGGGACAGCTGGCAATGTCTGAAAAGACTATTGTCGGAGCGCTGCCGCGAACACTCGCGACGGGGAGCTCGTCGTGAGGTGCGTGGCTATCAAAATGCTGTCTATACCCTCCTACGCTGCCACCGGTGGCGTGACGAGGGGATATCTTTTCAACCGGAGGAACTTCTTGAGGCACAGGAGACTATTTCAGCCTTTCACCAGGGAGAACGGACACGGGCTAAGCGGCACCGTGTCTGTCGCAGCCGTGGCCCAATGGTCGAGGCTGGAGAGTGGGAACGGTCCCGCTTGGCACCGTCGACCACTGCTGCACCGATGTCCTGCACAGGCCTTCGTGATGCACCAGAGGATGTGATTCAGAGCACTCCTGAGGGGATGCTGGCGGTGATGGAGCGTCACTGGCACAAGGTATTTACCCGAAAGCCCATTCCTGAAGAGGAGATTCAAACCTTCCTTGATAGGGTAGAGGCGCAGGTTGGCTGGGGACCGGGGCTAACGAAAGAACAACGACTGATGTTAGAAGCCCCTGTCACGACAGAGGAGGTGCGGATAGCCATTGGCAGGGGGCGGGCGCGTTCCGCCCCTGGGCCAGATGGGCTACCCTGGCGCTTCTATCAATGTTATGTGGCGCTCCTAGCCGGACCGCTTGCGCGGCTTTTCAACTCGCTGCTACTCCGAGATCAAGGGCTCAGGGACTTCTCACAGGCGCTGTTAATCTTCTTTCCGAAAAAAGGGGACCTCTCCCTCCCTGTCAACTGGCGGCCCATTGCCCTTGCTAATGTAGACAATCGCATCCTGGCTAGAGTTCTTAACACCCGTCTGGCGAATGTTGCTGACCGTCTGGTACGCCCATGTCAGACCAGTGCAGTCCCGGGCCGGCGAATGACAGACTCGTTGTGCCTCTTGCGAGAGGTGTTTGCCACCACAGCAAGGGCGCCGGGGCTGGGGGGTGAAACAGAAGAAAGAGCGAAGAGTGTCACGAGTCGCGGTGGCGGAGAGGGCCTTTTCCTGCTCCAACTGGATCAGGAGAAGGCCTTTGATAACATCCACCACGACTACCTTTGGGAGACGCTCCACCGAAAAGGGATCCCTACTCGCTTTGTCTCCCATCTGCAGTGGCTCTACCGAGAGGCAACCGTAATCCCGCAACTGAATGGTTGGCGGGGGGTGGCAATACCGGTCTGCTCAGGAGTGCGACAAGGGTGCCCGCTAAGTGCGCTCCTTTATGTGCTGGCCCTTGACCCCGCTTTAGCACTGGTCGAAGCATCAGGGTTGGTGGGCTTCTCGGCACAACCGCCAGTACCCCGCCCACTGTTAAGGGAAGAGTGCCCAGGGACGGTGTCAGGGTCGACACAAGAGCCGCTGCAAGAAAGACCAACAGAAACTACAGCGGCTTGGGTGGGACTGGTGGCGCATGCGGACGATGTCACCGTCCTCATTCGGAACCGCACTGAAGTGAATGGTGTTCTAGAGGCCCTTCGTGCCTATGGGTGTGGCTCAGGTGCTAAGGTCAACCTGCACAAGAGCTTCGCCGTAGGGTGGACCTGTGAGGGAGCCGGTGAGCCACCTGACCTGACCGTGCAGCCTCTGACGGCCATTCTAGCGGATGAAGTGGGAGAGGTGACCGAGGGACCGAAAGAGTTGCCGGCCAGAGTGGAGACGGTGGTGGAGGATGTCTCTATATTGGGAGTTAGATACTCACTGGCTCACGGGGGCAACGGCTTTCGAGAGTGGGAGCGCTGGGTGCAGGCCGTCGATGCTCGATTGGAACTGTGGCGGCACTGGCGATTAGGCATCTTCCAAAAAGTCATCTTCCTAAAGACCTACCTGTACCCTATCGCCATGACCCTAGCTAGAGTTTACCCTATCCCGGAAATTCTGCTCCGGCGAGTAGATCGCTTGGTGCTTCGCTTTCTCTGGGGGACAGTCCATTTCCCTCAGAGTCGAGCGGTAGCCTCCCGCCCGCACGAACAAGGCGGCCTGGCGCTCCCAGCGCTAGGTCCAGCCTGCTTGGCAGAGTTTCTCGCCCAAAACTTTGGGGCCTGGCGGGATTGGGAAGAAGCCACGGGAGCAATTGCGCAAGGAAGGGGAGTGATGTCACCACCGCCGCCAGCCTGGGTGGCTGCTTTTGCCTCGGGATGGCGAGATACGGCATGGGCAGAGAAATGGTGGGACACGGACCAGCTAGCCTTTCGCGTGTCGCCTGCTTGGCGGGCGACCGTGCCAGCGTATCTTATTCCGGTGCTCTCAGCAGTAAAACAATGGGTAGCACACGCCCCATGGGTCAGGAATAATTCGCTCTCCGGCCGCCACTTGCGTCGTCATCTGTACTGGCGCATGGTGGAGGAACGCCTGTTTCACCCTGAGGCAGAACGTCGGGCCGCCCGAGTTGACCAGTCCCCATATCTACGGGAGAGCCGGTACCCGATCCCCCTCTTTCGAGAACGACGGGTCCCACTCTACCTGTGGGATATTCGTTGGCGGTGGTATCACCAGGTAGCGGATATAGCGACGGCCCGTCCGTGGCTATCAGAGGAAGCCCAATTATGCAGACGGCTCCGATGTGTCACTGAACGCCGAGGGGCGGGGATGGTGTTGGTGGGCGGGGAACCTCGAGAGACCGTGCAACATGTAGTGTCCACCTGCCCTGCCTCCCGATGTGTATGGGAAGGGCTGGCTCAGGGGCTGCGCTGGCCGAGCCTGGCCCATCAGCACTGGGAAGCGGTGATCTCTGGGGAAGAGCAACCGGGGCTCCGGGGTCCCGAGCGGCCAAGGGGGGCCCGGGGTCAAGAGTGTTGGCCGGTTCCACCCTCCACCCTCCGCCTTGTCAATCTCACTGTTCTGAAGGGCCTATGGGGGGCGCGCCATTGGGAACGGATTACGCAGAAAGAAAGCAGGTCAGAGGGCACGGTACGCTACATCGTGGCATCCCTACGGCGATTAGCAGGCTATGAACGGGGGCGGATGCCATCGGGGCGTTGGGCCCGCCTTTGGCCCTGGATGACGGACACCCCCCCACCTATTACTTGAACTATGGCCTATAAGCCTTCTGGCCCCATTCTTTTAGACTTTAGGTTTTGGTTTGTGGACTCTGACCTTCGGGTCCTGGACATTGTATGGACATTATATGATTTCCTGGATTTCCTGTGTTTCCTGTGTTTCCTGTATATATTTCTGTATATATTTCTGTATTACTTGTTGTTGGTTTTATTATTATTATTGTTCTTGAATTTCTTACTGTTATTGGATTTGGATATTCAATATCAACTTCCGGATTCTGGACTTTGGACTGCTGCCTCTGGATCTTGGCTTCTGGACTGGACTTTGGCTCTTGGAATTTACATCCTGGTTTCTGGACTTGGACTTGGACTTGGATGCTGTTCCTGTGCTGAGTACTTTTGGGGGTACCTTGGGGAGTTAATGATGTTGTTGTTGCCTTTGGTTTCGGGTTTGTTGGTCTTCAGCCGTATATGTAATGGCTGAGTACCTTTTTTGTAGTATGGCTTATATCTAATAAAAAAATTTGATACCTAAAAAAAAAATTTGATACCTAACCCTAACCCTAACCCTAACCCTAACCCTAACCCTAACCCTAACCCTAACCCTAACCCTAACCCTAACCCTAACCCTAACCCTAACCCTAACCCTAACCCTAACCCTAACCCTAATAAAGATTGGATTACAGATTGGATTACAGACTTGCACCTATCTTGGATAACTGAACATCGGTTCCTAGACTGGATTTTGGACTTTGGACTTTGGACTTTAGACTTTAGACTTTGGACTTTGGACTGTGGACTGTGGACTGTGGACTTTGGACTGTGGACTTTGGAAGTTGGACTTTGGACATTGGACGTTGGACTTTGGACTTTGGATCTTGCAACTTGCAACCTTAATTTTGGATGCTGTTCCTGTGTTGGGTACTGTGGGGGTTAATGTTAATGTAAATTTCGTTTTGTTATTATTAAGCCACATGTGTAGTGGCTGAGTAATAATTTTTATAATATTTATGTAGAATGGCTTATTTCAATAAAAAAATTTCATACCTAAAAAAAAAAAAAAAAAAAAAAAAAATTTCATACCTAACCCTAACCCTAACCCTGACCCTGACCCTGACCCTGACCCTGACCCTGACCCTGACCCTGACCCTGACCCTAACCCTGACCCTGACCCTGACCCTGACCCTAACCCTGACCCTGACCCTAACCCTAACCCTGACCCTAACCCTAACCCTAACCCTAACCCTAACCCTAACCCTAACCCTAACCCTAACCCTGATTTAGTGGGAGAAGGTGGTAGTTTTTTGGAGCTCCTGCAGATCCAAAACAAAACGCTTTTATCTTCAAAATCTTTTCAACATGCCACTGCCTCAATGCTTGAGGTAGGTGGAGGAGACTCTGGTGCATCTTTTGAGACCAGTATGAATCCTGACAGTGGAGGGGATCCTCAAAAAAACACTGTTGAAGAAAGACCCTTTCAAAATGCTGCTGAGACTTGCCTGGATACAATGGAGGACAGTGAGTACAAAGAGGGATTTTCAAAAGCCCAGCTTTCCCTAAGTGATGAAATGTTTGCAATGCCAGTGATTTTGAAGGAGGGGGAGATCCCTGAAGTGTTGGTGGAGGTTGAAGTGGGCCCCCAAATCCCCTCAAAAGAGCTTGCAAACTTAGAAGAAGCTGAGACCCCTAGGACTCCCATAGAACAAACAGTAAATAAAATGGCTGACAGTGATTCAGCAGTTCCATTTAAAGCTATGGAGACTGAAAGTGTCTGTGGAAAAAAGTTTACAGAAGCCTTGCTGGCTGCAGAAACTTTGAGAGAGCGTGAAAAGTTTCAGAGAGAGAGTCTTATAGGAGATAATGTCAAACAGCAACAATTGCAGGCTGCTGACAAAATGCAAAAAGAATTTTCACCAGAAACAGGAGATTTTTCGTTAGAGGCTCAGCAGGAATTATTGAAAATGAAAGCAAGTTTGCATAACATAATAAAGGAAGAAAACTATTTTAATAGCTTTTCAAAAAAAGATATTCAAGACTATGGAAAAGATAAATACATAGAAGTAACAAAGAGGTTGAGAAGAAACAGAGCTGAACATGAGAAAATATATAATAAATATATTGTTGAAAATCAATTTGGAGATTTTTTCTCTCTTAAAGAGACAGTACAAATAGCAACCAGTCAGTTTGAAGAAAATGTGGAAGAGAGAGACAGATCTCCACACAAGTCACAGTTGATTTCTTTTGAGTTCCAAGCCTTACAGGAGAAAGATATTATACAATTTACAAGGGAATCGTTAGAACTATCACAAATAATAAATGAAAAAAATGTGAATGATATATCTCACAGTGAAGTAACTGTGGGACAAAATGTACAATCTGCTGAGGAAGTTTATATGCAAACTTTAATTCATCTTGAAGTTAATCAAGGTGATAAAGAACAACAAATAGAAGAACATATGGATATTACAAAAATGGAAAATAATACAAAAATTGAAAATAATATAGAAAATAATACAGAAAATAAACATGGAAAAATTAAAAGTGATAATGAATTAGAGGTAATAGATCTCACTGAACAATCCAGTGGTGAGGAAGAAGAAGATGAGGATAGCCAAGAGGAAGAGACAATGGTGGAAAGGAGTGGCCTATCAGAAATTTCTGAAGGGGAAGTTAATTCAGAATTTCTTATGGACATTTTTGAAAATGATTTCACTGGAACTGAGGATGATATGATAACGGCCTCTGAGTCTCGTGAAGACCCAAAATTTGCTGTACCGAAGGTGAGGGAGTCGAGGGAGAAACAAATTTTGGCAAAATGGACTGAAATAATACATAAAAAGTTACCTGAAGTGGAACAGATTATTTTACCTGCTAAATTTGAAAAACGTGACATGCTACACCTTTGGGGCTATGTGATGACCCATGTGGCTTTACCTGATGTTTCGACAAAAAAATTGACCAAATATAGTCAACAAAAAATAGTACAATTTTTGAACAAAACTTTTAAGCCATTAAAAGAAACACTTTCAGGTTTGAGGGTGAAGTCGAGACACAAAGAATTATGTTACTTAAGATCTTTAGCGATTGATTGTGTGTTAAGACTATTAGTGGCGAGGAAGCCGAGAACGTCTACAGAGGTTTATCCCGATTGGCTAGAAGAAAAACATCTGATAAAGCACTTTCAAGATATTCACAGATCTCGAGTTATTAAGACTTCTGATGAGCCTCCGCCTCCTTTTTGGAGCCAAATTGACAATAGAAGTAAATTAGTGCCGGAAGAAGATTTTATAACATGGTTGGAAAAAGTAATTGATTGTTTAAAACAGAGGCAGAAAATCATAAAACAAGGAAAAGATGATAAACAACAACGAGGGGAGTCAGCATCGGTGGCGTTGACAGTTCCCAAAAGGAGAATGGAAGAGGTTGCTGAGATCGATGAGGAGGAGAGACGGGCCCAATCGGTTTTGCAGGGGGTGTCTTCTAAGGAAGCACCCCCGACAATCGGTGAGGCGATGGGGATGCAGGGAGATCTGGAAACAACGCAGGGTGGTAGACCAAAAAATAAGGGGAGAAGTAGGAAGTTTAATAAAAAAGGAAAGGATTATATAGACAGTAGCTCAGACCAGGAAAAAACACCCGAGACGGTTAAAAAAAGACCTAGAATTGGATTACCGTGGAGTGAACAAGGGGGTGAGAAGATCCAGGCTGTTCAAGATTCCATAAGAAATGTATCTGATGAAGTTTTATTAGAGGGAATCTCAGTATTAGAAACAAATTTAGAAACAGATTTAGAAACAAATTTGGGAAATGGAGGGAAGGGTCATAGGAATGATACTGGTATGGCTTCTGGCGCTTGTGGGTTTTCTTCTTTTCATAGGAATGAAGACAAAGTTTTGCAATCGAGGTTGGAGCGAGGAGAAAGAGTGAAAGCGAGACAAGAGACTTTTATAACTGATATTGAAAGAGAAGTACAATCTACATTAACACCAAAAGACATTTATCCAAAAGGAAATCCAAGAGCAGATTCTGTGAGTATTGTGGAAAGCTCTCGCTCACCTGGACTGCAGAGTCCTATTAGAACATCATCGAAGCAAAGGGAACGAGGAGAAGTTGGGATAACTCATAGTTCTTTAGATCAGTCCCGTCCCACTGGTTCAGGATTGCCACAAACTCGTTCTTATGCAAAGGCAACAAGAGGTAATGTGCAGAGGGAAGATAGTAATCCATTAATGCCTAGGTTGTATTTTGAAGGGGATGAAGAAGAATATATAGAGGGTTTTTTCAATGCTGCCTCGAACGAAAGAGATCCTAGAAAGAGGTATGTTGTACGTTTTCGTTATGTTGGAGTGGAGGCTGAAAAGGACACGAGGGCTTATCTCACTAAAGTGTTCTTAAGAGATACTTTAAAGTTTCCCAAAGAAGATATAGTGGCTGTGATACAACTACCTGGCTCCAAAGAGACGGATGTCTGCCTTGCTTCAGAGCGTGCTTACAGACAATTTTGGATGGCCAGTAGGGCTGCCTGTCAAGCAGACAATTTACTCTTAAGAGGTTATGAGATTATACCATTACTTCGTGGGGATACTAGAGTACTCACAATTAGTTTACGCACTACCACTATTCCGGCACAGGATGTAGCGCTTTGGGTAAGGAAATATGCAGACATTTTAATGGGTCCAAACAAAAAATACGATGAAGAAGGTTATTGGACCGGAGAATACCGATGTGTGGTTTCTTTTAGAAATCGCTCTGAAGAGACTAGGCAGGGTTATATACCTAAATATTTCTTTTTGGGATCAGACCGGGGTATTACAAGATACAGTGGCCAACCTGCTGCATGTTTTCAGTGTGGGGCGTATGATCACATACGACGTAATTGCACAACATCGCTTTGCGCAAAGTGTGGGGAGAGAGGTCATCAAACGGCTTATTGTCATCGTGGTATCACGTGTAATCTGTGCGATGAGATGGGTCATACGTATTTATGGTGCCCCCAATCATACTATAACAGACAGGATGCAGATAGAAGTGCAAAGGCTGAAAGAAGGGCAGAGTCAGGAAAACAAAAAGCTGTTATGCAGATGAAAAGGAAAGCTAGGCAAGAAAGAGATATGGGAAAAGAAGAGAGGACAAGTAGACCACAACCCGAAAGTCGGGCAGAGACTGATACTCAAGGGTGGAAAATTGATTCTATAAGAAATAATTCTCAAGAAAGACAGGATAATTGGAATACAGTTCAGAAGGGAAAAGGAGGAAAAAGTAAGCAAAAGACAAAGCATTTAGAAAGGGTAAATAATGGAACATTAATCACAGAAACAAATAGATACCGAGTCTTAGGTGAAAATTTGGAAATAGTACAGGATGCAAGGTTAGATCAAAATTTAGATCCTGGTGTAATGAGTCATAGTAATAAGGAAGGACAACAAAAGACACAAAAAAATATTCCAGACAGAGATTTCATAAAAGAACAAAGGAAACCAAAGAAAAAATATATAGAACAAAGGCATCAGGAAGGAACTAATCTAGAAGAAGAACAAAGGAATGAAAATATTAAAGAAACAAAGTCTCAATTTTTAGATTCACAACAAGAAAATTCTTTGCTCATCAAGCCGGTTGTTGAATCTATCGGAAGAAAAGACTTAGAGGAATTGCAAGAAGTTAATCTGTCACAACAGAATTTGCATGTACAAACAGTGGTAATAGATAACAGTTCTCCAATTTTCCCTTTAAATATCCCTGAAGAACCCCCTCCTATTCCTTTTACCAATACTTCTCCCAGTAAGACTACACTTCAGGATTTACCTGAAGGGGTAGAAAGAGAAAATGAGATGCAAGGAGAGGTAACTTGAAGAGAAGAGTTAAAAACAAATAGTATTGTGGTGATAAAGATTTTAAGTTCAATAGTGAATCTTCCTGTTTTAGGGCACTGTATTTTAAGAGATAGATAATTTGATTTAATATGTTTTTAATTTAAAGTTTTATTATTAGGGAAAATAATTTATAGGTTTAAATTAGATTATAATAAATTGTTTATAAATTGTTTAAAAATTGTTTATAAATAGGTTTTTTATAAAAATAAGTATAAATAAGTATAAATATAAATAGGTTTTATAAATAAGTATAAATATAAATATAAATATATTTTATGGTAGGTTTAAATTCAATTTCAAATTTAAATTTAAAAATTCTTTCCTGGAATGTTAGAGGTTTTAGAATGAAAACAAAAAGGGATGAGGTGCTTTCTTTATTACCCAGATTGTGTTATGATATTTATGTGCTTCAAGAGATAAATTTTAATAGCGAACAACAGAGATGCGATGCTCAGAAGTTGTGGAATGCGGGACCGTCGTTATGGTCTTACGGTGTGGACAATGCGACAGGAGTTGCGATTCTTTTTCGTTCTCGTACAGATCTCACCGTTGATTTTGTTTTGGAGGCCGTACCGGGACGGCTTTTAATTGTAGATTTTACAGTTATAGAGCAGATAGGTAATAGTAAAAATAGAAGAGTAGCGTTTAGATTGTGTGGACTTTATGCCCCAGTTAGTGTGGCAGAGCGAAAAAAGTTATGGGGTAATCTGAAAGATTATAGTAATACAAATAGAATTTTGTTAATAGTAGGAGATTTTAATAATAGGTCTAGGTTAGCTGATAGGAGTGCATATATATCATCAAAATTTAAAAATAAAAAATTGGCCGTGGGTTTAACGGTTGAAGAAAGAGAATTAGAAACATTTTTGAATAAGTTAAATTTAGTAGATAAGGCTTTAGAGATACAAAATGAATTAGATTATTTTCCTGTAGGTGTAAGACAAGCATATGTTAATAGTTATCCTGTTTTAGATGGTGTGAGGTATACTTTTTATCATCCTTTGTTTGCGAGTAGGATTGATAGAATACGTGCCCCTAAACAATTAAAGGTGGAAAAATGCAAAACAATTGTTACTCCGTGGTCAGATCATGTCATATTAGCGATGGAATTTAGTATGGGGCAAGTTTTTTCTCGAGGCAAGCCTTTATGGCGGTTAAGGCCTAAGTTGTTAGACATGTTAGAGTGTAAAGAGGTCATAGCCACAACATTAGCTATTCTTTTAACTTTATTTGATTTGTATGGGGATGATTTAAATCAATGGTGGGAACGTTTAAAGAGATCAGTAGTTAAACAATGTAGGAATTATGAAAGAAGGGCTAACCAAAATGAAATAAAACAATATCATGCTGCCGTTTATCAATTTTTAAAGTGTCACCTGTATGTTAATAAAGGCCAACCATATAATAAACAAGTTTTAGAACAATCCAGAAATACGATTAAAACTTATCATCAAAAACAGAGGGACAAAAGGAAAAGATATAAAAATAACAGAGCAAAGGGACCCATCATTGATATCGATGAATGGGCAAAGGTTAGAAACCCTAAAGTTCCAGTAGAATTTAAAGGATTAAAAAAAGATGAAGACAGCGATTTTGTCTTTCATCCCCAAGGTATGCTCCAGTTAATGGAACAATATTATGAAAATATGTTTAGTTTAAAAAATATTTCAGTTAAACAGGTGCATGACTATATAGTGGCCATACCAAAAGAGAGGTTGAAACATCTTTATGATGGGTTAAATGATGAAGATGAACAAATGCTGACAGCAGTTGTCACAGAGGAAGAAGTGGTGACGGCAATCGTTTCAGGGAAAGGAAAATCAGCACCGGGACCGGACGGTCTGGGCTGGAATTTTTATAAAATATTTAAGAAATGGCTAGCGAAACCACTTGCAGCGGTATATAATCAAGCCCTAGAGAGAAATAATTTACCTAATTCATTTTATAATGGTATTTTAATTTTTTTTCCGAAAGAAGGAGATCTTACGTTAGTAAAAAATTGGCGGCCTATAGCCTTAACAAACACTGATTATAAAATTTTAGCAAAAATATTTAATAATAGGTTAGCTAAGATAGCTAGTAAGATAATAGTTAAATTTCAAACAAGTGCAGTGCCGGGAAGAACTATGGTAGATTCACTACTTTTATTTCGAGAAATTTTTCAATTTGTACAAAAAGGGATGTGGAAAGGACATATGTTACAATTAGATCAAACGAAAGCTTTTGATAATATACATCATCGGTTTTTGTGGGAGATACTTCTTTGGAAAGGCATTCCGGTGAGTTTCGTTAATCATCTTCGATTGATGTATGAAAAAGCAGTGGTAGTGCCTCAAATTAATGGATACAGAGGGAAACAAATAATGTTAAAGTCTGGTGTCAGGCAGGGATGTCCTATGAGTCCATTGTTATATGTGTTAGTTTTAGATGCTGTTTTATGTAAAATAGAGTTGGAAGATAGTTTAAAGGGAATCCAAATACCAATACCTGTTAATTTAATGCACATGTCAGGCTTGGACTCGGGTGATCTAAGTGTGAAGGCTGTTGCTCATGCAGATGATGTATCTATTTTAGTAAATGATAAACGAGAAATAGAAATAATCAGAGATTTGTTTGAACAATTTGGTCAGGCTTCTGGTGCCCATTTAAATATGCAAAAGAGTTTTATAATATCGCCCAATAACATTAAGGGAAATATACAAGTAATGCCATTAGAATATCTGATTAGTAATAAAAATAAAAATCAAGCAATAAATTCAGAAGCTGTAGAAGGGCAAATTAAAATACAAGTTAAATTATTAGGAATTTATTTTGCAGTTAAATGGGAAGGGTGGGAATATAATTGGACTATGTGGAGAGATAAAGTTAAAGAAAAAATACAAATGTGGCAAAAATGGCATCTTTCTATCTATCAAAAAGCCATGTATGTTAGTACGTACTTAGTCCCAGTAGTAGGTAATTTGGCAGCTGTCTACCCACCACCTGAAAGGATCATTAAGGAAATCAATAAAATGGCATTTAAGTTTCTATGGGGAACGGCTAATTTCCCCCTTGCAAGAGCAGAGGCGTATAAATCTGTAGCACAGGGTGGTTTAAATTTTACAGCAATTGGTTTCAAATTTTTAGCAATTTTTGTTAGTCATAATTTTGGAAAATGGGCAGAGGTAGAAAGAAAAGAATTGGCACCACAATTTTGGTTGGTTGCCTTTGCCAAACACTGGAGAATTAAAGATTGGGCCAAAATATGGTGGGAAGAAGATAAGGTCAATTATAAAATCACACAATCGCTAAAGTGTTTGGGACCTGATTATTTGATTGAAATTTATAGTAATTTAAGAAAATGGAAATTAAGGGCAAGCATAATAAAAATTGAAAGGGGTGAACCAAAAATTATGAAAAAGAAAATTTATAGGAATTTATTAGAAGTAAATAGTTTTCAACCACAATTTGAAAAGAATGTAAAAAGGGAAAATTTATCTATGTACTTAAAAGAGCCTGTACACCAGATAGAATTCTTTAAAGATCAAAGAATTCCTTATAAACTATGGGACATCAGATGGAAGTTTTTTCATCAGATTTATAGCGTGCAAACAAATAAGCCGTGGCTAGCAAATGCTAACCAAGCTTGTCCACGATTAAGATGTCAGGAAGAAGCTGTAAGAACAGGGCAGACACAAAAAGAAACCATTCAACATTTTGTTAAAGATTGTGTATCTGCGAAAGAGACGTGGACTATAATAGCTAAAACTCTGGATTGGCCAGACCTTTTGAGGCAAAACTGGGAAACTATTGTTTCGGGAGCAGAACCAGAAAAAGGAATTCAAGGCCCGAGACAAAGAAAAGGAGTGAAAAGACTTAGAAATAAAAACTATGTAGTCAATAATTATTGGAAGGTACCCTGGACAACGATAAGAATTGTTAATTTATTTGTTCTAAGTATCTTATGTTGGCAACGGTTAAAAGAAATTAAGACTCAAAATATATGCAGTTCTGAAAGTACAATTAGGACAATATTATCAAAAATAAGAGAACTGAGTTTATTTGAAAAGGAAAAATTACCGCATGAGAAGTGGAGAAAATTCTGGCCGTGGACATCAGAGTCGACACCTCCTATAACATAGAGTTGAGATGAATATATTGTATTAGTGTTAAGTTAGTTAGGAAAATTATATGTATTAGCTAGATATGTTATTATGAGAGTGGCGATATTGTTACGTGTTTTCGCGTGCGGGATGTAACCTAGTAGTATGAATAATTTAAATAAAAAATCTTACCTAAAAAAAAAAAAAAAAAAATCTTACCTAACCCTAACCCTAACCCTAACCCTAACCCTAGCCCTAACCCTAACCCTAACCCTAACCCTAACCCTAACCCTAACCCTAACCCTAACCCTCACCCTCACCCTCACCCTCACCCTCACCCTCACCCTCACCCTCACCCTCACCCTCACCCTCACCCTGACCCTGACCCTAGCCCTAGCCCTAGCCCTAGCCCTAGCCCTAGCCCTAGCCCTAGCCCTAGCCCTAGCCCTAGCCCTAGCCCTAGCCCTAACCCTAACCCTAACCCTAACCCTAACCCTAACCCCAACCCCAACCCCAACCCCAACCCCAACCCCAACCCCAACCCTAACCCTAACCCTAACCCTAACCCTAACCCTGATTTGGTAGGAGGAGGTGGTAGTTTTTGGAGCTCCTGAAGATCCAAAACAAAACGTCTTTTTATTCAAAATCCGGCCAGCATGCCACTGCCTCAAGGCTTGAGGTAGGTGGAGGAGACTCTGGTGCATCTTTTAAGACCAATATGAACCCTGACAGTGGAGGGGATCCTCAAAAAAACGCTGTTGAAGAGAGACCTTTTAAAAATGCTGCAGAGGCCTCCCTGAAAGCAGAGGCCTCTCTGGAAACAATGCCTCGCAGTGAGTACAAAGAGGGATTTTCAAAAGACCAGCTTTCCCTGGGTGGGGAAATGTTTGCAACTTCAGTGACTTTAAAGGAAGGGGGAACCCCTGAAGTATCAGCAGCTGTTGTTGTGGGCCCTCAGATCCCTTTGAATGAGTCTACAAACTTAGAAGAAGCTGGGACCCCTAGGACTCTCATAGAACAAACAGTAGATAAAATGGCTGACTGTGAAGCAGCACTTTCTATGAAAATAAAGCAGATGAAGAGGGACTATATAGAAATTGTATTAGAATATGAAAGACTTCAGAAAGAGTGTGCTAGAAGAGAAATGGTCAAACAGAAACAAATGCAGTCTGGTGACAAAAGACAAGAAGAAAGTTTGACAAAAATAAACATTGATTGCACAGCTTTTCGCCATGAGATTTTCTTGGCTTGGAAGTATGTAATGCAACAAGAAAATATTCTAAATACCTTTTCAAGTAGAGAAATTGAAATGTATGGAAGAGACACTTATGATAAAGAAAAAAGTATATTGGGAAAATTTAAAGACAATTATGTAATACAATATAACAAATGCTTTGATGAATTGGAAGTTTTGGAATTAAGTGCTCTTAAAGAGACAGTACATGTTAGTAAAACAACTGAGAGACAAAGTGCACAAGCTGCTGAGGCTTGTATGGAACCTTCACTGAATACATTACAAGAACAAAGTTTTGTAGATCTTGAACTTAATCAAGGTGGTAATCAGCAAACAGAACAAGAATGTATTATTATAGATAAAGAAATTGAAAATAATAGGCAAATGACCTTTGCTGAGCAATTAAGTAATAAAGGAGAAAATGATGAAGATAGAGGAGTGGAGAAATCAAAAGGAAGAGAGAGCGCCCTCTCTGATTTTTCTGAACCAGAAGTAGAATTAGAATTTCTTACTGAAATTTTTGAAACTGATTTTGAAACCGATTGTGATATGCAAATGGACTTGGTTTCTGTTGAAAAATTAAAATCTGCTGTACCCAATGTGAAAGAGTCAAGGGAGAGGAAAATTCTGGCAAAATGGACTGAAATATTGCAAAAAAATCTAACCAAGGTGGAAGATATTATTTTACCAACTGAATTTGAAAAGCATGATATGTTGAGGCTTTGGGGTTATGTGATGGCCCATGTAGCTTTAACCAATGTTCCGACAAAAAATCTGACTAAATATAGTCAACAAAAAGTAGTGCAATTTTTGGATAAAACTTATCAGCCTTTAAAAGATGTGCTTTCAGGATGGCAGGTAACATTAAGACTGAAGGAATTAAGCTATTTAAAATCATTAGCGCTGGATTGTGTGCGGAGACTTCTAGTGGCGAGGAAGCCGAAGACGTCTATGGAGGCTTATCCTGATTGGCTAGAAGAAAAACACCTAATAAAATATTTTCAAGATATTCACAGAACTCGACTTACTACGGCTGATGATGAGGCTCCGCCTGTCTTTTGGAGTCAAATTGACAATAAGGACACGTTAGTGCCAAATGAGGAATTTAACATATGGTTGGAAAAAGTAATCGATTGTTTAAAACAGAGGCAGAAAATCATAAAACAAAGAAGAGACGATAAACAAGAACGAGTGAAGTCAACATCGGTGGCGGTGGCGTCGAGAATCCAGTCCGAAGCTCGGGTCCCGATTGAAGCAGTTCCCAAAAGGAGAACGGAAGCGGTTGCTGAGATCGATGAGGAGGAGAGACGGGCCCAATGGGTTTTGCAGGGGGTGTCTTCTAAGGAAGCGCCCCCGACAATCGGTGAGGTGATGGGGATGCAGGGAGATCTGGAAACAATGCAGAGTGGTAGATTAAAAAATAAGGGAAGAAGTAGAAAGCTTAATGAAAAAGGAGGGGATGGTACAGACAGTAGTTCAGAGCAGGAAAAAACACCCGAGACGGTACGAAAAAGACCTAGAACTGGATTAGTAGGGGAGGAAGAAGGGGGTAAAGCGATTGAGACTGCTCAGAATTGTATAACAGATGTAAGCGATCAGTCCTTATTGGAGGGAATCTCAGTAATAGAAACAGAGTTGGGAAGCCGAGGGAAGGGTTATGTAGGTGATACCGGTATGGCTTCTGGCGCTTGTGGGTTTTCTTCCTTTCATAGGCATGGAGAAGCAGTTCTGCAATCGAGGGTGGAGCGAGGAGCAGGAGTGAAAGCGAGACAAGAGAGTTTTCTAATGGACATTGAAAGAGAAGCACGATCCGCATTAACATCGAAAGACATTTTTTTGAAAGGAAACACAAGGACAGATTCTGTGAGTATTGTGGAGAGTGCTTCCTCACCTGGAATGCAGAGTCCTATTAGAGCATCATTGGTGCAAAGGGAACAAGGGGAAGCTAGTACAGCTCATGAGTCTTTAGGTCAGTCCCATCCGAGTGGTTCTGGACTTTCGCAATCTCTTTCTTATGCAAAGGCAACAAGAGGCAATACGCAGAGGAAGGACATTAATTCATCAATGCCTAGGTGGTATTTTGAGGGGGATGAAGAAGATTATTTAGAGAGTTTCCTTAATACTGCTTCAGAGGATAGAGATCCTAGAAAGAGATATGTGGTACGTTTTCGTTATGTAGGAATAGAAGCTGAAAAAGACACGAGGGCTTATGTCACTAAAGTGTTTATAAGAGATACTCTAAATTTTCCCAAAGAGGATATTGTGGCTGTGATACAGTTACCTGGTTCCAAGGAGACGGATGTCTGCCTTGCTTCAGAGCGTGCTTACAGACAATTTTGGACGGCCAGTAGGGCTGCCTGTAGAGCAGATAACTTACTTTTGAGAGGTTATGAAATGATACCATTGTTTCGTGGGGATACTAGAGTACTCACGATCAGTTTACGTACTACTACTGTTCCGGCACAGGATGTAGCACTTTGGGTGATGAAATATGCAGACATTTTAATGGGTCCAACTAAAAAATATGATGAAGAAGGTTTCTGGACTGGAGAATACCGATGTGTGGTTTCTTTTAAAAACCGTTCTGAAGGGACTAGGCAGGGTTACATACCTAAGTATTTCTTTTTAGGATCAGATCGGGGAATTACGAGATATAGTGGCCAACCTGCTGCTTGTTTTCAGTGTGGGGCGTATGATCACATGCGACGCAATTGTACAACATCGCTTTGCGCAAAGTGTGGGGAGCGAGGCCATCAAACGGCTTTTTGTCATCGTGGCATTACGTGCAATCTGTGCGATGAGATGGGACATACGTATCTTTGGTGCCCTCAGGCATATTACAATCGACAAGATGCAGATAGATGTGCAAAGGCAGAAAGAATGGCAGAGTCAGGAAAACAAAAAGCTGATGCGCAAATGAGAAAGAAAGCTAGACAGGAAGGAGGGATGGGAAAAGAAGAGAGGGCAAGTAGAGCACACTTTGAAAATTTGGTAGAGTCTGATACTCAAGGGAAGAAAACTGTTTCTATGGAAAAAAATGATAATTTTCAAGAAAGGCAGGATGAATGGAATATGGTGCAGAAGGGGAAAGGAGGGAAAAGTATACAAAAGACAAAGCATTTAGAAACGGTAAATAATGGGAAATTATTTTCTAAAAAAAATAGATACCGGGTCTTAAGTGAAGAAGTGGTAATAGAAGGGGAAAGTGTAATTGTAAATGAGGAGATGAGTCATAGTAATGAGAAGGAACAACAAAAGACACAACAGACACAAAAAAATATTCAAGATGGAGAAGGAATAAAAGAACAAAGAAAACAAAAAAACAGACCCCCTCCTGCAAAACCCCCTCCTGCTGAACCCCCTCCCACTCCCATTCCCTTTAACGCCTTTTCTCTTAGTCAGACTACACTTCAGAATTTTTCTGAAGGGGTAGAAAGAGTGGATGAGGTCCAAGAAAAGGTAACTTGAAGAGAAGATAAGGAATGAGACTATTTTGCATTTAGGTAATAAAGTTTTATGCTAAGTTTAATGGTAAATTTTAATGGAAATTTTTTTATGTGTTTCTTTTAAAGTATTGTATTTTAAGTTATTATTTTGATGTGATTTTTTATAAAATAGGTTTGAGAGGTATATTTTGTATTAGAGTTAGGTTAGAGAGGTAAATTATATGTATTAGTTAGATATGTTTTTCGGTGAGTGGCGATATTGTTACGTGATTTCGCGTGCGGGATGTAACCTAGTAGTATGAATAATTTAAATAAAAAATCTTACCTAAAAAAAAAAAAAAAAATCTTACCTAACCCTAACCCTAACCCTAACCCTAACCCAAACCCAAACCCTAACCCTAACCCTAACCCTAACCCTAACCCTAACCCTAACCCTAACCCTAACCCTAACCCTAACCCTAACCCTAACCCTAACCCTAACCCCTAACCCCTAACCCCTAACCCCTCACCCTCACCCTCACCCTCACCCTCACCCTCACCCTCACCCTCACCCTCACCCTGACCCTGACCCTGACCCTGACCCTGACCCTGACCCTGACCCTGACCCTGACCCTAGCCCTAGCCCTAGCCCTAGCCCTAGCCCTAGCCCTAGCCCTAGCCCTAGCCCTAGCCCTAACCCTAACCCTAACCCTAACCCTAACCCTAACCCTAACCCCAACCCCAACCCCAACCCCAACCCCAACCCCAACCCCAACCCCAACCCTAACCCTAACCCTAACCCTAACCCTAACCCTAACCCTAACCCTAACCCTGATTTGGTAGGAGGAGGTGGTAGTTTTTGGAGCTCCTGAAGATCCAAAACAAAACGTCTTTTTATTCAAAATCCGGCCAGCATGCCACTGCCTCAAGGCTTGAGGTAGGTGGAGGAGACTCTGGTGCATCTTTTAAGACCAATATGAACCCTGACAGTGGAGGGGATCCTCAAAAAAACGCTGTTGAAGAGAGACCTTTTAAAAATGCTGCAGAGGCCTCCCTGAAAGCAGAGGCCTCTCTGGAAACAATGCCTCGCAGTGAGTACAAAGAGGGATTTTCAAAAGACCAGCTTTCCCTGGGTGGGGAAATGTTTGCAACTTCAGTGACTTTAAAGGAAGGGGGAACCCCTGAAGTATCAGCAGCTGTTGTTGTGGGCCCTCAGATCCCTTTGAATGAGTCTACAAACTTAGAAGAAGCTGGGACCCCTAGGACTCTCATAGAACAAACAGTAGATAAAATGGCTGACTGTGAAGCAGCACTTTCTATGAAAATAAAGCAGATGAAGAGGGACTATATAGAAATTGTATTAGAATATGAAAGACTTCAGAAAGAGTGTGCTAGAAGAGAAATGGTCAAACAGAAACAAATGCAGTCTGGTGACAAAAGACAAGAAGAAAGTTTGACAAAAATAAACATTGATTGCACAGCTTTTCGCCATGAGATTTTCTTGGCTTGGAAGTATGTAATGCAACAAGAAAATATTCTAAATACCTTTTCAAGTAGAGAAATTGAAATGTATGGAAGAGACACTTATGATAAAGAAAAAAGTATATTGGGAAAATTTAAAGACAATTATGTAATACAATATAACAAATGCTTTGATGAATTGGAAGTTTTGGAATTAAGTGCTCTTAAAGAGACAGTACATGTTAGTAAAACAACTGAGAGACAAAGTGCACAAGCTGCTGAGGCTTGTATGGAACCTTCACTGAATACATTACAAGAACAAAGTTTTGTAGATCTTGAACTTAATCAAGGTGGTAATCAGCAAACAGAACAAGAATGTATTATTATAGATAAAGAAATTGAAAATAATAGGCAAATGACCTTTGCTGAGCAATTAAGTAATAAAGGAGAAAATGATGAAGATAGAGGAGTGGAGAAATCAAAAGGAAGAGAGAGCGCCCTCTCTGATTTTTCTGAACCAGAAGTAGAATTAGAATTTCTTACTGAAATTTTTGAAACTGATTTTGAAACCGATTGTGATATGCAAATGGACTTGGTTTCTGTTGAAAAATTAAAATCTGCTGTACCCAATGTGAAAGAGTCAAGGGAGAGGAAAATTCTGGCAAAATGGACTGAAATATTGCAAAAAAATCTAACCAAGGTGGAAGATATTATTTTACCAACTGAATTTGAAAAGCATGATATGTTGAGGCTTTGGGGTTATGTGATGGCCCATGTAGCTTTAACCAATGTTCCGACAAAAAATCTGACTAAATATAGTCAACAAAAAGTAGTGCAATTTTTGGATAAAACTTATCAGCCTTTAAAAGATGTGCTTTCAGGATGGCAGGTAACATTAAGACTGAAGGAATTAAGCTATTTAAAATCATTAGCGCTGGATTGTGTGCGGAGACTTCTAGTGGCGAGGAAGCCGAAGACGTCTATGGAGGCTTATCCTGATTGGCTAGAAGAAAAACACCTAATAAAATATTTTCAAGATATTCACAGAACTCGACTTACTACGGCTGATGATGAGGCTCCGCCTGTCTTTTGGAGTCAAATTGACAATAAGGACACGTTAGTGCCAAATGAGGAATTTAACATATGGTTGGAAAAAGTAATCGATTGTTTAAAACAGAGGCAGAAAATCATAAAACAAAGAAGAGACGATAAACAAGAACGAGTGAAGTCAACATCGGTGGCGGTGGCGTCGAGAATCCAGTCCGAAGCTCGGGTCCCGATTGAAGCAGTTCCCAAAAGGAGAACGGAAGCGGTTGCTGAGATCGATGAGGAGGAGAGACGGGCCCAATGGGTTTTGCAGGGGGTGTCTTCTAAGGAAGCGCCCCCGACAATCGGTGAGGTGATGGGGATGCAGGGAGATCTGGAAACAATGCAGAGTGGTAGATTAAAAAATAAGGGAAGAAGTAGAAAGCTTAATGAAAAAGGAGGGGATGGTACAGACAGTAGTTCAGAGCAGGAAAAAACACCCGAGACGGTACGAAAAAGACCTAGAACTGGATTAGTAGGGGAGGAAGAAGGGGGTAAAGCGATTGAGACTGCTCAGAATTGTATAACAGATGTAAGCGATCAGTCCTTATTGGAGGGAATCTCAGTAATAGAAACAGAGTTGGGAAGCCGAGGGAAGGGTTATGTAGGTGATACCGGTATGGCTTCTGGCGCTTGTGGGTTTTCTTCCTTTCATAGGCATGGAGAAGCAGTTCTGCAATCGAGGGTGGAGCGAGGAGCAGGAGTGAAAGCGAGACAAGAGAGTTTTCTAATGGACATTGAAAGAGAAGCACGATCCGCATTAACATCGAAAGACATTTTTTTGAAAGGAAACACAAGGACAGATTCTGTGAGTATTGTGGAGAGTGCTTCCTCACCTGGAATGCAGAGTCCTATTAGAGCATCATTGGTGCAAAGGGAACAAGGGGAAGCTAGTACAGCTCATGAGTCTTTAGGTCAGTCCCATCCGAGTGGTTCTGGACTTTCGCAATCTCTTTCTTATGCAAAGGCAACAAGAGGCAATACGCAGAGGAAGGACATTAATTCATCAATGCCTAGGTGGTATTTTGAGGGGGATGAAGAAGATTATTTAGAGAGTTTCCTTAATACTGCTTCAGAGGATAGAGATCCTAGAAAGAGATATGTGGTACGTTTTCGTTATGTAGGAATAGAAGCTGAAAAAGACACGAGGGCTTATGTCACTAAAGTGTTTATAAGAGATACTCTAAATTTTCCCAAAGAGGATATTGTGGCTGTGATACAGTTACCTGGTTCCAAGGAGACGGATGTCTGCCTTGCTTCAGAGCGTGCTTACAGACAATTTTGGACGGCCAGTAGGGCTGCCTGTAGAGCAGATAACTTACTTTTGAGAGGTTATGAAATGATACCATTGTTTCGTGGGGATACTAGAGTACTCACGATCAGTTTACGTACTACTACTGTTCCGGCACAGGATGTAGCACTTTGGGTGATGAAATATGCAGACATTTTAATGGGTCCAACTAAAAAATATGATGAAGAAGGTTTCTGGACTGGAGAATACCGATGTGTGGTTTCTTTTAAAAACCGTTCTGAAGGGACTAGGCAGGGTTACATACCTAAGTATTTCTTTTTAGGATCAGATCGGGGAATTACGAGATATAGTGGCCAACCTGCTGCTTGTTTTCAGTGTGGGGCGTATGATCACATGCGACGCAATTGTACAACATCGCTTTGCGCAAAGTGTGGGGAGCGAGGCCATCAAACGGCTTTTTGTCATCGTGGCATTACGTGCAATCTGTGCGATGAGATGGGACATACGTATCTTTGGTGCCCTCAGGCATATTACAATCGACAAGATGCAGATAGATGTGCAAAGGCAGAAAGAATGGCAGAGTCAGGAAAACAAAAAGCTGATGCGCAAATGAGAAAGAAAGCTAGACAGGAAGGAGGGATGGGAAAAGAAGAGAGGGCAAGTAGAGCACACTTTGAAAATTTGGTAGAGTCTGATACTCAAGGGAAGAAAACTGTTTCTATGGAAAAAAATGATAATTTTCAAGAAAGGCAGGATGAATGGAATATGGTGCAGAAGGGGAAAGGAGGGAAAAGTATACAAAAGACAAAGCATTTAGAAACGGTAAATAATGGGAAATTATTTTATAAAAAAAATAGATACCGGGTCTTAAGTGAAGAAGTGGTAATAGAAGGGGAAAGTGTAATTGTAAATGAGGAGATGAGTCATAGTAATGAGAAGGAACAACAAAAGACACAACAGACACAAAAAAATATTCAAGATGGAGAAGGAATAAAAGAACAAAGAAAACAAAAAAACAGACCCCCTCCTGCAAAACCCCCTCCTGCTGAACCCCCTCCCACTCCCATTCCCTTTAACGCTTTTTCTCTTAGTCAGACTACACTTCAGAATTTTTCTGAAGGGGTAGAAAGAGTGGATGAGGTCCAAGAAAAGGTAACTTGAAGAGAAGATAAGGAATGAGACTATTTTGCATTTAGGTAATAAAGTTTTATGCTAAGTTTAATGGTAAATTTTAATGGAAAATTTTTTATGTGTTTCTTTTAAAGTATTGTATTTTAAGTTATTATTTTGATGTGATTTTTTATAAAATAGGTTTGAGAGGTATATTTTGTATTAGAGTTAGGTTAGAGAGGTAAATTATATGTATTAGTTAGATATGTTTTTCGGGGAGTGGCGATATTGTTACGTGATTTCGCGTGCGGGATGTAACCTAGTAGTATGAATAATTTAAATAAAAAATCTTACCTAAAAAAAAAAAAAAAAATCTTACCTAACCCTAACCCTAACCCTAACCCTAACCCTAACCCTAACCCTAACCCTAACCCTAACCCTCACCCTCACCCTCACCCTCACCCTCACCCTCACCCTCACCCTCACCCTCACCCTCACCCTAACCCTAATATATAATAAAAAATTTCATACCTAAAAAAAAATTTCATACCTAACCCTAACCCTAACCCTAACCCTAACCCTAACCCTAACCCTAACCCTAACCCTAACCCTAACCCTAACCCTAACCCCTAACCCTAACCCTAACCCTAACCCTAACCCTAACCCTAACCCTAACCCTAACCCTAACCCTAACCCTAACCCTAACCTGTAGTCTGTGTCGCAATGAAGGCCATGTATACCGGTGGTGCCCGCAGGCATGGCTCAATAAGCAGGATCCAGAGAGGTACCTAGAATCCATGCAAGAAGCAGTAAGGCATGCCTGGGCAGCCCAAACGGTAGAACGCCAGGAGTCAGAAACAACATTTATCAATGAGGCGGGTAGGGGGGAGCGACAAACACCACCAACACTAACCCCACCGAGGGAAGCTAGATGGGGAGAGGGTCAAACTGAAGAAGGGGCCGAAGAGGGCCCCTGGGAGACAGTGAGAGGAGTACAAAAAGGCCATCGTAGGCAACTACCGGTAGCTCGTCCAGAGCCCCAGCTGCACCTTGGCAATCGTTTTCTCGTTCTAGAAGGAAATGTAGACAATGTGGAGCGAGGCAGCTCCACTGAGAGTATTCAAAGAGTTCCTTCCGAGATAGCGAGGGCACGAAATGCTCAGCAGCCTGAGGGAAGTAGGTCATCATTGGACATAGGAATACTAGGGAAGAACATGGGCAGAGATATAATGCATGAAGGGATGACGAACAGTCGTCGCCGAGCTACAAAAAGGCAGGTCTCAGAGGCGGCTGGACTAAACACAATAACCCCGCTTAGTTCCCCTAGAAAAGTTCCAGGCAAACGTACCAAGGGTATGACAGAAGAAGAGAAAGCACGGGTTTTATTACGCTCCCTTCAAGGGGTATCTATGGAGGAACTTCGCAACTCCTTGATTAATGAACGCATTGAGATGGACATCTTGAAGCAACGTGAGGAACAATGCCAGCAAGATTACCTTGAGCAGCCGACTGAGGACCGTCTGGCGGAGCTAACGGCGGTCCGAGCTCACTGTGCGGACCGCCGCTGGCGCATACAGACAGTTGAAGATCAACTTGAGCGGGTGGAGAAGGTAGAGAAGGATAAGGAGAAGGATAGGAGAAAGGATAAGGGAAAGGAGGATGGCATGGAGGAGCACAGCCTGGAAGAACACAATCCAGAGGAAAATAAAAATGAGATGGCCCAGATAGATGCTGTTACTAAAATAACTGGAGAGGAGATGACCATAGAAACTGTAGGGGCACCGAGGATGCCGGTTACGCCTCCCCCAGAACCCCCAGAACCCCCAGAACCATCAGATACTTCTCCATCTCGGGGAATCATGGAAAACAGTAGGCCTGCACCTGCTGCGCTTGAGGCGCAGGAGGGGGCAGGAAAATAGAGACTAGCCTCCTCTGAGGCTACTGGTAGAGAGCAAGAGAAGGCGGGTTTAAAATTTAAAATTCTTGTTTAAAATTCTTGTTTAAACATTTTTTAAACATCTTATCTTTAAAATTCTTGGGTTTGTTCTTGGGTTTGTTCTTATTCTTGTTCCTTTACTTGGATTTGGCTAATAAAGATTGGATTACAGATTGGATTACAGACTTGCACCTATCTTGGATAACTGAACATCGGTTCCTAGACTGGATTTTGGACTTTGGACTTTGGACTTTAGACTTTGGACTTTGGACTGTGGACTGTGGACTTTGGACTGTGGACTGTGGACTTTGGAAGTTGGACTTTGGACGTTGGACGTTGGACTTTGGACTTTGGATCTTGCAACTTGCAACCTTAATTTTGGATGCTGTTCCTGTGTTGGGTACTGTGGGGGTTAATGTTAATGTAAATTTCGTTTTGTTATTATTAAGCCACATGTGTAGTGGCTGAGTAATAATTTTTATAATATTTATGTAGAATGGCTTATTTCAATAAAAAAATTCATACCTAAAAAATTTCATACCTAACCCTAACCCTAACCCTAACCCTAACCCTAACCCTAACCCTAACCCTAACCCATAGGAGTGTAGAAGGAGGACAGGTACTTCATCTGCCGAAGTACTTTTTTATGGGTCCGGACCGCGGAGTGACCCGCTATAGTGGTCAACCCCCGGCCTGCTTTCTCTGTGGCTCTTTCGCTCACCGCCGCCGAGACTGCCGATCGGCCCTCTGTGCGAAATGCGGAGTACGGGGACACGCTACGGCTGCCTGCCAACGGCCGGTCACCTGTAGCCTGTGTCGGAATGAAGGCCATGCGTACCGATGGTGCCCACAGGCATGGCTAAATCAGCAAGACCCAGATGGGTACCAAGATTCCCTACGGCAGGCGGTAGGACGTGCCTGGGCGGCCCAAACGGCAGAGCGCCAAGAATCGGCACCGGCAGCGAATAATGAGGCAGATAGAGAGGGGCGGGCAGCACCACCACCACCACCGCAGGAAGCCAGATGGGGAGATGGTCAACCTGAAGAAGGGGCCAAAGAGGGCCCCTGGGAGACGGCGAGAGGAACGCAGCGACAACGTCGCAGGTCGCCTTTGGTAGCTCACCCACAACTGCAACTACATCTAGGCAATCGCTTCCTAGTTTTGGAAGGAAGTGTAGATAATGAGGAGCAGGACAAGATTACTGAGAGTGCTCAGGGAGCCTCCGCCGGGAGGGTGGGGACAGCAAACGCTCTGCAACCTGAAAGATGCGGGCCACCAATAGGTACGGGAATACTAGGCAGAGGAGTGGCGCAAGGAGGGATGACGAACAATCGTCGCCGTGCTGCCAAGAGGCAGGTCTCGGAGGCGGCCGGATTTGGCGCTGCGCTCCCACGTAGCCCTCCAGGTGGAACCTCCGGAGGTATCCCAGGCAAACGCAGCAAAGGCCTATCAGAAGAGGAGAAGGCACGTGTTCTATTGCGTTCCCTTCAAGGGGTGTCTGTGGAAGAGCTCCGCAGATCCTTGGCGGACGAACGAATCGAGCTGGAGATTCTGATGCAGCGGGAAGAGCACTGCCGAGAAGGGTGCCTCGAGCGACCAACTGAAGATCGTCTGGCTGAGCTGACGGCGGTTCGCGCTCGTTGCGCGGAACGGCGTTGGCGCATTCAGACGGTGGAGGATCAGCTCGAGCGGGTAGCGAAAGAGGAGAGGAGCAGGGAGCAGGGCAACTCTCAGCGAGAGGAGGATGCCATCGATGAGAACACCCCACAAGAACCTACAGCTGAAGTAATCCAAATGGATACTACTGCTAGTCCAGCTGGAGTGGAGGTGACCATAAGGGCTGTGGAACTGCCGGGGGCACCGGCTGTGCCTCCCCCGGAGCCACCAGATGCTCTCTCATCGCGGTGGCTGCCGGGGGTGGCTACGGTGGGTGTCACCGACATTCCACCAACCATAACAAATAGTAGGCCTGCACCTGCTGCGCTTGGGGCGCGGGAGGGGGCAGGAAAGCAGAGATTGGCCTCCTCTGAGGCTGCTGATAAGGAGCAGAGGAGCAGGGGTCCAGAGTCACTCTAATGGAGTCACTCCGAGTCCTCACCTGGAACGTGCGTGGACTCCGTTCATGGGAGCGCCGCGCAGAGATTCTGGGAACCCTTCAACAGCTTGGGTCACAGCTCATCATTCTGCAGGAAACATGGTTCGCCTCCGAACGTGAGCGTAGCCACGCGCAACGCCTCTGGAGTGTGGGCCCGTCTTTCTGGAGCTACGAGCCGGGAGAACGGTCGGGGGTCGGAGTACTCTTCGGAGAACCACCCCCGGGTTCAACTTGGCGAGTAGATAGGGTCCTGGAAGCCGTTCCTGGACGACTGCTAGTTGTGGATTTTGCTCTGCTGCCGACGGCTGGAAGGGAGCTAGAGGCCCCGAGAGGCGCATACCGCCTCTGCGGAGTCTACGCACCGACAGGGAGAGAGGGGCGGCGGCGTTTATGGCCCCGCCTCTTCCTTCAGAGCCATACGCGACGCCAATTGCTGGTAGCGGGAGACTTTAATAACCGAGCCCGCCCAGAAGATCGCACAGTACCAGTGGGCAGAGAACCGCCGTCTCTGACAGCGGAGGAGAGAAGGCTGGCAGCTGGCCTGAAAGAGCGTGGCCTAAAGGATACAGCGCTCCAGATACCCAATGAACTAGCCTTCTGCCCACCCGGGCGTGGCAAGCCCTTTAGCGATGGCGAGCGATACGGAGTGGCTCGGGGAGTGGGGGTGTCGGCGCGCTTCACGTTTCACCATCCGCGGGTGGCCAGCCGCGTCGATCGCGTATGGGCACCGACGGGGTGGGAAGTGGAGCGATGCCGCGTCCTTGCCTCTGACTGGTCCGATCATGCTATGCTGGTAGTGACATTCAGTCTTGCTGGCAACCAACCAGCTGCAACGATGAGAAAGGTCGGGACTCGAGGCCGCCCGCTCTGGCGGCTACGTCCAGCCACCCTAGATAGCAGTGAGGAACTACGCCAACAACTAGAAGGCATGGTGGCCGTCTGGGCCGCCCAGGTTGAGGCTGGGGATCCCCTGGATCCGGACCTCTGGGACAGCTGGCAATGTCTGAAAAGACTATTGTCGGAGCGCTGTTGCGAACACTCGCGACGGGGAGCTCGTCGTGAGGTGCGTGGCTATCAAAATGCTGTCTATACCCTCCTACGCTGCCACCGGTGGCGTGACGAGGGGATATCTTTTCAGCCGGAGGAACTTCTTGAGGCACAGGAGACGATCTCAGCCTTTCACCAGGGAGAACGGATGCGGGCTAAGCGGCACCGTGTCTGTCGCAGCCGTGGCCCAATGGTCGAGGCTGGAGAGTGGGAACGGTCCCGCTTGGCACCGTCGACCACTGCTGCACCGATGTCCTGCACAGGCCTTCGTGATGCACCAGAGGATGTGATTCAGAGCACTCCTGAGGGGATGCTGGCGGTGATGGAGCGTCACTGGCACAAGGTATTTACCCGAAAGCCCATTCCTGAAGAGGAGATCCAAACCTTCCTTGATAGGGTAGAGGCGCAGGTTGGCTGGGGACCGGGGCTAACAAAAGAACAACAGCTGATGTTAGAAGCCCCTGTCACGACAGAGGAGGTGCGGACAGCCATTGGCAGGGGGCGGGCGCGTTCCGCCCCTGGGCCAGATGGGCTACCCTGGCGCTTCTATCAATGTTATGTGGCGCTCCTAGCCGGACCGCTCGCGCGGCTTTTCAACTCGCTGCTACTCCAAGATCAAGGGCTCAGGGACTTCTCACAGGCGCTGTTAATCTTCTTTCCGAAAAAAGGGGACCTCTCCCTTCCTGTCAACTGGCGCCCCATTGCCCTTGCTAATGTAGACAATCGCATCCTGGCTAGAGTTCTTAACACTCGTCTGGCGAATGTTGCTGACCGTCTGGTACGCCCATGTCAGACCAGTGCAGTCCCGGGCCGGCGAATGACAGACTCGTTGTGCCTCTTGCGAGAGGTGTTTGCCACCACAGCAAAGGCGACGGGGCTGGGGGGTGAAACAGAAGAAAGAGCAAAGAGTGTCACGAGTCGCGGCGGCGGAGAGGGGCTTTTCCTGCTCCAACTGGATCAGGAGAAGGCCTTTGATAACATCCACCACGACTACCTCTGGGAGACGCTCCACCGGAAAGGGATCCCTACTCGCTTTGTCTCCCATCTGCAGTGGCTCTACCGAGAGGCAACCGTAATCCCGCAATTGAATGGTTGGCGGGGGGTGGCAATACCGGTATGCTCAGGAGTGCGACAAGGGTGCCCGCTAAGCGCGCTCCTTTACGTGCTGGCCCTTGACCCCGCTTTAGCACTGGTCGAAGCGTTAGGGTTGGTGGGCTTCTCGGCACAACCGCCAGTACCCCGCCCACTGTTAAGGGAAGAGTGCCCAGGGACGGTGTCAGGGTCGACACAAGAGCCGCTGCAAGAAAGACCAACAGAAACTACAGCGGCTTGGGTGGGACTGGTGGCGCATGCGGACGATGTCACCGTCCTCATTCGGAACCGCACTGAAGTAAATGGTGTTCTAGAGGCCCTTCGTGCCTATGGGCGTGGCTCAGGTGCTAAAGTCAACCTGCACAAGAGCTTCGCCGTAGGGTGGACCTGTGAGGGAGCCGGTGAGCCACCTGACCTGACCGTGCAGCCTCTGACGGCCATTCTAGCGGATGAAGTGGGAGAGGTGACCGAGCGACCGAACGAGTTGCCGGCCAGAGTGGAGACGGTGGTGGAGGATGTCTCTATATTGGGAGTTAGATACTCACTGGCTCACGGGGGCAACGGCTTTCGAGAGTGGGAGCGCTGGGTGCAGGCTGTCGATGCTCGATTGGAACTGTGGCGGCACTGGCGATTAGGCATCTTCCAAAAAGTCATCTTCCTAAAGACCTACCTGTACCCTATCGCCATGGCCCTAGCTAGAGTTTACCCTATCCCAGAAATTCTGCTCCGGCGAGTAGATCGCTTGGTCCTTCGCTTTCTCTGGGGGACGGTCCATTTCCCTCAGAGCCGAGCGGTAGCCTCCCGCCCACACGAACAAGGCGGCCTAGGTCCAGCCTGCTTGGCAGAGTTTCTCGCCCAAAACTTTGGGGCCTGGCGGGAAGGAAGGGGAATGATGTCACCACCGCCGCCAGCCTGGGTGGCCGCTTTCGCCTCGGGATGGCGAGATACGGCATGGGCGGAGAAGTGGTGGGACACGGACCAGCTAGCCTTTCGCGTGTCGCCTGCTTGGCGGGCGACCGTGCCAGCCTATCTTATTCCGGTGCTCTCAGCAGTCAAGCAATGGGTAGCACACGCCCCATGGGTCAGGAATAATTCGCTCTCCGGCCGCCACTTGCGCCGTCATCTGTACTGGCGCATGGTGGAGGAGCGCCTGTTTCACCCTGAGGCAGAACGTCGAGCCGCCCGAGTTAACCAGTCCCCATATCTACGGGAGAGCCGGTACCCGATCCCCCTCTTTCGAGAACGACGGGTCCCACTCTACCTGTGGGATATTCGTTGGCGGTGGTATCACCAGGTAGCAGATATAGCGACGGCCCGTCCGTGGCTATCGGAGGAAGCCCAATTATGCAGACGGCTCCGATGTGTCACTGAACGCCGAGGGGCGGGGATGGTGCTGGTGGGCGGGGAACCTCGAGAGACCGTGCAACATGTAGTGTCCACCTGCCCTGCCTCCCGATGTGTATGGGAAGGGCTGGCTCAGGCGCTGCGCTGGCCGAGCCTGGCCCATCAGCACTGGGAAGCGGTGATCTCTGGGGAAGAGCAACCGGGGCTCCGGGGTCCCGAGCGGCCAAGGGGGGCCCGGGGTCAAGAGTGTTGGCCAGTTCCACCCTCCACCCTCCGCCTCGTCAATCTCACTGTTCTGAAGGGCCTATGGGGGGCGCGCCATTGGGAACGGATTACACAAAAGGAAAGCAGGTCAGAGGGCACGGTACGCTACATCATGGCGTCCCTATGACAATTAGCAGGCTATGAACGGGGGCGGATGCCATCGGGGCGTTGGGCCCGCCTTTGGCCCTGGATGACGGACACCCCCCCACCCATTACTTGAACTATGGCCTATCTGCCTTCTGGCCCCATTCTTTTGGACTCTGGTTTTTGGTTTGTGGACTCTGACCTTCGGGTCCCGGACATTGTATGGACATTATATGATTTTCTGTATTTCATGTATATATTTCTGTATATATTTCTGTACTACTTGTTGGTTTTATTATTATCGTTCTTGAATTTGTTACTATTACTGTTATTGGATATTAAATGTCAGCTTCTGGATTTTGGACTTTGGACTGCTGCCTCTGGATCTTGGCTTCTGGACTGGAATTTGGCCCTTGGAATTCACATCCTGGATTCTGGACCTGGACTTGGACTTGGATGCTGTTCCTGTTCCTGTGCTGAGAATTTTGGGGGGTACCTTGGGGAGTTAATGTTGTTGTTGTTGCCTTTGGTTTTGTGTTTGTTGGTCTTCAGCCGTATATGTAGTGGCTGAGTACCTTTTTTTTGTAGTATGGCTAATATATATAATAAAAAATTTCATACCTAAAAAAAAAAAATTTTCATACCTAACCCTAACCCTAACCCTAACCCTAACCCTAACCCTAACCCTAACCCTAACCCTAACCCTAAATTATATGTATTAGTTAGATATGTTTTTCGGTGAGTGGCGATATTGTTACTTGATTTCGCGTGCAGGATGTAACCTAGTAGTATGAATAATTTAAATAAAAAAAATCTTACCTAACCCTAACCCTAACCCTCACCCTCACCCTCACCCTAACCCTCACCCTCACCCTCACCCGAACCCTAACCCTAACCCTAACCCTTAACACTTAACCCTTAACCCTTAACCCTAACCCTTAACCCTAACCCGAACCCGAACCCGAACGCCTTGCTTCAGAGCGTGCTTACAGACAATTTTGGACGGCCAGTAGGGCTGCCTGTAGAGCAGATAACTTACTTTTGAGAGGTTATGAAATGATACCATTGTTTCGTGGGGATACTAGAGTACTCACGATCAGTTTACGTACTACTACTGTTCCGGCACAGGATGTAGCACTTTGGGTGATGAAATATGCAGACATTTTAATGGGTCCAACTAAAAAATATGATGAAGAAGGTTTCTGGACTGGAGAATACCGATGTGTGGTTTCTTTTAAAAACCGTTCTGAAGGGACTAGGCAGGGTTACATACCTAAGTATTTCTTTTTAGGATCAGATCGGGGAATTACGAGATACAGTGGCCAACCTGCTGCTTGTTTTCAGTGTGGGGCGTATGATCACATACGACGCAATTGTACAACATCGCTTTGCGCAAAGTGTGGGGAGCGAGGCCATCAAACGGCTTTTTGTCATCGTGGCATTACGTGCAATCTGTGCGATGAGATGGGACATACGTATCTTTGGTGCCCTCAGGCATATTACAATCGACAAGATGCAGATAGATGTGCAAAGGCAGAAAGAATGGCAGAGTCAGGAAAACAAAAAGCTGATGCGCAAATGAGAAAGAAAGCTAGACAGGAAGGAGGGATGGGAAAAGAAGAGAGGGAAAGTAGAGCACACTTTGAAAATTTGGCAGAGTCTGATACTCAAGGGAAGAAAACTGTTTCTATGGAAAAAAATGATAATTTTCAAGAAAGGCAGGATGAATGGAATATGGTGCAGAAGGGGAAAGGAGGGAAAAGTAAACAAAAGACAAAGCATTTAGAAACGGTAAATAATGGGAAATTATTTTATAAAAAAAATAGATACCGGGTCTTAAGTGAAGAAGTGGTAATAGAAGGGGAAAGTGTAATTGTAAATGAGGAGATGAGTCATAGTAATGAGAAGGAACAACAAAAGACACAACAGACACAAAAAAATATTCAAGATGGAGAAGGAATAAAAGAACAAAGAAAACAAAAAAACAGACCCCCTCCTACAAAACCCCCTCCTGCTGAACCCACTCCCACTCCCATTCCCTTTAACGCTTTTTCTCTTAGTCAGACTACACTTCAGAATTTTTCTGAAGGGGTAGAAAGAGTGGATGAGGTCCAAGAAAAGGTAACTTGAAGAGAAGATAAGGAATGAGACTATTTTGCATTTAGGTAATAAAGTTTTATGCTAAGTTTAATGGTAAATTTTAATGGAAAATTTTATATGTGTTTCTTTTAAAGTATTGTATTTTAAGTTATTATTTTGATGTGATTTTTTATAATATAGGTTTGAGAGGTATATTTTGTATTAGAGTTAGGTTAGAGAGGTAAATTATATGTATTAGTTAGATATGTTTTTCGGTGAGTGGCGATATTGTTACGTGATTTCGCGTGCGGGATGTAACCTAGTAGTATGAATAATTTAAATAAAAAAAATCTTACCTAACCCTAACCCTAACCCTAACCCTAACCCTAACCCTTAACCCTTAACCCTAACCCTTAACCCTAACCCTAACCCTAACCCTAACCCTAACCCTAACCCTAACCCTTAACCCTTAACCCTAACCCTTAACCCTAACCCTTAACCCTAACCCGAACCCTAACCCGAACCCTAACCTGAACCCGAACCCTAACCCGAACCCGAACCCGAACCCTCACCCTCACCCTCACCCTAAACCTAACCCTCACCCTCACCCTAACCCTAACCCTAACCCTAACCAAGCTTGTCCATGATTAAGATGTCAGGAAGAAGCTGTAAGAACAGGGCAGACACAAAAAGAAACCATTCAACATTTTGTTAAAGATTGTGTATCTGCGAAAGAGACGTGGACTATAATAGCTAAAACTCTGGATTGGCCAGACCTTTTGAGGCAAAACTGGGAAACTATTGTTTCGGGAGCAGAACCAGAAAAAGGAATTCAAGGCCCGAGACAAAGAAAAGGAGTGAAAAGACTTAGAAATAAAAACTATGTAGTCAATAATTATTGGAAGGTACCCTGGACAACGATAAGAATTGTTAATTTATTTGTTCTAAGTATCTTATGTTGGCAACGGTTAAAAGAAATTAAGACTCAAAATATATGCAGTTCTGAAAGTACAATTAGGACAATATTATCAAAAATAAGAGAACTGAGTTTATTTGAAAAGGAAAAATTACCGCATGAGAAGTGGAGAAAATTCTGGCCGTGGACATCAGAGTCGACACCTCCTATAACATAGAGTTGAGATGAATATATTGTATTAGTGTTAAGTTAGTTAGGAAAATTATATGTATTAGCTAGATATGTTATTATGAGAGTGGCGATATTGTTACGTGTTTTCGCGTGCGGGATGTAACCTAGTAGTATGAATAATTTAAATAAAAAATCTTACCTAACCCTAACCCTAACCCTAACCCTAACCCTGATTTGGTAGGAGGAGGTGGTAGTTTTTGGAGCTCCTGAAGATCCAAAACAAAACGTCTTTTTATTCAAAATCCGGCCAGCATGCCACTGCCTCAAGGCTTGAGGTAGGTGGAGGAGACTCTGGTGCATCTTTTGAGACCAATATGAACCCTGACAGTGGAGGGGATCCTCAAAAAAACGCTGTTGAAGAGAGACCTTTTAAAAATGCTGCAGAGGCCTCCCTGAAAGCAGAGGCCTCTCTGGAAACAAAAGTAATCGATTGTTTAAAACAGAGGCAGAAAATCATAAAACAAAGAAGAGACGATAAACAAGAACGAGTGAAGTCAACATCGGTGGCGGTGGCGTCGAGAATCCAGTCCGAAGCTCGGGTCCCGATTGAAGCAGTTCCCAAAAGGAGAACGGAAGCGGTTGCTGAGATCGATGAGGAGGAGAGACGGGCCCAATGGGTTTTGCAGGGGGTGTCTTCTAAGGAAGCGCCCCCGACAATCGGTGAGGTGATGGGGATGCAGGGAGATCTGGAAACAATGCAGAGTGGTAGATTAAAAAATAAGGGAAGAAGTAGAAAGCTTAATGAAAAAGGAGGGGATGGTACAGACAGTAGTTCAGAGCAGGAAAAAACACCCGAGACGGTACGAAAAAGACCTAGAACTGGATTAGTAGGGGAGGAAGAAGGGGGTAAAGCGATTGAGACTGCTCAGAATTGTATAACAGATGTAAGCGATGAGTCCTTATTGGAGGGAATCTCAGTAATAGAAACAGAGTTGGGAAGCCGAGGGAAGGGTTATGTAGGTGATACCGGTATGGCTTCTGGCGCTTGTGGGTTTTCTTCCTTTCATAGGCATGGAGAAGCAGTTCTGCAATCGAGGGTGGAGCGAGGAGCAGGAGTGAAAGCGAGACAAGAGACTTTTCTAATGGACATTGAAAGAGAAGCACGATCCACATTAACATCGAAAGACATTTTTTTGAAAGGAAACACAAGGACAGATTCTGTGAGTATTGTGGAGAGTGCTTCCTCACCTGGAATGCAGAGTCCTTATTAGAGCATCATTGGTGCAAAGGGAACAAGGGGAAGCTAGTACAGCTCATGAGTCTTTAGGTCAGTCCCATCCGAGTGGTTCTGGACTTTCGCAATCTCTTTCTTATGCAAAGGCAACAAGAGGCAATACGCAGAGGAAGGACATTAATTCATCAATGTCTAGGTGGTATTTTGAGGGGGATGAAGAAGATTATTTAGAGAGTTTCCTTAATACTGCTTCAGAGGATAGAGATCCTAGAAAGAGATATGTGGTACGTTTTCGTTATGTAGGAATGGAAGCTGAAAAAGACACGAGGGCTTATGTCACTAAAGTGTTTATAAGAGATACTCTAAATTTTCCCAAAGAGGATATTGTGGCTGTGATACAGTTACCTGGTTCCAAGGAGACGGATGTCTGCCTTGCTTCAGAGTGTGCTTACAGACAATTTTGGACGGCCAGTAGGGCTGCCTGTAGAGCAGATAACTTACTTTTGAGAGGTTATGAAATGATACCATTGTTTCGTGGGGATACTAGAGTACTCACGATCAGTTTATGTACTACTACTGTTCCGGCACAGGATGTAGCACTTTGGGTGATGAAATATGCAGACATTTTAATGGGTCCAACTAAAAAATATGATGAAGAAGGTTTCTGGACTGGAGAATACCGATGTGTGGTTTCTTTTAAAAACCGTTCTGAAGGGACTAGGCAGGGTTACATACCTAAGTATTTCTTTTTAGGATCAGATCGGGGAATTACGAGATACAGTGGCCAACCTGCTGCTTGTTTTCAGTGTGGGGCGTGTGATCACATATGACGCAATTGTACAACATCGCTTTGCGCAAAGTGTGGGGAGCGAGGCCATCAAACGGCTTTTTGTCATCGTGGCATTACGTGCAATCTGTGCGATGAGATGGGACATACGTATCTTTGGTGCCCTCAGGCATATTACAATCGACAAGATGCAGATAGATGTGCAAAGGCAGAAAGAATGGCAGAGTCAGGAAAACAAAAAGCTGATGCGCAAATGAGAAAGAAAGCTAGACAGGAAGGAGGGATGGGAAAAGAAGAGAGGGCAAGTAGAGCACACTTTGAAAATTTGGTAGAGTCTGATACTCAAGGGAAGAAAACTGTTTCTATGGAAAAAAATGATAATTTTCAAGAAAGGCAGGACGAATGGAATATGGTGCAGAAGGGGAAAGGAGGGAAAAGTAAACAAAAGACAAAGCATTTAGAAACGGTAAATAATGGGAAATTATTTTATAAAAAAAATAGATACCGGGTCTTAAGTGAAGAAGTGGTAATAGAAGGGGAAAGTGTAATTGTAAATGAGGAGATGAGTCATAGTAATGAGAAGGAACAACAAAAGACACAACAGACACAAAAAAATATTCAAGATGGAGAAGGAATAAAAGAACAAAGAAAACAAAAAAACAGACCCCCTCCTACAAAACCCCCTCCTGCTGAACCCCCTCCCACTCCCATTCCCTTTAACGCTTTTTCTCTTAGTCAGACTACACTTCAGAATTTTTCTGAAGGGGTAGAAAGAGTGGATGAGGTCCAAGAAAAGGTAACTTGAAGAGAAGATAAGGAATGAGACTATTTTGCATTTAGGTAATAAAGTTTTATGCTAAGTTTAATGGTAAATTTTAATGGAAAATTTTTTATGTGTTTCTTTTAAAGTATTGTATTTTAAGTTATTATTTTGATGTGATTTTTTATAATATAGGTTTGAGAGGTATATTTTGTATTAGAGTTAGGTTAGAGAGGTAAATTATATGTATTAGTTAGATATGTTTTTCGGTGAGTGGCGATATTGTTACGTGATTTCGCGTGCGGGATGTAACCTAGTAGTATGAATAATTTAAATAAAAAAAAATCTTACCTAAAAAAAAAAAAAAATCTTACCTAACCCTAACCCTAACCCGAACCCTAACCCTAACCCTAACCCTAACTTTGACCTTGAACTTGACCTTGAACTTGACCTTGAACTTGTGCACCACTTGAAATCAATCTATGCCTAAACCTAAAAGTGACCCAAACCCTAAGTCCACCTGCAGCAGCAAAATTGCACTTGCAGGAACGTAGGGTTTGGCACTCATAGGGAGACCTTAGGGTTTGGTTTCTATTAGGTGAGGCAATATATTGAACTTGACCTTGAACTTGTGCAGCACATGAAATCAATCTATGCCTAAACTTAAAAGTGAGCCAAACCCTAAGTCCACCTGCAGGAGGAAAATTGCACTTGGCAGGGACGTAGGGTTGGGCACTTAGGGGAAAATTGCACAAAAAAATGAAAATAAAAGACAAATAAATAAAGACACTTGGCCTAAAAAAGGGAGAAAAATGACCCTGTTTTGCACTATATCTTCACTCTTTGTGTGTGTCATGGGGTTCCCTAACCCTAACCCTAACCCTGACCCTGACCCTCACCCTCACCCTCACCCTCACCCTCACCCTCACCCTCACCCTAACCCTCACCCTCACCCTCACCCTCACCCTCACCCTCACCCTAACCCTCTTCCTGGTGGTCTGCCCACTTTCCAAAATGGAGGCACTTAGGTCATACTGGTGGGACCAGATGACCTTCACGTTCTCCAGTGGCAGCATTTTGTACGCCATTTTGGAGATGGGGAAGAGCCACCGCCTGGGAGCGTTGCTTGCCTCAGGAAGGTCTTCACCTGCTCTCCGTACCTGGCCAGGCCCCTCCTCGGTAACAAACTCCACCAGCTCCTGTTCAGGCTCAAGACAACCTATGAGCAGAAGTCTGGGCAGGAGATTGTCCTTCCTGAGGCAGCGGCAGCAGCCAGAGGTCAGATGTCAAAGTTTGACGCCGCTGCTTTCTTTGAGTAGGTTATCAAGAACCAAGTGCTCTGCTCTGGCCCTTTCCGACAGCCTGAGGCTGCCGGTCACAGACTGCCCCCAGTGCCAAGAAGACAACCTGCACAGGGTTGAGCACGTGCTCCACAATGACAACGCAAGGCTGTTCTTCTGCAGCCGGGACAAAGTGAAGTTCGCAAAGACAGCTGTGATGACATTCCTGGGACAGCAGCATATCAAGATGGTGGCGGAGACTAGGGTGCAGATGGCCCTGAGGAACTTTAAAAGGATCTTTGCCCAGCTCAATCAACTGTCTGGGCAGGAGCTTTGAGGGGTCAAAGCAGCCCTTCAAGTTCTGAGGGCATGGCTCCAGTGCGAACCTTTGGGATTTTTTTACAAAAGTTTTCCGGGCACTGGTGCTCTCGAAGCCTAAGAAGCGGTGCCTGCTCTTCGCGAGACCATATAATACTGGCAAGACAACCATGGCCCACATCCTTGGCCTCTGGCTGTCTCCTTATGTGTCCCTCAACAAGAACCAGCCAAGGGACCGGCTTGGCTTCAAGCTCGGGAGGGCTCTCAACATGCAACTTGTAATTTTCGACAATGTGTTGGGAGAGGGCTGTGGGCAGGCAGGGGGCATTAGGGGAGGCATGGGTTTCAGGAACCTAGATTCCCTCCATGACTGTCTGGATGGAGCTGTCCCTGTTGGCCTGGAACAAAAGTTGCAAGATAGTGTTGAGGAATTTTATTCGGCAAAGAATCCCCACTGCTCACCTCAATACTCCCGGGCAGGAGTGCGAGCTGAGATAGAATCCCAATTATTCGCTTGGCTAAAAGCCACCCAGATATCAAGTATGACACAGACAACTTCTTGATCAAAAAGGGCTTTCACACTCACACGGGCACAACAGCCTGGCAAGGATGAGATCAACTCTTTATTGTTCAGCATGACAATATATAGGTTTCTGAAACGTACTATCAATAAACAAAATGTAACTAAAACAAGAGAAAAGTAACAGGCCTAAGCTACATATCACTTGCTACATATCAAAGTCAGGAAGTTTCTCTTTGAAAATCAGAACCCATGTCCATCTCATCCTGAGATAAGGAATGGTATGTTGGGGTGAAGTAACACTTTGGGGCACCATAAACGAAAGACACATATACAAAGAGATACATATGGCCCTGAGAACTATATCCAAGGAATATTCTATTACACACTTCTAAAGGGATATTGACACATTGGGGGACACTGTAGTCATTTATTTTGAAGACAAACAGCATGGCATGAAAAGGGGGTGAGAATACACAGAGTACAGGAAAATAAAACAGTCAAGGACAGCTGAGTGATTATCTCGTCCGGAACATTGTTGCAGCCTGGCAGGCACCATATCACGTAAGTTCCCACAGTGAAGAAACGAAACTTAAAGAGTGCTTTCCTGCCTGTTGGGCCCATGATGATTTGTAACTTTGGTTCTACTGTTTTGTGTGCCATTAGGTTAAGACTTAACTGGGGCCTTACCCTGACACTGTCCCAACAATAGGATAGAAGTTACCTTCCCTCCCTCCATCGTCACATCAAACGGGAGTGAAATCCCAGAGTCCCTCCAGGTGCGCATGAGGACTCTGAACTTTGAAGGCAGTGAGGTTGTGGTCCCTCCAGAAGCCAGTGACTGGATGGGCAAAGGGGCTCTCATGGCTGCCCTCCTTCTCTCAGAGCTCTCTTTGTTTCAGCTCAATTTTTATTTCAATTGCTTTCCGGGCCCAATTCAAGGTGTTGGTTTTGACCTTTAAAACCATGCATGGTTTCGGCCCAGTCTATCTGAAGGAGCGCCTCCAGCATCATCAATGTTGCTGCCCAACAAGATCAGCTTCAAAAGACCTCCTCTCCGTCCCACCAGTTAAATCAGCTAGACCGGTGAGAACTAGGGAGAGGGCTTTTTCAATCATGGCACCCACTCTCTGGAATTCCCTCCCAAATGACATCTGCCATGCCCCCTCCATAAAGAGTTTCCGTCGGACCTTGAAAACCTGGCTCTTCAGACAGACCTTTGAGGTGGGTTAGGTTTCAGTGTTATTGTTGAAATTTTAAGGTTTTCATGTGAATTGTATGTTTTATGTTGTGCATCGCCCAGAGTGGCTGGAGAACCAGCCAGATGGGCGACTAATAAATTTAATAAATAAATAACATAAAATTCCTCTCTGGAGGAGAACTTTCCTACCCTTTCCCCCAAACACAATCTCCCCCAAGTTAATATCCCGTTGTTTCCACAGTAATTGCTGTTTTGTCATGTTGTTTCAATTGTAAAAGTTTATAGTGATGAAACTGTGTGCGTGTAGAGAATGTAGTGTGTGTCTGTTTGGGTCTATGACCGTAATAAAGTTGTATGTATGTATGTATGTGTAGTGTGTGTGTGTCTTTATTGTGTTTGTGTGTCATATATGCTCTTGTTTTTGTTGTTGAACCATAACTAGTTGTTTAAATAGTAAAGGTTGGGCTTTTTTACCTTTGCACTTTAGAAATGTTTGTGCTTTTTTGGGGGGGGTTAAGGGTTGGGTGGTTTGATGAGGGAGTTGAGGGAGAGCGAGCCAGCGGGCATGGGCAGGCCGGCTAGCGGGCGGGCAGCTCCCTCTCTGCGCTACTCCCTCACCATAACAAAGGGCCCTTTAGGGGCCTCTGTGGGCTACGGGGCCCTTGGCCAGGGCCCTACCTGGCCTCCCTTTGGAGCCGGCCCTGGATGGGAGCCATAGATTGTAAGGCACCTCCTGACTGCTAGTACCTATGAGAACTTGCTGGTTGCCATATGCTGTAGGGAAGTCAATCACCGCAGAAGTGAAATATTTGGAACGCATTAAAGATGAGAACCTGAATCTATAGAAGCCTGCCATGTGCTCCCGTGATTGTCTCTGGCGGCTGTGTGGGGAAGGTGATTAATTTTTTATTATTATTATTTTGTAATTAACACAAAATGGCTACCATAGGGGTGTGACATTAAACAAAATGGCTACCGCAACATCAACTACTGGGTGTTAGTGATAGGCTTAATTAGGCTAATTAGGATCATGGATCATTAGGGATAGCCTTAATTAGGCTAATCAGCAGGACTATAGTCATGCAGGATCTCGGGGGGTGCCTTAGACCCCTTCCTTTTTTTGGGAGCAGGGTCCAAATGTCTCCAGCATCGTACAAGCCAATTAGCCACTGAGAGGTTCTCATTCTCAATCCAGCAGCAAAAAGAAAAGGAAAAAAAGCAGGAAAGCATGCTATGTACTGAGGGGGGGGGTTGAGTTGCTTGCTACCTGGGGAGTTGTGATGTCAAGGCATTCCATCACCATGGATGCACACAACTTTCCACAGGTGCCCTGTGGATGGGAGGAAATTGTGCTTCACTTATTTCCTATGCATTTTTCATGTTTGATAGATCCTGCTAGAAATAGTTGGCTAGCAGCTAAGAACTGGGGAAGGCAACCTTAAAATACAGGTCAGTGAAATCCATAGGATTCCGGGGATGGGATGGGGTGGGGGTGGGAGGGGGCCGATCTCTGCTTGCGCAGCCCTTATGCACACAAGAACTTTCTACACCAGAAGAGTTGGACTTTTGCCCTACCTCCCTTCACCAGTCCAGTCCTTGGTTCTAAAAACAGAGTCAATGGCTAGTCAAAGAGACGGACAGGCAGCAGAAAAAAAGGAGTGATAGCACAAGAATTATTTCCCCAAACACTTTTTACTTGCTCACATAGGCAAACCGACATAAAGTATAAGCTATGGATATCCATAATCTCATGAAAAGTATAAATTGGGGGGGGAAACCACCACTTTTCCCTAATTGCCTTATTAACATAATGGCCACAACATTCGGGACTTTTTAGTTTGGAGGAGGAAAAAATGACAAAGGGATGGGGCATGATGGGGTGTATAAAATCATGCATGGTGTGTAGAAAATGGACAGGGTGAAGGGCCTTTGGCCTGACCCAGCACCGCTCTTCTAATGGCACTTTGACACATCACACTTTCAATAGTTATGATTCCATATCCATTGTGACACCTTCGTTCTTTTCTTTAGCATGCTATTCTAAAGTTCTTATGTCACCTTGCCATATTCCACTTTCAATCATGTTGTGATTCCTCCTCCATTGTGACACCCTAGTTTTGCTCTTCAGCATCTTATTCTGATAGTACTTTATGGTCTTTAACCTTGTCATTAGGTTTTCATCATCCAAGATGCAAAGGTCTCACATGACCATTACTGTGATTGAGCAAAAAATGCACAAGCAGTGTACACAAAGTGACACAGAACTGAACGTGTCATCCATCATGGCTGCTCTGCTGTTTGCTCAAGTTTGCTGTTAAGCTGATAGTTCCTCAGCTCAAGCGAGGTCCATATGGAATAAACCTCAAATCTTTGTACTAAATCCCCCCTCCCTACCCCTAACAGGCATTCAGCACTGCTTGGGGGGAGCCCCACTCAATCACCAATGTGGCGGCACTTGCCAGCCTCTCAACTTCAGATTCTTTCAGAGTTGCTTAGTGGTGCCTCCACCCTTTCCTCCACTTCCGAAGTGGTAACAGAGATGAATTTATGCAGGTTTCCTTCCTACCCCACCTCAGGGCAGGTTAAGCAGACTCTTATCCCAGTTTCATCATTAGGGTGTTACAACAAGATGCAGTGGCCAGGAAGGAACTAAAGGGTTCCTGCAAAATGATGGCCTGTGGGTTTTTTGTTCCTTTTTTTCCCAAATGGGGGTGGAGTGGCGGGATGGGACAGGCCTGCTATGACAGAATATGCCTAAAGCTCATCTGACTTTACACAATAGGTGCCACCATTGTTTGGCTCCTATTTAGTATGTTGACCAAGGCTTTCCATGTGAGCATTAAACAGAAGAAGCTGCCTTAATAAAAGTTCAGGTTCTTTACCCATCCAGCCCAGGATTCTCTACTTTTGGTTCATAGTGGCTCTCCCAAATCTCAGGCAGGGAAGGGTCTTTTCCCAAAACCCTGCTACCTGATGCGTGTAAATTGGAGATGCCCAAGATGGAAGCTGGGACCTTCTTTCTGAATGCAATGTAGGTACTCTACCACTTAGCTATGGTGCATCTCCAAAAAGATTGCTCAAGGTGCACTCCCTCATTCCCTCGCTGCAAGGCTGTCTCTGAGAATCCCAGGATCTCTTGCACCAGGAGTCACAGAAGGAATTCAAAGGTGAATTGTTAAAAAAAGAGAAGTCATCTTCAAGTGCTTATGTGTTTACAGGCAGATTCCGAAGCCACATTTCCAACATTTACTTGGAATCTGAGGATTAGAAACTTCCTTATAGTCTCAAAAGCTAACATCCACACAATGGCCAGTGGTCAAAGTGTACATCCTTTTATATGACCAAAAACCTGATAGTGTGGAAAATAATAGGTACATCACTTTTGTGTCTACAAAGCTCTGAAGGCAGGGCAGCTACTTTTTTGCCCCATGCCTTCTTAAATTATATTTTAATAAAATAAAAATAAATATAATGCACAGTGAAAACCCAGTTAGTAAAAGAGCTTAAGCACATAGTAACTAATCCACTTCTGATCTACCTTTGAAAGCCAGCTGAGGAACTAGGCCCAAGCAAGGTCTTACAACATTCCCATGCACTGACCCAGGACAACAAAATGTCAGATTACTCATTCTGCCATACAACCCCTTACTGTATCACCATTTTTTCATTACTATATCTGTCTTTAAGCATCGAAGCCATGTTCAGCCCAGGACAGACACTGATTACATGTTTATTTAATTTATTTATTTATTTATTTATTTTATTAAGCTTATATACCGCCCGACTAGCAAACAGCTCTCTGGGCGGTGAACATAAAAACATATACAATAATAAAATTACAAGATCTAATACAACAAGTATATAAAAGTACACCATCTAAAATAAAATTACATTTACTCAAATTAACTTAGATTAAAATGCCTCAGAGAAGAGAAAGGTTTTAACCTGGCGCCAAAAGGATAATAGTGTCGGCGCCAGGCGTACCTCCTCGGGGAGACTATTCCACAATTCGGGGGCCACCACTGAGAAGGCCTTAGATCTTGTTACTACCCTCCGGGCCTCCCTATGGGTCGGGACCTGGAGGAGGGCCTTCGTAGTAGACCGTAGTGTACGAGCCGGTTCGTATCGGGAGAGGCGTTCCAGCAGATATTGTGGTCCCGCGCCGTATAAAGCTTTATAGGTTAGTACCCTTTGAATCTGGCCCGGAAGCATATTGGAAGCCAGTGCAGGCGAGCCAGAACAGGTGTTATATGCTCAAACCGCTTGGTTCTTGTTAGCAGTCTGGCCGGTGCATTTTGCACTAGCTGTAGCTTCCGAACCGTCTTCAGAGGTAGCGCTATGTAGAGCGCGTTGCAGTAGTCCAAACGTGAGGTTACCAGAGCATGTACCACTGATGTAAGGTCCTCCTTACTCAGATAGGGACGTAGCTGGGCTACCAACCGAAGTTGGTAGAACGCATTCCGTGCCACCGAGGCTACATGAGCCTCGAGTGATAGGGAAGAGTCTAAAACGACTCCCAGACTACGAACCTGCTCCTTTAGGGGGAGTGTAACCCCATCCAGGACAGGGTATGTATCCACCGTCTGACCAGAGAAACCATCCACCAGCAGCATCTCAGTCTTATCAGGATTGAGTCTCAGCTTGTTCGTTCTCATCCAGTCCATTGTCGCGTCCAGTCAATGGTTCAGCACATCGACCGCCTCACCTGAAGATGAAAAGGAGTAGAGCTGCATGTCATCAGCCCTGATGACAACGCACTCCAAAACTCCGGATGACCGCACCCAACGGCTTCATATAGATGTTAAAGCATGGGAGACAGAACTGAACCCTGTGGGACCCCATATTGGAGAGCCCACGGTGTCCAGCAATGTTCCCCAAGTATTATCTTCTGGAGACGGCCCGCCAAGTAGGAGCGGAATCACTGCCAAGCAGTGCCTCCAACACCCAACTCCGCAAGCCTCTCCAGAAGGATACCATGGTCGATGGTATCAAAAGCCGCTGAGAGATCAAGGAGAATCAACAGAGTTACACTCCCTCTGTCTCTCTCCCGACATAGGTCATCAAACAGGGTGACCAAGGCCGTCTCAGTGCCAAAACCGGGTCTGAAACCCGATTGAAATGGATCTAGATAATCGGTTTCATCCAATAGCGCCTGGAGCTTAATGGAGTTTAATGACAGGATGCTATGGCTCTACCCACCCATGTAACATTTACTCCATTTAAGCTTTGTATTGAATTGACATGCTGCAGCTGACATCTACCAAAAGGCAGGACGTGTTAATATACAGGCATACCCAGCTTTAACATACGCAATGGGACTGGAGCGTGTATGTAAAGTGAAAATGTAAAGTGAAGGAATTATGTATGCATGTACTGCACTGCAATCGCCACTAGATGGCAGCAGTGTCATACCATTAAGTGTCCGTAATTGCGAACCACGCGTACGTTAAGCGGGGTATGGTGGCGTATGGAGCATGTACGTTAGAGCGAGGTGACGTTAAGTGAAGCGACATTAAGCAGGGTATGCCTGCACAAAGGGTAGGCCCGAGACCCTCTAAATTGACGTTGGGTGGGTGTTGAGCAATTCCTCAGTGCATTGCCAAACTCAGCCGCCCTCCCAATATGGTGACAAGTGCCTCTCCCAGCTCCCTCCATCCTTCCAAAATGAAGCCCAGTGTCTCCTCATGGTTTTTTACATAATAGCCTGTAGCATCTCTCTCTAAATTACCAAAGAAAGTACCTTTCCCTCATGGCCCCCTAGTTGGCAATCGGCCGCTTGCTTATGCAGTGCTCCCTCGGTAGGAAGGGCACGTGGCTCCCTCTCTGACTGTTGGCAAACAGGCCTTGAAAAGCAGAGGCATGTTTCAGTCAGTTTTCAAACAAGTAATGTTGCTGGTTCATGTTTTAAGAACTATCGTTTTATCTGTTAATGATGCCTTTGGGTTGTACTGAAACAATGTTTTTAATGCTACAATGTTTTACATCATAACTGGCTGTCTTGAGAGGGCTTGTGTGCTTCAAAAGACTGTATACAAATGTTTTGAATAAATAAAGTCTCATTTACTTTCATTTTGGTCAGTACCTGAAAGTGCAGCAGTCAGCACAACAACATGGTTCCAAGGAAAACAAAGTCAAAAATTAAGAAAAGTATGCCCAAGGTCGTAAGCACTTCAGGGACATTTATCACTGAGAGGGAGCAGTACCTGCAGAAGGAATATGGCATCCTGACAGAGCACATCAATACGTACACACAGCGCATGGAACATTTCCAGAGTGAAAATGAGTTCCTGAACAAGGAAGCCCAGCAGATAAGAGAGAATAGTAAAGCCTACCTGGCCTATTTAGCCAAGCGCACCCTCCGATGCCAGAATGCCATAATTACGTTGAATGACCAGAACCGCTCAGACCTTGCACATGTCCTGAAGCAGAAGGAAGAGCTGACTTCACAGTACACAGACAAGGAGACAGAAGTGAGGAGCCAGCTGATAGAGATGGAGACCAAGTACTCCCTCATGAACAAGGAAGTCGAAGAGCTCAAGCCCTTCAAGGAGCTGCAGTCAGAGCAGCTAAGCCGGATCCGGGAGCTGGAGAAGGAGCTTCTAGCTATGAGGATCCAGCACTCAGAACAAATGCACAAGGTCAAGAGCAAATTCCTGCATCTGAAGGCGGAATATGAGGTGGAGTCTCATCAGAAAGTCCAAGCTCTGGCCAAGAAGGCTGAGAAGGAAGCAGTGCGCAGCCTCATCCAACACACCAAGCAGGTGAAAGCTGAGAACTGGCAGCTACGCAACGAACTATTGAACCTCATCAAACGAGCTCAAGGCCTGAAAGCTATCATGCACCAGCTGAAAGAGCAGAAGGAGCAGCTCCTGCGTGAGCTCCAGTATGGGCAAGACCTGGCACGCATGCACCACTGGTTAAAGCAGCAAGGGGCTCCAAAGGCCAGCACCACTTGCAGTAGCTGCTGGTCACCCAAGGACAAGCTAAACTCCTCTCGGGTGACAAGTGCTCACAGGTTCATCAACAAGAATCTAGAATCTCCCACAGGGCTCCAAGCAGCAGCAGAGAGCTTGCCACCACTTAGGAATCCGAAGAGCGGAGATGGAGAGCCAACTGTGACTGCAAGCAGGCAGTCTCAAAAGCATGCCCAGCCTACATGAATGGCTTCAAGCTAAGACGTGAGTGAAGATGGCTTCTCACTGGAAGGCTGAGAACAGATGGCCCAAGAGTAACCTTCCTGACTAAGAGGATATTGTTGAGATGGAGGCCCTTACTGAAACACAGCAACAGGGATTTTCTAGGAAGGTGGTAGCAACTAATGAATTCTGCTTTTTGTTCCTTCACTAATTAGTAGAGAAAGATGAGAAACATTAACGCAAACAACAAAAAAATAAAAATAAAGGAACTTTTGTGGAAACTACCCTGTCCTCCGAGCCCACTTGCTGGGGTGGGGGAAGAAGGCTGAGCCTCAGCTTACACCCGAGCAAGCCAATCAGTTTCATAGCCTCAACCGGCAGCAACATCACCAACTTCCAGTCCTCTCTGGAGCCACAGTGCTGACACCCACGCACTAGTCACAACACTGGCCCTCAGACACATGCATCAGGAAACAGCAGCTGCTACGCATTAACAACCCATTGCTACTCCTTCTGCAGACAATGCCCAGGGATCACCCATGTCTGAAGTTGTCTCGCCCTAAATTAAAGCACATTTATGGAGGGGTTGCGATTCTCCAGATATTGTTGGATGACAAGTCCCACCTTTCCTGAGTGCTGGTTATGATGGCTGGGGCTGGTGGGAGTTGGACTTGACACCACCTGGAAAGCCACAGGGCAGCTATCCAGAGAGGGTCCGCTGGAAAACAGTAGAAGCAAGAGTAGTGACTTAACCAGCAGCATGCACACACAAAGCAGCCTAAAGCACATATAAGTGACCAGCATCTTAACCACCTGTGCTTACAACATATACCCTTTTTGGTCTCGAAGGGTCAGAATCTACACCATCACTCTCTTTGGCTCCAATTAGGCAAATCCATTCAGAGAAGCCACTTTCAGAGAATTGTACAGTTGTGTGCAATTGCAATTGTGTGATTGCAATTAGTGTGTCCATCCCTTCAAATTTAGGTAGTAACCACGGTGTGTGCATGTGGGTTAAAAGCAGTTCTCCTTGCACAAGAAAATTGATCTCTTGATGCTATTATTGGGTCTAGCAGAAAAGCTTCCCTTGGCACCAACTTTGCATGTGCGCACACACACACACCAGTCCCAGGTCAAAAGCCCCCTCCCCCGGCAGCTGTTTTATTACAGTTTCAAATCAAGGCATAGTAATTGCAATTATGCATGTTAACTTAAGTTATGCAATTAACTTCATGTGTACAAGGAGCAATAAGATTTTGACACTGCATGGCTACCACCCTGAAAGCAATAGGCTTTTATGTCCTACTTTAACTGGCCACCGCAAGCTACTCTGAAGCCACTCTTCAATGCAAAGCTACTATTTCAAAACTCCTATCTCCCAGGTCAGCCAGAGGCTGCCACATTTCCTGATTTATTTAGGGAGCAGCAGCATGGGGCAAAGGTCAGCTGCCCAGGCCCCTAGGAGAAAAATAACAAACATGAATGGGGTGAGTATATTCAGTTTTATCCTCACTGTGCAAAAAGGAGAGATAAGTTGTCCTAATTACATTTTTTTACCTCACCTTCCAATCGAGGTTCTCTAGGCAATTTGCACAGTCTGGGCACATGCATGTTCTCAATGCCTGGTGACCAGAACATTTATCCAGTCTATGTGAGGTCTGAACAAAAGAGCCTAACTGCTGGATCAGGCCAGTTAGCCCATCTACACAGCATCCTATTCTCAGTGGCCAGCCAAATGCCTTGATGTTCCCAGGACTTGAGTGCAAGAGCACTCTTCCCTCCTCCGGTTCCCAGCGACTGGTATTCAGAGACATACCGTCTCCAACCAAGCATGCAGAGGACAGCCATCATGGCTAGCAGCCATCAATAGTCTTATGCTCCATGTATTTGTCTAATCCTCTTTTAGTCACCCACGTTGGCAGCCATACTGCCTCCTGTAGGAGCAAGGCTAACTATGAGCTGGGGAAGCGGAGAGGCGATGTGTCAGCTTGCTTGTTTCACATTATCCTGCCATTACTAGTTATGGAGCAGGAAAATGGCCATTTACACATCTTGCAACGGGATTACGGATGTTCTCACTCGGATATTTAAATGATCTGTTTCCCAGATTGGGTGGGCAACAGTGGTGTCCATCTCCAGAAAGCATGTTCATGGGGGGGGGAAGCAATGTGAGCTACTGGTTACAGCCTATTTTCACAGTGATGTAATGGCTTTGGGGGGGGGAGAGAGATGAGCCACAGGTGGGGCTGATTAAAACAGCTGGTTTCTCCAACACAAAGCCTTGCAGCTCACCAATGAAATGCAATAATCAGCAGCAGGCAGTGACAGTATGCATGGCCTGGTCCGAGAATTCTTTGACGATTCCTCTGTGAACAGGAAGTGCAATTAGGAAGAAAACAACATTCGGAACACAGAAACAGTTCACTTTATTCGTAGCTTAGTGTGTGTTATAAAACCTGAGTAGATGCCCTGGGCAAATGAGATCAGACACAAAAGGGTTAGTAAAAGCATGGGCTGAGGGGGGGGGGGGGAGAGAGAGAAGGGAAAATAAAAAAACAGCTCTGGCAGTTTCAGGGAAGATGGGCCAAGTGCCCTGTTGCTGCTGGGCAGACACTGCACAGGGCGCTGCTTCCTTCTTGGGAAGGGAAGCGCCACATAAAGCAATGGATCTGGGGCTGCTGCACCAATCCTTGACTAGAGTGGGAGAAAGTCAAACACTGAGGAGAGACCCCTGGGCGGCAAAGTCCACACCAAGTTTCTTCATGATGGCTCCATGGTTCAGCCCCTGCTGAGACCGCTTAGCAGAGCCATAGTTTTCTTTCACATATGCTGCGAACGGAGTGAGCGATGCTTTAGCTGGTGTACCATCTTTGCGCACGGGCTGGCACAGCACAAGATGCCCCTTGCAGAGAGCACAAACAAAGCGCTGCGTGTCCAGAGATTTTGAGTGGCGCCCAATCCTGAAAAGCCAAAACACAAGAGGATTTGTGAAGAAGCAGCAGTCAGGCTTGCACAGAGGACGGCTGTAAGCGATTGCCCACTAAGTGATGGCTGTAAGTGATGGCACCCTGGCTCAGCAAAAGGTTGCATGCCCAGCATGCCTAATGCCCAACTGAGGAGTGACCATCTTAGGAAGGACAGAGAGAAAAAGGGGGTTGCCAGGAAAGGTTAAAGGAGAGCAGGGGAAAGCAAGACAGTGAGGGACAGTGAGCAAGACAGTTACAGCTAGTTTCCACCAATTTTCATTGTGCTTCTCAGCAACCCCTCCCCACACACATACATATTGCTATAGAATAAAACTAGCTTGGGCTAATCACAGTGCCCCACGTTCAAGTGGTTGATCACAGAAGCCTTCCTTAACTATTCTCCTAAAATTACAGTTGCGAGCAGGCATGGCAAACTTCTCTGGGCAGGGAAGGCACCAATTAGGGAGCCACCCACTAAAGCAGGCCCTGTCTGGACCAGTTGCCACCCACAGTATCCAAGACAGCTGAGGCACATGAAAATGTGGACAGGTTGTGGGAACCAGTGCAAACCTTTTCGGTTGTGACACCCAGATGACCCCCCCCGAGTTTATAGCCAACACAGATAGCTTTAAAAGAGGATTAGATAAACATGTGGAGGATAAGGCTATAGTTGGTTGCTAGCCATGATGGCTATGCGCTGCCTCTACAGTCAAGAGTCAATCTGCCTCTGAATACCAGTGGCTGGACACCAGAGAAGGGGAGAGTGCAGTTTGCATTAAGGTCCTGCCCGTGTGGTTCCCAACATCTCGTTGGCCACCGTGTGAACAGGATGCTGGACTAAATGGGCCATTGTTCTTAGGTTCTGCTTATGCTTTGAGAGGGGCAAATGCCCTCCTCGCTGTGCACTTTAAGCTAGCACTTAAGCCAGGGTCATCTCAGACAGCATTTTAAAGTTACACCTTTTGTTTTTGTAGCTTTGGTTCACTTCATATTGAACATAAGGACATAAGGAGAGCTCTGCTGGATGAGGCCAAAGGGGCCCATCTAGTCCAACAAGAAGCCCAAAAGCAGGACCTGAGTGCAAAGGTCTCTCCCCTCCTCCGGTTCCCAGAAACTGGCATTCCCAGTCATGCTGCTCTTGTGCTCAGGCCCTACTTGTGGGCTTCCAACAGGGCCCCCGAGCAAACAGGAGGTGGGACTAGATGGGCCACTGGCCTGACCCAGCAGGGGCTGCTTCTTAATGCCCTTAATCCCTCCTTTGCCTTGCCCCCTCCTCCACTAAAAAACAAACATGCACCAGATTGATTGCGGAACTAATTGGTTAAGGAGTGCAGAATTTAAGAGTGTTAAGTTGCAGACACCAAGATAGGGGAAGTTCTTAGGGGATACAAGGAGGTAGTACTATGCTCCTAATTAGCTCATCAAAATGTAAATGTACTGCCTTCAAGTCGATTCCGACTTATGGTGACCCTATGAACAGGGTTTTCATGAGGCTGAGAGGCAGTGACTGGCCCAAGGTCACCCAGTTAGCTTCATGGTTACGTGGGGATTCGAACCCTGGTCTCCCAGGTCATAGTCCAACACCTTAACCACTACACCACACTTAGCTCATCAGGCATGATATATCTGGACATCCTCCAAGCTCCACTTCAAAAACTGAAGTGGGGGGGGCAGGGTTCAGCATCTAGCAGCCTCCATTCATAAGGTTCATCAGATCTTATAGAATCAGATCACTGAAAAGCAGGAGGCAATTTCAGCTGCTGGGAGATGCTAGCAGCGCAGAGACTCTCTTACAACAGGACACAGGCCTCTCTTAGGTTTTAATACAAAACGTTGGGTCATGATACTCAAATCACCTGCTGGCAGTAAAGTGGCAGAGAAAAACTTAGAATTTCCCAATTGCAAGTGTTTAAATGTATCTCCAGGAACAGGGACAGGCACTGCTAGGCGGCCAAAGGAAGCCCCTCACTTACGTATTTTTGCACTGAGCACACTCATAGGTGAACTTGTACTTGATCTCATAGTTGTGGCACCGTGACACCACCGGGAGCTCTGGGTGGACCACAGAAGACTTCTTAGCATATAATCGCCAAAATCGGCCGTGGCCATCTCGGACGCCGTGGATTAGCCATGTGGCTGCATGGCATAGTTCATGGATCAGAGTGTCCCGAAGTCGATCTAAGCAAGAGACAAAGAAGAGAGTCCTGAAACCATAATGTTTGTGTTTCCTGATTTCTGTGCAGGCACTCGTGTGCCAGGCCAATAGATCTGAAGGAGGAATAATGTTAGTACAGGTTTCTGGGCTGTCTCCCCCCCTCCCCCGCATGAATCCTCCCAACATTCAGCTTCACTGGATGTTCACAAGTACTAGTGTTGTGGGAGAGGAAGAAAAGCTTTTGCTATCCACTCTCTATGCCACGCATAGTTTTATGCACTTCTGTCATGTCTAAGCTAAAAAGCTCCAAATGCTGGAACTTTTGCTCCTTCTCTTAATCATGTGAACTGGACTCCCAACAACTGGAAGGGCACATCTTACATTCTTCCTAGAGCAGAGATAGGTAACACAACAGAGTAGTGTATGTTGGTGGAAAATTGTTTCATGCTCCTGGAGAAAATCCAGTCTAGCATGGAATTGCTCCCTTCCTGCGTGGGAGTCACCAGGGAGTGGTGAGTTTTTGTCCCAGGTGAGAGCCAGGGTGTGAGCCACATCCAATATTTTTCTTTGTTTGAGTGTCTCCTGCCACAAAACTCTGCTGTATTCCTTTGTTTTACTAGAATTGAGTCAGGGACGTATGCATCTGGGCCAGGGATGGGGGAGAAATGGGAGTAAGACTGCCATCCTGTGATGGTAGGTAGGGGGAGATAGGTTGGTGTCAGAAGGCAGAGCTGGGGTCCCAATCCCGGGGAGCTGGATCCCGGAGAGTTGGGAGAAGAGTATTCGGATGGATGGCAGAGGGAAGGGGGAGGAACTTCCCCCCTTTGGAGCGAAGACGAAACAGAGGAACTGCCAGTGATAAGGTCGCTTAGCGACGGGGAGCCTGAGCCCTCCCTGGACATTCTCATGCCTCCCCCTCTTTCAGGCTCAGAGCAAGAGGGGAAAGAGGAAGGGCTGCTCACAGCCAAAAAGCGGGGAGGCAGTTTACCATCAGCCCCTCCCCTATCCCCCATCCTGGAATCGGAAACTTCAGAAGAGGAGGGGGTGATGCTTCCCCCCTCACCGCGCACACGCAGACAGCTGAAAAGACAGGAGAGAAGGGGGGGAAGGCAGGCAGTACCTGAGGGGCAGTTAAGGAGGAGCGAAAGATTGCGCGCCCGTTTGGCCCCTTCTTAAAGAACAGGCGGGAAGAAGTCCCTTGCTCTGTCAACTTTCTCCCAATGCCGCAGGACCTGTATCCCTGTATTGCTTCATGAGAAAACACAGTCTTTGTTTGGACATTACCCTAATAAAACACGAATTAACTACAGCCGTTGGTCTGGTTCCTGAGTCACATCCTGGGCCTGACAGCTTGACAGAGCCACCTAAATCACCCTCAACGCTCTCTTCACTTGACTGGGACAAGATGTCAAAGAGAGCAGCGGGGGGGACGAACCCCACTTCTGAGACGGAAGAAGTGGAACTCTTGAGGACTAAGGTAGCTGATTTGCAGACGGATGTTCAAGCCCTGCTAGCAGCAGTCAAGGCGCTGAAGACGGATAATCAAACCTTGAAGGCCATGATAGACCAGATGCAAACAGCCCCTCCAGCTGCCGTAGTAAAGGTTCCCATTGGATTCCCCAAAATACGCAGGACAAAGTGATCAGTTGGCAACCTTCGTGGCTCAATGTGAGTTATATCTGGATGTCAGGCACACGGAATTTCCAGACAATGGGGCTAAAGTAGCTTTCGTGATTAGCCTCCTGGAGGGAGAAGCTGCAAAATGGGTGACTCCGTATCTCGTGAGAAAGGATACTGTCTTAGGAAGGTACAGAGGATTTATACAGGAGATGACCAAGATGTTTCAAGACCCGCAAAGGGCTGAAACAGTAGCGCGGCAACTAGGCGCTCTGAAGCAAGCTAAAGGGACTGTTTCCGAGTACACTAACGCTTTTAAAATTGTGTCGCAGGAAACTGGTTACAATGACGCCGCCCTGATGTTTATGTACCGGAGTGGATTAAATGCTGAAATCCTGGATGAGTTGGCCAGGACCTCCCCCCCCGCTGACCTACCAGGGCTCATCCGGCTATGCCTACAGATAGATCACCGGATGGAAGGAAGGCGCCTGGAAAGGAAGCAGGAGGTCCCGAGATACTCAGCCTCGGCATCCCGCAACAAGACCCTTCACACTGCAGGGATGGCAGGTAATGCAACTGAGGGACAGGGAGGGGCTAGGCCAAGACTGTCGGAAGAAGAAAAGGAAAGACGACGCCGGGAACGTTTATGCTTTTATTGTTCAAAGCCGGGCCATGTGGCCAGAGACTGTGGACTGAAAGGGGGGAAAGCCGAGCCGTCGGGAAACTAGAACACCCAGTCCACGTGCAGGCCGGTGGACTGGGGGCAGCGTTGTATAAAGGCCCCCCAACGATCCAACCTCCCTCAAAGGGGGTGTTGGTCTTGCCTATTCGGATTACAACTTCCAGAGGAGTGGTGTTTAATTCCACTGCCTTAATTGACAGTGGAGCCTCCACAAATTTTATTGATGCAAAGTTAGTCAAGCGTCATGGAATTTCCCGGTGGAAACTGGACGCTCCCCTAGCTGTGGAGACTATCGATGGGAGACCCCTGAAGTCAGGAGGGGTGACACAAGCCACGGAGGAAGTGAAACTTCAAATCCCTGGGCACGAAGAGTTCATTTCGCTATACGTGTCAGATCTCTCGAACTTTGAGGTGATTCTGGGAATGCCCTGGCTAGCAAAGCATGAACCCAAAATAAGTTGGAAGGAGGCGGTGGTGTGGTTCACCTCACAGTATTGCCAGGAGAACTGTCAACCTGAAGGAATCAAGAACACCTTAGCGGGGGCAGTGCAAGAGATCGAGCAAGTGACCCTGCCGCCAAAGTATGAAGAATTCAAAGATGTGTTTGATGAAAAAGAGTCAGAGACTTTACCCCCCCACTGCCCTTACGACTGTGCGATTGACCTAGTGCCAGGAGCCAGCATCCCATCAGGGAGAATCTACTCTCTCACAGAGAATGAGAGGGAGGCCCTGAAGGAATTCCTGGATAAAAACCTGAGGCGAGGATTCATACGCCCCTCACAATCCCCTGCTGGAGCGCCACTATTGTTTGTGAAAAAGAAGGGGGGGGAACTCAGACCCTGTAACGACTATCGCGCATTGAACCAGATCACCATCCCCAACAGCTACCCGCTGCCCCTGATCTCAGAGTTGCTGGACCGACTGCGCTCTGCAAAAATCTTCACGAAGTTGGATTTGAGAGGAGCGTACAATCTGATCAGAATGAAGGAGGGAGATGAATGGAAAACAGGATTCTTGACCGCTTACGGACAGTATGAATACCTGGTCATGCCGTTCGGGCTTTGTGGAAGTCCAGGAATTTTTCAAAAATTCATGAACGACGTGTTTAGAGACTTGTTGGACACGTATGTAATCTGTTACTTAGATGATATCCTGGTGTTCTCAAAGAACCAGGAAGACCACGACCAGCATGTGAAGACGGTGTTGAAGAGACTGAGAGAAAATCACCTGTATGCTAAATTAGAGAAATGTGGATTTGAACTCAAGTCTCTAGACTTCCTTGGATATCGAATCTCAGCGGAAGGCGTGGAGATGGACCCAGGGAAAGTAAGCTGCATATTGGACTGGGGCCAACCTGTCACCAAAAAGGATGTACAACGGTTTTTGGGGTTTGCCAATTATTACAGAAAGTTCATTCCAGGGTTTTCCAAATTAACAGCTCCTCTGACTGACTGTTTAAAGGGGAAGAAGAAGTTTCAATGGACAGAGAACGCCACCGAGGCCTTTGAGGAGCTGAAGAGAAGGTTTGCTACTGAGCCCATTCTGCGCTTTGCTGATCCGAACCGCCCTTTCGTAGTGGAAGCAGATGCTTCAGATTTTGCCATCGGGGGGGTCCTGCTACAATTAGACCAAGAAGGGAAGGAGCTGCACCCCTGTGCGTACTTCTCTTGGAAGTTAAAGCCTGCAGAGAAGAACTACACAGTTTGGGAGAAGGAGCTGCTGGCCATCAAGGACTCTTTTGAAAACTGGAGACAATACCTAGAGGGGACCTCTCATCGAATTGAAGTGCGCTCCGACCACAAGAATCTTGAAAGCCTCCAAACCGCCAGAAAGCTGAACCAGAGACAGATAAGATGGTCCCAGTTCTTCACTAGGTTTAACTTCCAGATTACTTACCATGCCCAAGCCAAAAACCAGAGAGCGGATGCCTTATCCAGACAGCCACAATACAAAGAAAGTGAATCCGAGGACCAGCCTCAGTACGTAATCCCGCCAGAGAAATTAACGTTGGGAGTATGCCAGCCTTCATGGGAAGAGGAACTCAAAAAGGCACAACAAGAAGATGCAGACATGCTAAAATATCAGCAGGAGACGGGACAAGGTCAAGACTCAGAAGTAACCTTTCACTGGAGAAATGGACTGTTACGGTTCAAAACCGCCAGATATGTGCCAGAAGGGGAATTAAGGCTCAGAATCCTACGCCAGTGTCATGATTCCATCACAGCGGGACACTTTGGGATTTACAAGACCATTCAGAACGTGGCCAAGGACTTCTGGTGGCCTAAAATGCGTCGGGATATTGAGAGTTATGTAAAGTCCTGCTCTGTCTGTCTGCGGACAAAAACACAAACAGGGACACCTGTTACAACTGTTGCCTGTCCCACACGAACCCTGGAAGGACCTCTCCATGGATTTTATAACTGATCTACCCAAGTCCCAAGGAATGACAGCCATCTTAGTAGTGGTGGATCTACTTACCAAAATGGCACACTTTCTTCCTTGTGCAGGGGCCTTAGAGGCTAAAGAAACGGCCAAGTTATTCATAAAAGAAGTCTACCGGCTGCATGGATTGCCAAACAGCGTAGTCTCAGACCGAGGAACTCAGTTCACAGCCAAATTTTGGAGAGCAATGTGGAAACAGTTGCAGACGGAATTAAAACTCTCCTCCGCCCATCACCCCCAGACAGATGGGCAGACGGAACGCTTGAACGCCGTTTTGGAAAGATATTTACGAAGTTATGTGTCCTATCAACAGACTGACTGGGTATCATATTTGCATTTTGCAGAGTTCGCCTACAACAATTCTCTGCACTCCAGCACTCAACAAACCCCGTTCTTCGCTAATTATGGATTCCATCCTAAAGTCTTTCCAAGCAGCTCAGAAGGAATGCTGGTACCGGCAGCTGAGAACTTCCTTAAGGAATTGCAAGCGGCGCAACAGACACTGAAACAGCAGTTAAACGAAGCCAAAACGGAGTACAAGCGAGTTGCTGACCTGCACAGGAAGGAGGGGCCCCCCCTTCAACCGGGAGACCAGGTATGGCTGTCCACCCGCTTCCTCCAGATGCCGGGCAAATGTAGAAAATTACAAGACAAGAGGGTGGGTCCTTTCGAAATAGAAACTCAAATCAATCCCGTGGCGTACCGACTGAAGCTGCCTGACATGTTTAAAATACATCCTGTGTTCCATCGATCCCTCTTAACGAAAGCCGCCCCTCCCAGTGAGTTACGGCCGGAGGAACCTCCCGGAGCTCCACTCCTGGTAAATGAGCAGCTTGAGTTTGAAGTTGAGGAGATCTTAGATTCCAGGATCAGACGCCACAAGCTGCAGTACTTGATTCACTGGAAAGGCTATGGGGTGGCTGACAGATCATGGGAAGATGCAGCTGATGTGCATGCTCCAGAATTGGTAAAACTTTTCCATCAACGTTTTCCCCACCGTCCCAAGCCAGACAAGGGGAGGGGGGCACAGCCTGGGAGGGGGGATGGTGTCGGAAGGCAGAGCTGGGGTCCCAATCCCGGGGAGCTGGATCCCGGAGAGTTGGGAGAAGAGTATTCGGATGGATGGCAGAGGGAAGGGGGAGGAACTTCCCCCCTTTGGAGCGAAGACGAAACAGAGGAACTGCCAGTGATAAGGTCGCTTAGCGACGGGGAGCCTGAGCCCTCCCTGGACATTCTCACGCCTCCCCCTCTTTCAGGCTCAGAGCAAGAGGGGAAAGAGGGAGGGCTGCCCACAGCCGAAAAGCGGGGAGGCAGTTTACCATCAGCCCCTCCCCTATCCCCCATCCTGGAATCGGAAACTTCAGAAGAGGAGGGGGTGATGCTTCCCCCCTCACCGCGCACACGCAGACAGCTGAAAAGACAGGAGAGAAGGGGGGGAAGGTGGGCAGTACCTGAGGGGCAGTTAAGGAGGAGCGAAAGATTGCGCGCCCGTTTGGCCCCTTCTTAAAGAACAGGCGGGAAGAAGTCCCTTGCTCTGTCAACTTTCTCCCAATGCCGCAGGACCTGTATCCCTGTATTGCTTCATGAGAAAACGCAGTCTTTGTTTGGACATTACCCTAATAAAACACGAATTAACTACAGCCGTTGGTCTGGTTCCTGAGTCACATCCTGGGCCTGACAGTTGGTAGAGAAGGTATACAACAGGGGAGGGGGCAGGCTAGTTACTTTGAAGTCCTTGCCCCCTCTGCTTCACCTGCTGCATTTCAGAATCTGGGGGTGCCCGTTAGCTGACCACCTTGCCTTGTGGAGGTGTTGCTAAATGCTGGATCTGTCCAGGATAAACACAATTTGATTGTGGACTGTGGGCTCACCTGGTGTGTATAACTGAGACTTAGGCAGATGAGCCGAGGGCTAACCCAGTCGTGTCCACCTGGATACCCAGTGCAGCACCATTCCAGATCAGAGGGGCAGGGAAGGTCACAATTGTCCATAAAAAATCCATCTCCCGCACCTATCGACCAATCTGTACTGTGTCTGGGTTCAAGGGGTTGTTTGTGGTGTTGCACCAGAGACAAAATGGGATGTTTAGTGTACCGTCCACCTCACTGCCCTACAACCTCCCTGACCGAGGTAATCTAAGATGTGGTGTTGAAGAACCCTTTCAAAGTGGTGTTGGGGACTTCGATATCCATGGCAAGGCTGCTTCAAATGGGCCAGCTCAGGGTGTCATGGTGCCTGCATCACAACCATGGGGCTGTCTCAGTACCTCAATGGCCCAACACACACGGCCGGCTATACCCTTGACCTGGACTTTTCAGCTGACACACTGGCACTCCTGTTGAGGTTCTCATCACACTGTGGAATGGTGAGCTTGGTAGAGCTAGCTGTGATGTTCCATATTTCTGTGTGAATAATTGTTGTGTTATTTCAGTATTTACAGTAAGTGAGGTTTTAATAGGGTGAGTATGGTAAGCGGTGAGAGTAAGGAGAGGGAATAAGAGTATGGAATGTTGGTGAATGCTGTGTGTGATTGACTGGGTGAATGTGGAATGACTGACACACATTCAAAAGGGGTGACAATTGGATCGGGATTGAAGTTTATTTATTAGATTTATATCCCACCCTTCCTCCCAGTGGGAGCCCAGGGCAGCAAACAAAAGCACTTAAATCACTCTAAAACATCATAAAAACAGACTTTAAAATATATTAAAACAAAGCATCTTTTTTAAAAAAAACTTTAAAAACATATTAACAAGCAATTCCAGCACAGACACAGACTGGGATAAGGTCTCTACTTAAAAGGCTTGCTGAAAGAGGAAGGTCTTCAATATACACCAAAAAGAAAACAGAGATGGCACCTGTCTAATATTTAAGGGGAGGGAATTCCACAGGGTAGGTGACGCCACTCTAATGCAAGGGAATACAAGGGAGGCAAGACATAAACAAAAAGGGGGAAACAGTATCAACGGTGGCAGCGAAGTACCTGAGAAAGTTACAGGTGACTAACCCAGGACTGTTAGAAATAAAGTCATAAAGATACGTGTGTGTGTGTGCGCGCGTGGGCTTGACGGGAAACCTGGATGTTTATAGCAAGGGCTGGGGGAAATAGGTGGAGTCCCTAACAGCAGCTTCGTTATAAACGGTGGTGGTAGAAAAGGGGAACCACATCTCCCTCTGCTAAAGGTGGAGTGTTGGCAGGGTGGTGACATGACGCTATCAACACGATCGCTCCTGAGTGCCCTCACCAACGCTGTTGAGCACACAGACCACCTTGGTACTCTAGTGGCCTGCATGTGCTGAAACAGGACGCGCTGGCTACAGCACAGGTGGTGCATTTCTTCACCTGAATGTAACCGAACGCGTATGCGGACACAGTAACGCAGGTACCAGCAAAACCAGCTTCCTTCTCCATCACCACTGCATCCATAAGTATCCATCCGGCCGAGCTTTTCCAAGCGGTAAATGGGCTTTTGTCACCTGGTTAAGAGAGTGTTGCTCTGACACCTTCGGAGGCATGCTGTAACAACTCTGAGAGGAACTTTGGGGACAAAGTCACTCAGATTTGGACAGATAAGGGTGCCTGCTGACCATGGCATCCTTCTGGAGCATCCCAGAGATTATTATTAAGTTTATTTATATACCGCATTTTCCACAAATATACATGTGCTCAAAGTGGTTCACACAAATAATCAAAATGCATAATAAAGAGTATAATCACTAAATTAAGAAAAAAACATATATATACAGTACATCAAAACATAAATGAGCATAAAGCTCAACCACAAAGCCAAAGCAATTTAAAAACTAGCACCCAAACTGATACAAAAATCTCCCCCATCCCCCAAACCCCCACAGCCCAACCCAAAGGGCCAGAAAGTCCTCCGAAAGAAGCTACATTTGAAGGCCTCCAGGGCCGGAGGGTGGGGCAAGGCAGGTGGAAACAGCCTCCCCTGATTGCAAACCCAGTCTCTCTCCCCTCATAGTCCTTCTCCTAAGGCAGCTCCCTTTTGAAGGCTGGAGGGTGGGGCAAGGAGATGTGGGGGTTGGGGAAAACTGTATTTCAATAGTTCCACTTTTACCTCCAAGGCCACTTCCAAAAAGTAGTTATGAGAGGCCACTTTTCAGTTCTATGGGAGTTGCCCTGTATTGTCTCTCAGGACTCCATCTTGCTCCTGTGAGTACAGCAGTTTTATTTTCATTCTTTTCCTAATGATCCCTATAATTGAATTTGACTTTTTCACAGCTGCTGCACATTGCGTCAACATCTTCATTGAGCTATCCACTATGACCCCAAGGTCTCGTCCCTGGTCAGCCACCGCCAGTTCAGACCCCATGAGCGCACATGTGAAATTAAGATTTCTTTGCCCCAACATGCATCACTTTACATTGCTTTACACTGAACTGAGTTTTCTATGTTACTGCCCATTCACTCAGTGTGGAAAGGTGCTTTTGGAGTTCACCTCTAACTCTAGACCATTTATAAACAGGGTAAAAAGCACAGGTCCCAATACTGATCCTTGGAGGACTCTAGATTCTACAACCCTACATTGGGAAGAGTGTCCGTTTATTCCTATTTTTTGCTTCTTGTTTACTTAGCCAGGTCCTGATCCTCTTATTCCATAACTGCTAAGTTTACTCAGAAGTCTTTGGTGAGGTACCTTCTTGGAAAAATTTTCAAAGTACAACACTATGTCAACTAGATGACCTCTACCTCTATGCTTGTTTACACTCTCAAATAATTCCTAACAGGTTAGCAAGACAGGACTTATCTTTGCAGAAGCCACGCTGGTTCTGCTTCAAGCAAAGCTTGTTCTTCTATATCAGTAGTTGCCAAACTTTTTCTCCCCACAGACCACTTGCGATTGCTGACGATCTTAGCAGACCACTTTATGATTTTTCTGCCTGTTGTACTAATTGTAATGTGCTGTGCCAGATGCTGTATGATTTTTAATTGTATTTTTATTTCTTCCTTTATTTCTTATATATTGTACGTTATTAATTCAGGCACAGGGACCTGCCCAGTATCTTACACTGTAAAGATAGATGCAATCTCTTTATCCTCCTTTAGCACACCATTGACTTCCTTGTCATCCAAGGGTCCAACCACCTCCACCAGTCTCCTGCTAGTAATGTATTTAAATATTTTTTATTGTTGGTTTTTATGTTTTAGCAACACTAGGTTCACCTACTTTCCACCTCCTGCTGGTATGTCTTCCAAATTATGTGAAGGAACATAGGCTGGCAAGATGCCATGTGGTGACTTTGGATCTGCTTGTATCCAATTGGCTTTTATATGCTAATTAAGAGAAGATCCCTACTCCAACCCAGATCAGGTACGGAAAATCTTGAAAGCAGTTACTTCTGCAGCAACACGTAAGTCCAAATTCCCTTGTTGAGTGATTAACTGACATGCTTCTTGAGCTCCAGAAGGAGATCACTTCAATTAAACAAACAACAATGAGCAATGCATATCATCAACTGAGATAGTTTAAGACTCTAGAACTTCAGCTCTGGGAGATCCAGCCTGTTCTCTTCTTTCTGAAGAAACAGGAGAGGCCAGAGGCTGACTCCCTCAGCAGAGCGAGGGTCAAGAAGACCCTCCAGCATTTGTCGTTCTGATAAGGCGCAACATTCTGCAGGGCTCCCAACCACCCCTCCCCACTCCCTGCTGACCAGGAGACTGGGAAGAGCAAACATGCCCTGTGTTATGTGTGTCCTCCTGTTTTCTAGGATTTACACCTTGCTCTCAGCACAGGGCAAAAATGAGTGCTAGGAAAGCATTTGCAGGCTCTGCAACCATGGCAATCATGACAGAAGACAGCTTAACACTGAATTGTGTATCACAAACATAAACTCCTTTTCTCAGTTACCTGCAGAGTCACAGACTTTCTCTGACAGCATTATCCGGGCATAGCGCTGCCCCTCAGGGCCCTTCAGCTGGCCAGTCACACAGCACCCTGCTGTTTTCCGCATCTTTTTATTCCAGACAATCTCCATTTTCTCTGGCAACTGAGAGAAACAAAAGAAGGGTGTATGTGTGTCAAGCAGCTCAGTTCCTTTCCAGCTGAAACAGAGGCAGCCAGAAGTAGTTTAACAGAGTTAACAGTGCAGCTGCATTTAGTGGTTTCTGAGCTGAGGATCAAGTGTGCTGGGGGCAAGGAAAGGGTTGACTGCCTTTCACAACACTCCAAGTGGTCTTCCTTAACAATACTCAGGAAAGTGCTATCCTCACTTATTCCCCAAGAGAGGAGCTTGAGCAAGAGCTTCAGCTTTGTTGATGCAGGAATACAGGCAAGAGGAATCTTTGTACCTGATAAGGAACCTCGCGCTGCTTTTGCCCTTGACACAGCGAACCAATTACAAAGACAGTGCCCAAACTCTTTCCTCTCACCACCCAGCAGACTTCTGGTCTAAGTGCTGGAAGGCAGACATGTCAAATGCTGTTTGGAGCTGCAAGTGCCATCATTGTGCTCACCAGTGGCTGCATCTCTCCTTCCTGCACCCCTGTCAATAGCTCAACTCATGAGGGATATAAGCCAGCCTTCCTTTTCTCCACCAGGTTTTCTGAAGAGCAAAAGACAGGCGACGTCTCCGCAGCCCCGCTGAGATTATGCAAAGGCAGCAAGTGAGGCACTGCAGCTAGACAGAGAGCAAATTTCCCTCCCTTTTCCAAGTTCTCTGAAAAGGCCACAGGGCTCATAGGAGAGGAGCCATAAAAGGCTGGCTGGTGAGCCAAGCCAAAGTCTGTGGGCCTCCTGCTTGGACTGATGTTGAAACAAACCCATTCATGCATAATACCTGATGCTCAAACACAGAACTGTTATAAAAATCATAGAGGTTCTGTCCCAGCTCCTCCTTTTTTCTCTGGAAATGCTTTGATTGCTGGGATTCTGGGTCTGACAGCTCTTGCAAGAAGCAGCCCTGGACCTGGCACAAATTCCTGAGAGAAATGCCCATGAGAGAGGGAAAGAAAAGAACAGCCATGATCTTGGCAAGCAGTACAGGCACCCCAAGGTCATACAGTCCACTGAAGAATTAAGTCACACTTCTCAGTTAATGGTGGAGTATATGCAACAGGGAAACAGACTATCACTGTGCTTGCATCTAAATGCACCACTAGAAGGGATATTTGTGAACTTCCAGCCAAACATTCCTGTCGCCCCCGCCCCGCAACATCCTCCTGTTTCCATCTGTGGGGATCACACAGAGCAGAAACAGCAGATCCCAATACAAGGAAAAATTGGTGTAGGCAACTTTTACCTTTAGCAGCATATGTGTACACACATTCCCCTCCACTTCCTGTAGCACTAAAGCTGCCATCTAGAATTTTCAAAATCCAAACCCATAAAAGACAGGCAAGGCAGCAACAATTTGTGTGGGAAAACACACTAAAAGCAATGCCCAGGTACAAAGTGGCTGACATATCCTATAAGATGAGTGGTTAATCAACAGGTGAAGTCTTTTAAATGTCTTGTTGTGTTTCCCAGTTGCTCGGTCATGAAGGGGTGTGTGATGTGGTTCTATGCCCTTTGAAAACCACTGAAAAGCAGGGAGATGTGCCTTGATGCTCTCTGATGCTAAGCTCTTTCTTAAAGGTCAAGATCTTAAAGCTGCCAGACAAGCACTTGGAGATCTTCGCTTGCCAAAACTCCTTATTAGAGTAAGTTTAGGAATATTCCTTCGCCCCTAGACTGGATACAACACAGTCTGCAAGAGACTATCAGTTTTCCAGATTACAATTATTATTATATTTATTTTTACCCCGCCCTTCATCCAAAGCTGGAACTCAGGGCGCCTTACAACAGCCTCTAAAACACAGCCAGATATTGGCAGTTCTGTGCCAATATGTTTATCCAGCAAAGCTATATGTGTGGCTAAGTTTGGTCCTTTGTCAAAGCCCAGATTTAAATTTAAAATTCACAATAGGAATAACAAGATGAAACACCATCCTTTAGTCCGCATTTCAGCATAAATCATATAGAAACTGCATCAGCTGTTGTAGCTGATGATCTGTGGTGGGAGAGACAAGGGAACCGATGGACCCACAAGCTATCCTGGACTTCAGTGCCATTTGATACATCAACTATAATCTCTTCATAGACCACCTGTACAGGGCTGGGAACACTCAGGTAAGTTCCAGAAAAGGATGTCTGTTCTGCAGGATTGTGTAGGATTTATCCTATCCAATTTACATAACATTTACATAAAACCACTAGGAATTTGGGGCAAAGTGCCATTACTACGCAGCTGGTACCCAGCCCTGTTTCTGTGTTTTATCAAATGCAGGTCAAGTAGCTGACATCTCTAAATGCCTGCTTAAAAGGCAAGTAACATACTGGATGAGGGTGAACAAATGGAAGCTCAATCAAGGTACAATGGAGTTGCTTATGAGGTATGCTGGGTGAAGTCACGCCCCCACTAGAAAGGTTTGTTTGAAGTCAAGGATGATCAGGGGACTGGAGACAAAGCCCTATGAGGAGAGACTGAAAAAACTGGGCATGTTTAGCCTGGAGAAGAGAAGACTGAGGGGAGATAGGATAGCACTCTTCAAGTACATGAAAGGTTGTCACACAGGAGGGCCAGGATCTCTTCTCAATCGTCCCAGAATGCAGGACACAGAATAATGGGCTCAAGTTACAGGAAGCTAGGTTTGGACTGAACATCAGGAAAATCTTCCTAACTGGAACCAATGACCTAGGGAGGCGGTGGGCTCTCCAACATTGGAGGCATTCAAGAAACCCCTGGACAGCCACCTGTCAGGTATGTTTTAATTTGGATTCCTGCATTGAACAGGGGGTTGGACTCTGTCGCCTTATAGGCCCCTTCAACTGTACAATTTTATGATTGCTAAAAACAGCGCATTTTCCCCTCCGCAGCTTGGATTCAAAGCTCTTTGTCCAGTGCTTTGAACTGAAACTGCTTCCTCTGGAAAGAAAAAAATGTTGTTTTTAAAATGGAGCACTTTTTCTTTCCAGAGGAAGTAGTTTGTACATAAAACACTGGAGGGAGCATTTTGATTACAAGTCACGTCCTCCAACCCTCTCCCCTGTGCTAGGGAGTTCCTGACTGATCCCAGCTGATTGTAAGGGCTTCAGCTGTGCAGAGCTCTTTTCGAGTCCCACCAATCACCTGAACATTGGTGCTTGCAGAGTCCTGTGTTGTGCTTTGAAGCCCCAACAGTCAGCTGATAAGTCAAAGCTTCGAAGCACTTTGCCAAGGGCTTTGCAGGTGCCACCTATCAGCTGATCAGCAGTGCCTGAAAACTCCTTTTTGGCTTAGCTATGACTTTACTTGCTCCAAATCTGACATCATACATGATGTCAGGTGTAGGGCAGGTAGGCGTGACTTGGCCGAAATGGCTTGTCAAGAGAAACAGGGAGGCCTGGCAGGCCTGATCAGACTTGCAGGCTGGAGGTTTCCCACCTTGGATTAGGGAAACAAGGGTCCAAATCCCCACTCAGCTCATGAAACTCACTGTGGACTAGTTATTACAGGGTTTATGTATTTATTTATTCATTTGATTTATATCCTGCCCTTCCTCCCAGTAGGAGCCCAGGGTGTGGGGTTGTTATGAGGACAAACAGAAGGGCATGGGGGCAAACCATGTACACCAGCTGGTAATGCAAATAAAGCACGCCACGCATTCTGCAGAATGTCGACATTAATGGAAGTCAGCGGGTTCTTCCCCAGGAGCAGAAGCTGGAACATGCTGGATTTTCCAGGCTCACCACTTTGACAGAAGCCAAAAGCTGGCCAAATCGCAGCAAAAACAACGACGTACCTCGCCTGTGTCTGGTGCAACAGGGTGACATCACTGAGCACCTTGCTCTTGGGAACTGGTGCAGAAATCGGCATGTCGGGAGCAGGAGGTCTCGGACACATGGGAAGGGAACTCTCACTCTTCGCAGCTGTGCGGCGGCTTCCAAGGGAAGGCTTGAACTTTCTCTCTTCTGCCAGTCACAAACCAAGTGTTCAGCACATCCCCTTTCAAAGCTATCTGAGCCAGTGACCTTCATCAGGCACCCCGTGTGAATCAGCAATACTTCTGCCTGCCCCGAACCCTCCACCCATCCATATTACTGGGTGACTCTGTCCTATAAGACAGAGAAAGACAACCCTCTCTCTCCAACTGCTTTCCCCACACCATGCAGGGGCCTCTGGCAAACCCCATTGTCCCTAAGCTTCAAAAGCTAACCTCTTTTGACCCTGACTGTCAGTCCCATTCATTTAGCAGGCCTTAAAAAGTTAACAATTTCCTCCTTTCCACGCATTTCTGACACAACAGTCCTCACGCAGGTCTTTTTTCCAGGCCCAGAATTGTATTAATATTACTTAAAATTCTAAATAAATGACAATATAAATCTGCATGCTCTGAGAATTTGCTACCAACAAAATAGGGAAAGTCCCGCAGACTCTCTTCAAGCTTGTGGAGAATGCTTTAATGAAGAATCTTCATTCAGCCCTCCAGGACAGACAGCCTTGTACATCATTAAATACGCAATCCAAAACCCAGAGACAACTGCTTCACATAGCACTTGATTCTGCTGGGAATGGGCGCTCACAGACAAAGTTTTTGGGGGAAGTCTAGAGGTATGACTGGCTTTCACTCTTCTCACTTACACCTGAATGAAGTTTCTTTGCTGCCTGACTTTTCCCCTTTAATTTGCAAGTCCTCACTTTCTACAAGGCAAAAAAGTGGTTCTGTAGCTGCAGTTTTGGGAAATCTCTTTCTCTTTGCTTTGCGCACACACACACGCATGCACGATGCCACACCCAAAATGTGTCAAGTGGGTATAGAGCAGCCAACCAGACCCTCCTTGTCCTCACTCTTTCCCCAGACAGACAGACAGACAGACAGAGGGGCAACAGCCTTTCCTCAACAGTCTAATACATCTCTCATTTTTTAAAATATATATATTATTTCTACTATACAAAATGTTTCCATTTCCTTTTCCCCAACCAAACCAACATCTAAAGCCACAACAATCTGTCTGGTGATTGTGGCTGAAGAGCTCTTAGGCGATCGTAACTGGGCCCTGGTTTAGGTGCAGAAATTATTTAAGGACACAGAAGCACCTTCTCCCCTCCCTGAGTGCTGCAACTCCCTCTTCTGGCACAGAACGTTTTCTGAATCAACATGCGAAAGGAGCCACTTTCCTCTTACCAGCACTGCTCTTCCCGTTTGCAGAAAAGACCATTCTTTGCTTAACACGCACAATGAGGCTGTCAATCTCCTCGTCTGAGGTATCTGATCCCAGCACTGCATCTGCTCTCAGCTGACAGCTCTGGATTATACCCTTGGCATTCTCTGGTGTGGAACTCCTTTCTCCCTCACTCAAGGAAGAATCTGGTCTGTCCCTGGGTGCAACAGGATCCTTCTGGGAACAGGCAGGTGTTGGCGTGCCCTTCCAAGTCCTCTTTTGGTAGTGGTCCATTTGCCTGGGCTGATGGGGATGCCTTGGTGTATCTTTGACAAAGACTGAATCATCGTCACTGTCACTGAACACTAACGGAGACAACAAAGACAGAGAGCAAGAGGCTTCCTTTCCAGACAACCCAGGTACCTTCTGCACCTGAACAGGCCTTGGTCCTGAAATTCAATAAGAACTTTTAAAAACTCCATTTCAGAACCACTTCCTGGGAGTCAAACTGTGCATTGCCAAAAGGGCCGATAATTTTATTTAGAGAATGTGACAGTGGCCAGACTCCGGCACCTCGCTCTTCCCCAGAACTATTGCAACACGAATGAACCCCCCCCCCATCTGGCACATCACCCTAATACAGATCAGGAAGATGCCAAAATCCCAGCACTGTATCCATCAACCACTCCCCAGCCCAGCGGCCTGCATTGTAGGGCAGATTCTTCCAGCAGGGAGGGAGCAGGTGTCTTGTGGAGGCCTTGGGCAATCCAGCTGAGACGCCATATGCCTGGAGGCTACCCTGAGTGGGAAGCCAACAGCTGCACAGAGTTGGCACCAATAAGGATGTGGTAAAGAGAGGCCATTTATAAGTGACCCAATGTTCAGGAAGCTCCTCCTGCCCACTGGATGAACATGTGGACGAACTGCCTGATGATACCAGGGATAGGGCATGGGTCCAGCTAGCCCAGTGCCTCTGACTGGCACCAGCTCTTCATGGACCCATGCACAGACTGTAAATGAGAGAGAAACGGGGGTGGGGGTCTTTCCTAGCCTTGCTAGCCAGGATGTTTTACTTACTTGCCTTTTTTGCCAGATCCATACTTGCTTGTGAGATACCCAAAGAAATCTTCCTTGGAATCATCCAGTCTGGGAGATAAGGCACAAAACCAGCAGAGTCAGAAGACGAATAAGTATGCCAAATAGCCAATTAAGCAGCCACATGAAGGAACATGCTTGTCTTTCAGTTAAGAAGCTTAAAACAGTATTTCAAGCTCCATTTTGAGGCATCAAGTATCAAGCATCCCACTTTCTGCTGTTTAATCTATGGATGAGATAGGCCAGGGACTCTCTTTATCACAAGGCCATTTCACCCCATCCACTCATGCGGCAACTTACCACTGTCATCTGCGCTACCCTATCAAGGTGGAAGGTTTAAGAACATTTGCTATGAAGGATTACATATCTAATTGGATGATCCTTAAGACAACATATTGCAAGTGTCCTTCTGGTCAGCAGAAAGTGGAGCAGACAGGAATGGGTTAACTCTCCTGGAGGCAGAGTCAGTACTACAACACAAAAGTTTAGCTGGTGGTATCTTTGCATTTGAGGACCTTTTCTAGTTATCTCATAGCTGCCCTCCCCAGTCCTAGCCTTCTTCTGCTTTCTTGACTATTGTCTCCATTTTGGTTAATGACTGTGCCAAGGTATTGATAATCCTTGACAAGTTCAATGTCCTCATTGTCAACTGTAAAGTTACATAAATCTTCTGTTGTCATTACTTTAGTCTTTTTGTTCAGCTGTAGTCCTGCTTTTGTGCTTTCCTCTTTAACTTTCATCAGCATTCATTTCAAATCATTACTGGTTTCTGCTAGCAGTATGGTATCATCTGCATATCTTAAAATATTGATATTTCTCCCTCCAGTTTTCACACCTCCTTCATCTTGGTCCAATCCCTCTTTCTGTATATGTTCTGCATACAGATTAAATAAATAGGGTAATAAAATACACCCTTGTCTCACACCCTTTTCTATTAGGAACCAATCGATTTTTCCATATTCTGTCCTTACAGTAGCCTTGTTATGAGGTGTCAAATATTGGGAATTTTTAATCTTTGATTCATCTCAGTGAACCAGAGTTTGAAAAGGCCTGCAACAGCAAAGATTCCTGGGAAACAGCCCCTCTGTGACCTCTGAGTACGTATCTTGCAATGCCTGAAGGTATAGACTTCCTGACTCATGGAAATTTGGGATTTGTCACCCAGTAAGAATAGGTGCTCCTTTCAAACAAAGGAAATGTTTATGATAATCTAGGCCATCACGAGGAAACAGAATAGCTCCTTTCAAACTAGGAGGTGTTGTGCATTTCTAAGCCTCTGGAGAAGACAGGATAAACTCCTGTCAAACAAAGAAACTGTTGTACACAAGGATTATGATAATCTTAACCTTGAGGAATCATCAGGAATCTACAGCAGGAGATCACACCTATTATCTGGGAACTGATCAGGAAATGAGTGGGCTCCCACCTTCCTGATCACATTTACTTTGGGTTTACTTTGGGGTCAGTTTAGTTAGGAAAAGGTATAAAACATGAGGAGTGAGAAGGGGAGTTCAGTTCCTCTTCTGGGGGGCTGCAACAACTGCTTTTCTTATCAATGCACGCTAGCATCTTTGGGACAATTTCAGAGCTATGGATTTGGGTGAGAACTTTCAAATCTGGTGCTGGTTACAAAGGGTAGAGCTTTTGCTCATTGGACTAGATATGAAAGGTCTCTCTCAGTTTTAGGCTTGCAGCAACTCTCCAGGAAAGGTATATGCAACTATCTGGGTTTTCTTTTCTTTCCTTTTTTCTTTCTTTCTGTGTGGGTGAGTTTAATGAGAAAGTGTTTATAGGGCTAGTCTCTTTGCTTTAGTCTATCCAGTGTTGCTGAATGAATGAATGAATAATAGTTAGAAAATTACTCATTATTAACTACAATTGTAAACTGCAATATTTTTTTCCTTGTTCCTTCTCTTAATAAAACCACTCTTTATCTTACTTTCAGTGTATGAGTTATTGGGTTAAGGGTAAAATTATACATGTTCTGGGGGTGACGTGCGGGTAACTCCAGCAAAAGATCCTGCTGCTCTCTTTTGGGGAATTTGGATTTCTAGTGAGCTCTGCTCATGAGGAAGTTCAAGGTCCCTTTGTAACAGCCACTTGTCCAGAGTATAGGCTGAGCATCAGGACAATCAGATGATGTGGCACCCCTATTTCTTTTAAAGCATTCCATAGTTTTTCATGATCTACACAGTCAAAGCTTTGCTGTAATCTATAAAGCACAGGGTGATTTTCTTCTGAAATTCCTTGCTCTGTTCCATTATCCAATGTATGTTTCCGATATGATCTCTGGTGCGTCTTCCCTTTCTAAATCCAGCTTGGACGTCTGGCATTTCTCGCTCCATATATGGCAAGAGCCTTTGTTGTACAATCTTGAGCATTACTTTACTTGCATGGGATATTAAGGCAATAGTTTGATAATTACTGCATTCCCTGGGATCCACTTTCTTTGGAATTGGGATGTATATGGAACGCTTCCAGTCTGTGGGCCTTTGTTTAGTTTTCCATATTTCTTGACAAATTTTTGTCAAAATTTGGACAGATGCCATCTCAGTAGCTTGTAGCAACTCTATTGGTATGCCATCTGTTACTGGTTATTTGTTTCTTCCAAGTATTTTAAAAGCAATACTTCCAAGCATTTTAAAAGCAGCTTAGAGGCTTTACCTGAGAACAATGCTCTGTTATCTTTTCGGCACCTACTGAAGCCCTTTCTCTTTAAACAAGCCTTTTAAGTAGACCTTATCCTAGTCTGCGTCTGTATTGGAATTGTTTTTTAAATATTTTTTAGTGCTTTAGCATTTGTTTGCTGCCCTGGGTTCCCTTTGGGAGGAAGGGTAGGATAAAAATTTAATAAACAATAATAACTAATGAAACTATATATGGGGATTCTTGGAGCAATTCTTAATTGAGACACACAGCCTTGAACCACAAAAAGGGTTAAATATGTTCCCATGGGGGAAAATTCTTTCACTACTGTCACATCTTCAAACCAACCCTACAGGTGACGACAAAGGCCAAGTGATGCAGGGAAGACATTTTTCCATTTTAAAACATTAATTATTTCATGAATAATAACACAATGAATGGACATAATACAAACTTGGCAGCTGGAATAAATGCCAGTAAAATATAAAATCAAAGTTGTAATTAACTATTTTTGGGCAAATACCCCTAGAAAGTACATATTAATAGTATGTTAATAATTCCTGTGACTTTTTTTATTAATAGCTAAATAATGTTTAGCATGTGTTTCAAATTGTTTTTATATTGTTTTAAATTTTAAAATTGTGTTTTGAATTGTTTTTAAAATATGTATTTTAAATTGTATATTTGTTTTAATGTTTTTGATTGCTGTAAACCGCCCAGAGAGCTTCGGCTATGGGGCGGTATACAAGTGCAATAAATAAATATATAATAAAGGAAGTGTATGATACTGAGTTGTCATATTTATAATATATTTGCAAGAATTCTGATTTGAAATAATTTTCATAGCAAAGCTTTGAGAGAGATATATTCCTATAAACATACAAAGCCCTGAACAACTTGGGTCCAGGATACCTTAAGGACTGCCTATCCCAGCTCGATCATTGAGATTATCCAGGGGAGCACTGCTAGCTGTCCTGTATGTGTCCGAAGCCCAGATGGCTTCAACTAGAAGGCAGGCATTAAGCATTGCTGGTCCCATCCTGTGGAGCACTCTCCAAGCAGAGATACAGCAGGCTTCCTCGCTTTTGACTTTCAGACATCTCTTTCAGACTTTTTTAATGCTGACAGGCCTATTCAGTGGATTAAACTTTTAAGATGTCAGTCTGTTTTTATGATTGGTCTGTACTGTTTTTAATGGCATTTTATCTCTTCTCTAAATTTGTACACCACTGTGATATTTTGCATGAGGGACAGTGTATACATATTTTTACAAATAAATATAAGTATGTATTTATACAATTATATATTCTTTAACAATTGGTTGACCGCGGGAAAAATGTTGTCGTTGTTGTTAAGTGAATGGCTGGATGGGAAGGAACAAGCTGAAGCTGAACCCGGACAAAACCAAGGTACTATTTGTGGGAGACAACAGAGGGTTGGGGGATGTTGACCTGGTGCTCAATGGGGTATAATTGCCCTTGAAAGACCAGGTCTGCAGACTGGGAATGTGATGTTCCTATATATTAGTATATATATGGTAAGTGCTGGTTGTTTAGAGTATACATGGTAAGTAGTGAAAGAGGAGGGGGAGTGAATGGGCAATAGAATGCTTGATGATTGGCTGAATGTTTAAAATGGCTGACAGTATAAATGAAAGGATGACAGGTAAATCTGGGTGAATGTGAGGTGGTGAATTGTGGAATCTGGGGGGAGAAGAGAAAGAGTGGATTGCTTGGTGGGGTTTGAGAGAGTTGTTTGCCAGGAGAGAGTGAAGAAGGAGGTGGGTGGAGTTCGGATTAGTATTGAGTAAAACCATATGCTTATGTGCCTTAAGAAGAAATCTTGTTAATCTTGTTAGCTTTGTTATCTGTAATAAATACTTAATTTGGTTTACCAAAGGCCTGATCATTGGCTGGGGTTTCACAGACCAGAAGGGAGGGTAAGGTAATGACCAAGGCTGAAGGGGAACTGTAACAAATGGTGGCAGCGGTGAAGAGAATAACAATAACAGTATTCAGAGTCTCTGGGAATACTAGTATTGGGACGTTACTGGTGGTTGCCTAGCAGGGGGATCTGTTGAGATCTGTGCTAGAGCGGGGAGAGAAATCATAAGAGAGAGCGGTCCGGACTGGTGGAGTCCCTGGTGGTGCCTAGAGACAGGCAGTAACCACGAGCAGGTAGGAACCTGACAGGGAGAGCCAGGGAAGGCTGTCACATGTGGTGTCAGTAGTGGTGGGATACGAACAACAGAGAATCCAGATACAGTGGTGTGGCAAACAGAAATAACAAAACAAGATTACTTGTGAGAGTGACTGGCAAAGAGTGTGTGGCAAAGAGTGAGTGAACTCAAACACCATGGCTGAATACATAAAAATGAAAAGAGAGGAGCTGGTGGAGAAGTGCATAACATTTAATTTACCTCATGAGGGTAAAGGGGTAGATGAATTGAGGGTAGCGCTTATAGGATTTGCAACTGCCCAGCAAAAACAACCTGTCAGAGAAGAGACCCCAGAAGGATATTTAAGCAATCCCGCTTATATAGAGTACTTGAGAGAGAAGTTGAGGATGGAAGGTGCAGAGAAGGAAAAACAGAGAGAGTTGGAAGCTGAGAGATTGAGGATGGAGGCTGAGGAAAAAGACAAGCAGAGAGAACATAAGAACATAAGAAGAGCCTGCTGGATCAGGCCAGTGGCCCATCTAGTCCAGCATCCTGTTCTCACAGTGGCCTACCAGGTGCCTGGGGGAAGCCCGCAAGCAGGACCCGAGTGCAAGAACACTCTCCCCTCCTGAGGCTTCCGGCAACTGGTTTTCAGAAGCATGCTGCCTCTGACTAGGGTGGCAGAGCACAGCCATCATGGCTAGTAGCCATTGATAGCCCTGTCCTCCATGAATTGGTCTAATCTTCTTTTAAAGCCATCCAAGCTGGTGGCCATTACTGCATCTTGTGGGAGCAAATTCCATAGTTTAACTATGCGCTGAGTAAAGAAGTACTTCCTTTTGTCTGTCCTGAATCTTCCAACATTCAGCTTCTTTGAATGTCCACGAGTTCTAGTATTATGAGAGAGGGAGAAGAACTTTTCTCTATCCACTTTCTCAATGCCATGCATAATTTTATACACTTCTATCATGTCTCCTCTGACCCGCCTTTTCTCTAAACTAAAAAGCCCCAAATGCTGCAACCTTTCCTCGTAAGGGAGTCGCTCCATCCCCTTGATCATTCTGGTTGCCCTCTTCTGAACCTTTTCCAACTCTATAATATCCTTTCTGAGATGAGGCGACCAGAACTGTACGCAGTATTCCAAATGCGGCCGCACCATAGATTTATACAACGGCATTATGATATCGGCTGTTTTATTTTCAATAAATAAGAGAGAGAGTTGGAAGCTGAGAGATTGAGGATGGAGGCTGAGGAAAAAGATAAACAGCGGGAGTTGGAAATTGAGAGAATGAGATTGGGGTTTGAGGAGAGGGAGAAGCAACGAGCATTGGATGCTGAATTACAAGTAGAAAAGTTAAAATTTGATAGAGAGAAATTTCACTCTGAGGAGACAAGGAAAGAGAGAGATGGAGCAAAAATAAAAATTACTCCAAAGGACTTTGCTGTCTATGAGCCTGGTCAAGATCCTCAAATTTACCTCAGCACCTTTGAAAAAGCAGCTCAGTTGTGGGGGCTACCTGAAGATAAATACATGCAGTATTTATCAAACCTGATTAAAGGGGAATTGGCTGAGGTATACCAATATTTCCCCTCAGACAGGCCCGTCACCTATGCTGAATTCAAAGAAGCAGTGTTTAAAAGATTCAGACTGGGGCCTGATTATTTTAGAAAGCTTTTCAGAACCTGCCAGATATAGACAGGGAGGTCTTTTGTGGAACTGGGAGCAAAGTTGATGGACATATTTGGAAAGTGGATGAGTAGTGCCAAAGCTCAGTCAGTGGAAGAGGTGAAAAGCCTCATGATACTGGATCAATTATACCATCAGTTACCACCAGAAATAAGGCTCCTGGTCAAAGACCGTTCCCCTACATCTGTGCAGGAGGCTGCAGAGATGGCGGATCACTTCGCCTCCAATAGAACTGGCTGGGTGGGGAAAACATCAAGAGAGTTTAAACCCAGACCATATAGTGCTGGCAGAAGGGATGTGGTACCACAGCGAGTGAGTCCTCCATTAAAATCTGAACGGCACAGGACACCCCAGAGTGGATCTGTGTACCCTAAAAGTGAGGAGAAATTATGCTACAAATGTGGTAGACCAGGGCACCTACGTTTTCAATGTGAGGTTGCCAACCCCATTAGTAATCCTGCTCAGACAAGGGCAGTGAAAACAGAGCCCAAGGCTTTAGAAACAGCGAAAAAGGTTCAGTTTCGCCAGATAAACTGGACAGAAGTAACAGACCTTGATTCAAGTCTGAGAGAGGAAGTGAGAGTACAAGGGGCAAATTATTGGGCATTGCTTGATACTGGTGCCGCTCAGACATTACTGAGGCCAGATTTAATAAAATCTGAGGTAATATTACCTCAGGAAACTGTGACTATCCAAGGAGTGAGGGGTCAACCAGAAAGTTTGCCTGTGGCCCTGGTGGAAATGACTTGGAGAGGCCGAGAGGGCAGATATAAAGTAGGCATTAATGCCCAGCAACAAGAACCAGTAATACTGGGAAGGGATGTAATGGGCGCCCAAGGAAAGATCTATGTAGTGACCAGACAGCAAATTGGCAGAGAAAAAGAAGCCATATTAAGGGGGCTGAAACAAACAGGGTGGAATCTGTTAACCAGCCTCAGGTCACCATAGCAACCACTAGCAGGCCTGCTGAAGAAGACAAACTGTATCAAGTGGTCTCTGGGGAAGAAGCAGATCAATTCAGGGAAGAGCTGCATAAAGATATAAGTCTGAAGCAGATAAAGGAACAAGCGCTGACCCAACAGATTCCTTTCACTGACAAACTGAGGAATCAAGTTGTGTGTGAGAATGGGATTTTATATAGACTGTGGATGCCTGCTGAAAGAAAGGATGAATGTGAACCAGTGAAGCAATTGATAGTACCTAGCAAATACAGAACCAGATTGCTAGAGGTAGCCCACGATGTCCCATGTGCAGGAAATCTGGGAATAAAAAAGACCAAGAGGAGATTGGCTGCACATTATTATTGGCCAAATATCTCCAAGGATGTAAAACAACATTGTCTATCTTGTGGAATATGCCAAAAGGTGGGAAAGAGTGGAGTAAAGACCAAGGCACCCTTAAAGCCCCTTCCTATAATTGGACAACCCTTTTATAGAGTGGGAATAGATTTGGTGGGCCCTTTTTCCAAACCCACAAGGCATGGCAAGAAATATCTAGTGGTGGTGGTGGATTTTGCCACCAGGTACCCAGACGCAGAAGCACTGAGATCTGTAGAAGCCCCTGTAGTGGCAGAGGCTTTATTAAAAATCTTTATGAGGCTGGGTTTCCCTCATGAAGTGCTGACAGATCAAGGCAGTGTATTCATGGGAGAAGTGATGCAATGTATGTGGAAATGTTGTGGTCTAAAACATCTAAAGACCACTACTTACCATCCCGCCACTAATGGGCTAACTGAGAGATTCAATGGAGTTTTGAAGGTCATGATAAGAAGCTATGTTCAAGATCACCCATAAGACTGGGATGAACGTTTGGGATGCTTCTTATTTGCATACAGAGAAGTCCCTCAGGAGTCAACAGGCTTCTCACCCTTTGAACTAATGTTTACTAGAAAAGTGAGGGGACCTTTGGAACTGCTAAAAATTCATGGGAAGGAACTCTGGGAGAGTACAAAACTTCTGTAGTAGATTTTGTATTGGAATTCCGCAATAAATTAACATCAACGATGGAAGTAGTGAAAGAGAATTTGAGTCATGCACAGGAGAAGCAAAGTTACTGGTATGACAGAACAGCCAGAGAACGTGTGTATGATGTGGGAGATATGGTTATGGCGTTCATACCCAGGAAACATGACAAATTACAGGCTAACTGGGAAGGACCATATACCATCAGAGAAAGGCTTGACAGAGTGACATATGTAATCACCACAGACCAATTAAACAAAAGCAAAGTGGTTCATGTAAATATGTTGAAGCCTTACCATACCAGGGATGCAAAGGTGTTGCAAGTTACCTTATTCCCTGAGGGAAGTGGGCCTGAACTTCCAGATTTGGTACAGGAAAGCAAAGACAAAGGAGGGGTAGATCAAGTGGAATGGTCAGAGGAGGTGAAGGAGGAAGTAAAAGAGGAGATTCTGAGAGTTTTGAAAACCTATAGGAATCTCTTTAGCAACAAACCTGGCCGAACCAGTATAGTTATACATTCCATTGATACTGGAGATCATGCCCCAATCAGCTCTGTTCCGTACCGTGTGAATGGGAAAGTTTTGAATGAGATCAAAAAGGAGGTGGAAGAGATGCTGTAATTAGGAGTGATCAGGGAATCCATCAGTCCCTGGGCCTCAAGTATTGTCCTGGTTCTGAAAAAAGATGGAACGACAAGGTTTTGCATTGATTATCGGCTAATCAATAAAATTACTGTCCCAGATGCGTATCCTATGCCTAGGGTAGACGCTATGTTAGAGTTATTGGGGGCAGCAACCATTATCTCTACACTAGATCTCTGTAAAGGATTTTGGCAAATGGAACTAGACGAGCAATCCAGAGCCAAAACTGCCTTCAGTACATCAGATGGGTTATATGAGTTTGTGACCTTACCCATGGGACTAAGGAACTCACCAAGTTCATTTCAGAAGCTAATCAATACTGTGTTGCGAGGCATGTCAGATTTTGCAGTGGCCTATATCGATGACGTGGCCATTTTTAGCAAGTCGGTGCCTGAGCATGTCCAACACCTGACAACAGTATTGGAGGCCTTAAGAAAAGCAGGCCTCACAATAAAAGCTAAGAAATGCCAGTTTGGACTAAAGGAAGTAATCTATTTAGGACATAAGGTGGGGAGTGGGAAAATCACCCCCTTATGGAGCAAGGTGGAGGCAATACAAGCGTGGCCGATCCCCTTAACCAAAAAACAAGTAAGGGCATTTCTGGGTGTGGCTGGATTTTATAGGAAGTTTGTGAGAAATTTTGGGGAAATAGCAACCCCCTTGCATGAATTAACAAAGAAGAAGTGTTCTGAGCGTGTGGTATGGACGGATGAATGTCAGAAGGCTTTTGATCTACTGAAGCAAGCCTTGTGCCAAGGACCCATATTAATAGCACCAGACTATGAGAAACCATTCATTGTGGCTACAGATGCGTCGGACCTCGCGCTGGGAGTCGTCTTGCTACAGGAGAGAGAAGGCACCAGACATCCAGTGGCGTACCTGAGTCGCAAGCTGACGCTGAGGGAGAAAAACTATTCGTCGGTCCAGAAGGAGTGCCTAGCGGTCGTGTGGGGACTGAAAAAGTTGCGCCCATACGTGTGGGGACGAAGATTCACAGTGACTACGGATCATCGGGCCTTGTTATAGTTGCAGACTATGAAAAACCATAACACTATGCTGCAGAGGTGGTCCTGGGCCCTACAGGACTATCAAGTGGACTTCCAGTTCATCAAAGGCAAGGACAATGTACTGGCCGATGGACTTTCCAGGCAAGTGGCTGGGACTGCAGTGACGTGACCAGACAGAGGAACAAAGAAAGACATTTTCCCCATAGAGACTTTTATTTGTTAACACGACGTATAAATCCTGGAACAGGAATAATACTCTGCAGTTGTTTAAGGGGGGGGGAAATGTGATGTTCCTATATATTAGTGTATATATGGTAAGTGCTGGTTGTTTAGAGTATACATGGTAAGTAGTGAAAGAGGAGGGGGAGTGAATGGGCAATAGAATGCTTGATGATTGGCTGAATGTTTAAAATGGCTGACAGTATAAATGAAAGGATGACAGGTAAATCTGGGTGAATGTGAGGTGGTGAATTGTGGAATCTGGGGGGAGAAGAGAAAGAGTGGATTGCTTGGTGGGGTTTGAGAGAGTTGTTTGCCAGGAGAGAGTGAAGAAGGAGGGGGGTGGAGTTCGGATTAGTATTGAGTAAAACCATATGCTTATGTGCCTTAAGAAGAAATCTTGTTAATCTTGTTAGCTTTGTTATCTGTAATAAATACTTAATTTGGTTTACCAAAGGCCTGATGCTTGGCTGGGGTTTCACAGACCAGAAGGGAGGGTAAGGTAATGACCAAGGCTGAAGGGGAACTGTAACAAATGGTGGCAGCGGTGAAGAGAATAACAATACCAGTATTCAGAGTCTCTGGGAATACTAGTATTGGGACATTACTGGTGGTTGCCTAGCAGGGGGATCTGTTGAGATCTGTGCTAGAGCGGGGAGAGAAACCATAAGAGAGTGCGGTCCGGACTGGTGGAGTCCCTGGTGGTGCCTAGAGACAGGCAGTAACCACGAGCAGGTAGGAACCTGACAGGGAGAGCCAGGGAAGGACGCCTCACAGGGTCATTCTTGACTCCCAGCTGTCCATGGAGGCTCAAGTCTCAGCTGTGAGCTGGGCGGCGCTATTTCAACTCCATCTGATATGGAGGCTGCGCCCCTACCTTCCCCACCATCTGCTCCCACTAGTGGTACATGCCCTGGTCTTGTCTCGCCTAGACTACTGCAATGTGCTCTACGTAGGGTTACCCTTGAAAACAGTCCAGAAGCTGCAACTGGTACAGAATGTGGCGGTGCGCCTGATTAAAGGCAGCCGCCGGCAAGATCACATTACTCCAGTTTTAAAGGAGTTACACTGGTTACCAGTTATTTTCTGGGCCCAATTCAAGATGTTGGTTTTGACCTTTAAAACCCTATACGGTTTCAGGCCAGTCTATCTGAAAGAGCGCCTCCAGCATCATCAGCGATGCCGCTCAACAAGATCAGCCTCAAAAGACCTTCTCTCCATGCCCCCAGTTAAAACAGCTAGACTGGTGAGGACTAGGGAGAGGGCTTTTTCCATTGTGGCTGCCACTTGGAATTCCCTCCCAAATGATCTCCCCATGCCCCCTCTGTGATGAGCTTCCGCCGGGCCTTAAAGACCTGGCTCTTCCGACAGGCTTTTGGGGTGGGTTAGGTTTTATTATTGTTGTTGAGATTTTTAATGTTCTAATATAATTATATGTTTTTATTCTGTACGTCACCCAGAGTGGCCGGACAACCAGCCAGATGGGCGACTAATAAATCTAATAAATAAAATAAATGAATATTTTGTATTCAGCTACTTTTGGCAACCTGAAACTCTTTTTGGGTATTTATATAGCACATAAAATTAATATGACACAATTTTTTAGTCTTTGTTACTAAGTATAATTCAAATACACATACCAAATCAAATTCCAAATCAATTTTACACAGCTGAATTTTTTTCCAATTCAGCCTTTTTTAAAAAAAACCACCACCGTGACCACACTTTGCTATGGAGGCCAGCCTACCAAATCCCAACCCACTCACCCGCTCCTTTGCATCCTTGGAGTGCAGCATGTGGCAAGCTTGGGGGTCTTCATTCGAGATAAAACTAAGACAAAACCATGAAAGGGGGGAAAATGTCATTTTTTTGACTCCTGAAAGCCGTTCTTCTAACTTCCACAAAGGTGATGATTTAAGAGCTACTCGACATTTAAATCAACCAAGGATGGAGGAAGAAACATGGTCCAAAAACAAAAAAAACCTCCGATCTAAGCAAAAAGCAGCTAAACAGCAGAAATATTAAAAACCTCAGTTTTAGTATCAAAGCAGAGACTAAAGCAGCAAACTGAATAATATTTTTTGGTATTTTATAGGCTGCTTGTGCTGTTTTTAAACAGGCCTCTTGGGTATCCAGGAGAATTATCAATTAATTAATTAATTGCCTTCCACACACTTATCCACCAGAGACAGTCACAGGAGCACATGGTGGGCTTGTATAGATTCAGGCACTCATCTTTTAATGCTTTCTAGGAATTGTGCTTGTTATTTTACTTACTTACCGAAGATTAGTCAGAAGCATATGGAATAATGTTCAGGCACCTGAAGGCCTTATACAGTACACACAACCTGCCCAGCACCGGTGTAAATAACTACATTTTAGCACTAGCATCTTTTGACAAATTAAAGTGCTTACTTTCCCCCATTCTGGTCAAGAATCATCCCCTTTTGTTACTTACGCATGCCTAGGAGGGCATCTGATTGACCCCCAGCAAGGTCATTCTAAGCAAGCAACTTCCCAACCACCCACAATGTGAAAGAAGAAGCAGAGGTGGCGGCAGTGACTGAGAAAAGGGAAGACTGAAAACTGTGGCACAGGAGCTTGCGCATGAGAGTTGTGTTGACAACTAGAACATGGGAGCCTCTGGGAAGTGCAAGGGCAGGCTAACAGAACTTGGAAATCTGCTGGAGGGAAGATGTGCCCAGGACTGGTTGAGGCATGCAGCACAATGATACGGAGCAGCCACTACGCTGGTGGTTTAGAAATCTAAACCTGAACGCATACATGGAGGGCATACATGGAGGGCGCCTTTTTTGGTTACACAAGATTTAGAACTCTCAGCACGAGACTCTGGCCTGCTTTGACAAACTATGAGTGGTCAGTGGGAGCGTGAAGCACACACTGGCATTCTGCTACAGGGTTTCGTAGGGTTCTCTCCTGTCCCACATACTATTGGTTTTCTGTTGCTCTAGACTCAGTAGGACTCAAACCCATGGGCTTGATTCACAAGAAAATAGGGTTTCCGCTAAAGATTAAGAAGAACCTTGTGATATAAGCTGTTTGAGAGTGGAACAACTGCCTCGGAAGGCGGTCCATCCTCTTTAATTTTTAAGCAGAGGATGGATGGTTACCTACCAGGGATGCCAGAGCAGTGGATTTCTTGCATCAGCTAGGGATCACACTAGGTGACCTCTGAGGTCCTTTTTCAAATGGTTGATTCTGAGATTTAACATCTACATGAAATTTCTCCAAGAGGTGGTGTGGCAATTTTGCATTAGATGCCATAAATACGGCAGATGACACCCAGTTCCCTTTTTTCCCTTACTTCATTTAGCTCAGGAGTAGTTCTCGATGTCCTGAATAAGGGCAAGTAAACTGAAGCTTAATTCAGACAAGACAGAAGTGCTGCTGGTTAATACTTTATCGAAGTGGTAAAGATCATGTTTGTGGCTTGGGACTGTGGGCTGAGCAAGCACTGAAGCAGCACTTTGGCTGGTGTGCCAGGTGTGTCCCAACATGGGAAGAGATTATGCTGCCACGCAATGCTTTGGTAACATCCTGGGTAGATATTAGCTATGAATTCATACCCAGCCCTTCTACAAAAGTACATACGGTGGCTCAGACACAAAACCAACACAGTACAAAACAAGGTAAAAGTGCAACTTAAAAAAAAAATCAAAGGCAGCAATAGGTACTGCAATGCCTTGTGTGGGTCAGCACTTAGAAATTCAACTGGTGAAGAATATAGTGGACAGACTGTTATCCATATTGACTGCTGTGGACACTTTATCCCAATGTTGAAAGATCTTCTGCTTGGATACTGGGCACAATTCAAAGCGCTGATTATAATTCTGGAAGCCTTAGTTGACCTGGGTATCTCAACAGCTTTTGACATCCTCCACTGAGTGCCTCCACCTTCAAAGATTAGGTAAGTGACTACTGGGGAGAGGGCCTTTTCTATGGTAAGCACCATGGTGTGACCTATTCCTGCTCCAGGGAGAAAGCAACCTGTGGCCCTCCAGTTGCTGGAGTCCAACTCCCAGACTGGCCAATGGTCAAGGATGACGGGACCTGTATTCCATCAGTCTGGAGGTCACAGGTACCCTACCATTGCACTAGAGACATATTTACTTGGCGGCTTCAGTAGCATCTTTCAGACACCAGGAAAAGACTCTCCAGTTCTTCTGAGTTTTTAATGCTATTTAAGATCCTCCCTTTATTTTACTGATGTTTGTAAACTTTGTTCTTACCTTTTATGCTGTTCCTATTATCTTTACAAGTTGCCTTGAGGGCAAATTATGGGAGTAATAAAAGCTTTGAATAACTATGAATACTGCTGTTTATTATTATTTATTAGATTTATATCCCGCCCTTTCTCCCAGTAGGAACCCAGGGCAGCAAACAAAAGCACTGAAAACACTTTAACACATCACAAAAACAGACTTTAAAATATGTTGCAACAACAAAAATGGAAACGGACTGCCTTCAAGTCGCTCCCGACTTATGGCGACCCTATGAATAGGGTTTTCATGGTAAGCGGTATTCAGAGATGGTTTACCATTGCCTCCCTCTGAGGCTGAGAGGCAGTGACTGGCCCAAGGCCACACAGTCAGCTTTGTGGCTGTGTGGGGATTTGAACCCTGGTCTTCCAGGTCATAGTCTAACACCTTAATCGCTACACCACACTGGCTCAACAAAACCACCATTAAAAACGTATTAAAACAAATCACAGAATCATAAAATAGTAGAGTTGGAAGGGGCATATAAGGCCACCAAGTCCAACCCCTTGCACAATGCAGGAATCCAAATCAAAGCATTCCCGACAGATGGCTGTCCAGCTGCCTCTTGAATGCCTCCAGTGTCGGAGAGCCCACTACTCTCTAGGTAATTGATTCCATTGTTGTATGGCTCTAACAGTTAGGAAGTTTTTCCTGACGTCCAGTTGAAATCTGGCTTCCTGCAACTTGAGCCCATTATTCCGTGTCCTGCACTCTGGGACGATCGAGAAGAGATCCCGGCCCTCCTCTATGTGACAACCTTTCATGTACTTGAAGAGTGCTATCATATCTCCCTTCAGTCTTCCCCAGGCTAAACATGCCCAGTTCTTTCAGTCTCTCCTCATAGGGCTTTGTTTCCAGTCCCCTGATCATCTTCGTTGCCATCCTCTGAACCCGTTCCAGTTTGTCTGCATCCTTCTTGAAGTGCGGAGACCAGAACTGGACGCAGTATTCAAGATGAGGCCTAACCAGTGCTGAATAGAGGGGAACTAATACTTCCTGCGATTTGGAAACTGTTAATGCAGCCAAATATAGCATTTGCCTTTTTTGCAGCCACATCACACTGTTGGGTCATATTCAGCTTGTGATCAACAGCAATTCCAAGATCCTTCTCACATGTCGTATTGCTGAGCCAAGTATCCCCCATCTTATAACTGTGCATTTGGTTTCTTTTTCCTAAGTGTAGAACTTTGCATTTATCCCTGTTGAATTTCATTCTGTTGTTTTGAGCCCAATGCTCTAGCGTATCAAGGTCTCTTTGAATTTTGTTTCTGTCTTCCACAGTATTAGCTATTCCTCCCAATTTTGTATCATCTGCAAATTTGATAAGCATGCTCTGCACCTCCTCATCCAAGTTGTTAATAAAAATGTTGAAGAGCACTGGGCCCAGGACAGAGCCCTGTGGTACCCCACTCATTACTTCTGCCCAGTTTGAGAAGGAACCATTGATAAGCACTCTTTGAGTACGATTCTGGAGCCAGCTGTGGATCCACCTAATAGTTGTTCCATCCAGCCCACATTTAGCTAGCTTGCTAATCAGAATATCATGGGGCACTTTGTCAAAAGCTTTGCTGAAGTCGAGGTATATTATGTCCACAGCATTCCCACAGTCTACAAGGGAGGTTACCTGGTTAAAAAATGAGATAAGATTAGTTTGGCAGGATTTGTTCTTGATAAATCCATGTTGGCTTCTAGTAGCCACTGCATTGTTCTGAAGGTGCTTACTGATTGACCGCTTTATGATCTGCTCCAGTTTTTCCAGGGATTGATGTTAGGCTGACTGGTCTGTAGTTCACCGGTTCCTCCTTTTTGCCCTTTTTGAAGATAGGGACAACATTAGCTCTCCTCCCGTCATCCGGCACTTCACCAGTCCTCCATGATTTCGCAAAGATAATAGAGAGCGGTTCTGAGAGTTCTTCAGCCAGTTCCTTCAATACTCTAAGATGCAGTTTATCGGGCCTTGCCGATTTGAACTCGTTCAAAGTGATTAGGTATTCCTTGACCATTTGTCTATCAATCTCAAGCTCCAATCCTGCCCCTTCTACTTCATGTTTCCCGGGAGGGTCACAGATCCATTTTTGGGAGAAGACTGAGCCAAAGTAGGAATTGAGCACTTCTGCCTTGTCTTTGTCATTTGTTATCATTTTGCCATCCTCATTGAGTAGCTGTGCCACCGTTTCTTTTCTCTGTTTTTTACTATGGACATACCTGAAGAAAGCTTTTTTGTTGCTTTTAGCATCCCTCACTAACCTCAGCTCATTCTCAGCTTTAGCCTTCCTGACACCATCCCTGCAATTCCGTGATACCTGCCTGTACTTTTCCTTTGTGGCCTGGCCTTCTTTCCACTTCCTGTATGTGCCCTTTTTTGTTTTCAGGTCATCTCTAAGCTTTTTATGAAGCCACTTTGGCTTCTTCTGTTGTTTTCCCCCTTTTTTCCTTGTTGGAATTACTTGCCATTGTGCTTTTAAAATTTCATTTTTTAGAAACTCCCACCCATCTTCAACTCCTTTTCTCATTAAGGTGGCTTGCCATGGAACCCTACTTACAATTGTTCTGAGTTTATTAAAATCAGCGTTCCTGAAGTCCAGGGTGCGCGTATGGCTACTCTCAGCTTTTGCTTCTGTTAAAATCAAGAATTCAAGTATGGTGTGGTCACTTTCCCCCAGAGTTCACTTCATCCACCAAATCATCTCTATTGGTTAGAATCAAGTCAAGGATAGCTTATCCTCTGGTTGCTTCCTCCACTTTTTGTAAGAGAAAATTATCTCCAACACAAGTCAGAAATTTTTTGGAGGGGCCATGTTTGGCAGAATTTGTCTCCCAAGAGATATCGGGATAATTGAAATCCCCCATTACTACTACATCATGCCTTCTCGAAACATTGGCAATTTGCTTTTCAAAAGTTAAATTCTCGTCTTCTCCTTAATTGGGTGGTCGGTAAATAGATTCCAAGCACCACATTCCTTTTATTACTTGCCCCATTAATTTTAATCCAGACACTAACAGCCAAAAAACCTTGCAGTTTAAGAATGTACCTATAGCCCACAGATATTTCTATCAAACTTTAAAAAGCAGGGAAATTGGGCAGCTATAGTGAATGCACCAGGGGAGCAGGAGACCTGAACTCCTCTCTGAGATATTGTACTGCCCTACAAATTGGTCAAAATGCAAACACCATTTGGGTTGGTCTTTCACAGTCCAATCCACTTCCTGTGTAGCTTGGAAGAATTTGGTAACATGTGCCTCTGAGCACATGGTGAGTGGTGGCAACACTTGCCATCTCCAAAAATAGAGAATTATATTTTTGTATGTTTGTTGGTGTTCTTCTTACTTTGCTTCTTTCCTGTGTTACTAATGTTTCCAGAGAATCTAAACCAGAAAATTTTATTTCCCTCATTTTTCATCCTAGAAATCTGTGTCAAATTTATTTTCATTAATTTCAAAGTCTTTTTAATGGTCAATGTCATATGACGGTGAAAACAGGATTTTGTGTTTCAAATTGGAGGTTATGTTCTATTTCTATTTTGGGTGCATTAACAGTTGAATCTGAAACTGTAGTTTGATGTAAAATCAGACTGATTACAAGATGTTGCTACTTCAGCAATGACTCTAGCTGTTGGAAAAAAGAGGAGGCATATTTTCAGCCTATGTTTAAACCACTTTATTTAAAGCAAAGTGATCACGATCAATTAAAAACATAGAGCACACCTAGAATTTTGCTAGAATATATTTCACCTCCCACTGTTTTATCTTGTGCAAATTGAGACACTTCTGAAGTCCACTGGAGACTATTCTGCAGAACTCAGTGCCATTATTCCACAATTATGTTTGGAGTTTTTTTAGTGTAAATTTTGCAAAATGTTGCTGTACTTCACATATTCATAGAAATAAAAGCAAAAGAAAATGATTTCCTATAGGAAACTTCACTAAAATTGCAAAGTACATCAGACATATTTAAAGTGACCATCTGAACTATATCAACTGTCTTAATAATGTTGCGTCCTCCCTGCTTAAACAAGATCAGCACAGCACATGTCTTCTTTCTATTATTTGGGCTGATTGCATGTGTTGCCACCACTCCCTATATGCTGAGATGCACGTTACCGAATTCTTCTAAGCTACACAGCAAGTGGATTGGACTGTGAAAGACCAACCCAAATTGTGTTTACATTTTGACAAATTTGTAGGGCAGTACAATATCTCAGAGAGGAGGTCAGGTGTCCTGCTCCCCTGGTGCATTCACTATAGCTGCTCAATTTCCCTGCTTTTTAAAGTTTTAGAAATATCTGTGGGCTATAGGTACATTCTTAAACCACAAGGGTTTTTGCCTATTAGTGAATTTCCCTGCTTTTTAATCTGGGAGGTAAGAAATGGGATCCTGTGCAAGTTTGCTGAGAATGGATTGATCATTTGCATGCTTGAGTTCAGTGGGATTTACTCCCCTGCAATCATGCTTAGGATAGGTGAAACTGACCACAGGGATGGGGGAGGAGGAGGGAGGGATGGAAAGGTAGAGGGGAGGACTGAGATGGGAGCAGGGGAGAAGGACAGATGTGATAATTTGCATGCTTATTGAGTTCAGTGGGATTTACTCCCATGCAACCATGCTTAGGATAGGTAAAACTGACCAGGGGGGAGGGATGGAGGGCTGAAGTGGGCAGGGGACGAGAAAGAAGGAAGAGGGGAGGGGAGGAGAAAGAGGAAAGGGGAAGGAGAGGAAAGGCAGGTCTGATCATTTGCATGATTATTGAGTTCAATCAGATTTACTCCTATGCAATCAAACCAGTAGTTTTCCGGGCCCAATTCAAGGTGTTGGTGTTAACCTTTATATCCCTATACGGTTTCGGCCCGGTTTATCTGAAGGAGCACCTCCAGCGTCACCAATTATGCCGCCCAACAAGATCCGCCACGCAGGGCCTTCTCTCAATCCCACCAACAAAAGTAGCTAGGTTGGTGGGGACTAGAGAGAGGGCTTTTTCGGTGGCGGCCCCCACTCTCTAGAATTCCCTCCCGTTCGATCTCCGACATGCCCCTTCCCTGGATACCTTCCGCTGAGCATTAAAAACTTGGCTGTTTGGTCAGGCCTTTGGGACTATTGGGATGGGCTAATTATATACTCAATGCCCGTTGCTATGTATTACAATTGCTGCTATTCTGTCACTGTTGATTATTTGTATTTTATTGTATTTATTGTATTTACTGTATTTTGTATTTTATTGAATTTAATATGTACGCCGCCTTGAGTGTCTTCGGCCAGATAGGCGGCCTAAAAATTAAATTATTATTATTATTTTATTATGATTAGGATAGGTAAAACTGACCATGGGGAGTTAGCAGATTGGAGGGGTGCAAAGGAAGGGAGAGGGGAGGGCAGATTTGATCATTTGCATGCTTATAGAGTTCAATGGTATTTACTTCCGTGCAATCATGCTTAAGATAGGTAAAACTGACCATGGGGAGGAAGGGAAGGGGGAGGAGGAAGGGAAGGATGGGATTGGAGGGAGCGGAGGAGGGAGGGGCAAAGGAAGGGGGAGGGAAGGGGATAGGAGGGAGAAGGGAGGGTGTGTTTGGTCATTTGCATACTTTTTAAGTTCAATGGGATTTATTTCTGTGCAATCATGTTTGAAAATGGAAATGGACTGCCTTCAAGTCGACCGGACTTATGGCGACCCGTTGAATAGGGTTTTCATGGTAAATGGTACTCAGATAAGGTTTTACCATTGCCTTCCTCTGAGACTGAGAGGCAGTGACTGGCCCAAGGTCACCCAATGAGCTTCATGGCTGTGTGGAGATTCGAACTCTGGTCTCCCAGGTCGTAGTCCAACACTGACCAGGGGGAGGACTGGGCAGAAGGAAGCCCCTTTCCTTTCCAAAAGGAAAACATTGTGAACAGTATCATTGCTTTTCAGCGTTCCCCCCCCCTTTTTATTCTACAGCAGGCACATGTAGCCTCCCACTAGGGTTGCCAGGTTCAGGGCCTGAGACTGATCCTGTATCTTTAGGAGAAGAGAATGTTAGCCAAGTCTTTTTGCAACACTGTAATGGGAAAAACCATAAGGTGGAATTCTCTCTTCTCCCTGCACAACTTTTAAAGATACAGAAGACGTCTTGGAGGCCGGGCCTGGCAACTATTCTGGCATGTTGCAAGAACACCTGCACTTGGCTGACTTTCTCTTCTCCTAAAGATACAGGATCAGCCTCAGGCCCTGAACCTGGCAACCCTACCTCCCACCCAAATTTAAAACAAAGCTGCCCCTGGCCACATCCACACCAGGCCTCTATTACAGTTTGGACAATCATTATTTATTTATTTATTGTATTTATATACCACCCCAAAGCCGAAGCTCTCTGGGCGGTTTACAATAACTAAAATCATTAAAAACAAATATACAAATTTAAAAACACATCATTTAAAAACAATTTAAAACACAATTTAAAATAATTCATCATGGCTTCTCTCAAAGCCATGGCTCAAAGGCAATCATGGCTTCTCTCAAAGAATCCTGGGAAGTGTAGTTAGTGAAGGGTGCTGAGAGTTGCTAGGAAACGCCCTGTTTCCCTCACAGACCTTCAATCAGAGTGGCTGACTGTTAAACCATTCTCTCAGGGGAATAGGAGTCTCTTAGCACCCTTCACAAACTACACTTCCCAGGATTCTTTGAGGGAAGCCATGACTATCTCACATGAAATCAAGCCTGGTGTGGGTGTGGCCCCCTGATTAGCCAAGCCCAGCAGCTGTGAGGCTTTTAGAACTCTGACAGTTGGTTCTTACTGAGCATGCCCCGCGTTATCATTGGCTTCAAGCCAAAATTTCTTAAATTAATTAAAAATCAGCCAGACCTTTTTTAAACTTTTAAACTGCAGAATATGAAGGTCAGAGTATGGGCCAAGGTCAGTATTAGCATTACAGGTACTTGTGAACATGGCTGATTTTTAATGAATTTCAACAGATTATGAGAACTCTCAGAGAAAAAAGTCCAAAAGGGTTCTGGGGTTTCTCTCTCTCTCTTTAGACTTTGAACTCTCTATTCTCTCTGACTGTTTTGTGTATCGCCATGAAAATTGACAGGGTTGTTAAGCAAGCGTTTCTGAGTTCAGGACTGTAAGTTTGGTAAGGTTTTATTCTGAAATGAGTTTATGGGAAGCATCAGAATGGCATGGGGGGTATTTTCAATTTAACATTGCGGAATGTGAAAAATCCACGCTGGCTATAGTATACAGCCACTCTTGTGGCTGTATAATACTCTCGGTGGAGATACCAAGCTCATCTTCCTGTATTTCTGTGCAGGGATATATATTTTTAACATATAGCGCGACTCCACCTCCCTTTTTATTCCTTCTGTTCTTTTTGAACAAGTTATATCCTTCAATTGCTGTATTCCAGTCATGGGAGTCATCCCACCAAGTTTCAGGTATACCTATTAAGTCATAATTGCCCTCCTGTATTAAGAGTTCAAGTTTGTCCTGCTTGTTTCCCATGCTCTGTGCATGAGTACACAGACATCGAAGACCATGTGATTTATGGCTTGGCTTCCTTACTACATTTTTCTTAGGACTGTCACTGGTCCCTATTACAGCCGATCTCTCTGTTCCTGTTACTGTGCACAAGCCTTCATCAGTTGTTACCACCACATTTACGTCTCCCTCCCCCTTAGGATTCAGTTTAAAGGCCTCCTGATGAACTTCTCCATGCTGTGGCCAAACACATTCTTCCCAGTCCTTGTGAGATGCAACCCATCACTTGGCAGCAATCCATCTTCCAGGAAGCATAGCCCGCGGTCCCAGAATCCAAATCTCTCACATCGGCACCACCTTCGTAGCCATTCATTCACACGGAGTATTTTTCTTTCTCTTTGTACTCCTCTTCTAAGTACTGGAAGGATGGATGAAAAAACTGGGCCCCAAAGTCCAGTTTCCTTCCCAGAGCTTCAAAGTCTGATGTGATTTCTTCATAGCTCCGTTTGGCAGTATCATTTGTTCCCACATGGATGAGGAGAAAGGGATACCTGTTGGTGGGCTTGATGAGTTAATCTGTCCTCCTGGTAGACAGCATACCTGGCGAATCCACGGATCTTCTCTGCATACTTGGGTTTCGATTCCACGTAGTAGGGAGTCTCCCACTACTAGTGCTCTTCTCTTCTTGTTGTTGTAGGGCGAGGTTTCATTGGCCTTGCTTGATTGAGTTTCAGCCTCTTGCTCATTGTCGCACGGGGTCTCCTGTAATTCTTTCACCACAGGCTGTCCTCCAGTCTCACCCTCGGGTAGTTGAAAACAGTTCCATAGTTCCACTGGTGAAAGGTGTCTTCTAGCTCTTTGCCCCTAACTGTCACCCTTTCCCACGGAGTTTCCTCCACTTTGTTGTTCCTCTCCAAAGCAGTCTCCTTTTCTGCTACCACATGCTGTTGCTCTTCCACCTCCACTTCTCTTTGCTGCTGTTGTTCCAGCATTCTGTCTAAGAACTCTTCATCTTCTCTTATAGTCCTCAGTGTGGCCACCCGCCGTTCCAGGCCTCTCACTTTTTCTTCCAACAGTGCCACGAGCTTGCACTTGTTGCACGTGTATGCCATGTTGTTCTCAGGCAAGAAAACAAACATGGCACACACCTTGCAGGTCACAACCACTGGAGTATCCTTCCCATTCATACTCTCTTCTATCTTAGGGGAGGGAATTCCAAAGGGTAGGTGCCGCCACACTAAAGGTCCCTTTCCTATGTTGTGTGGAACAGACCTCCTGATAAGATGGTATCTGCAGGAGGCCCTCACCTGCAGAGCGCAGTGATCAACTGGGCATATAAGGGGTAAGGTGATCTTTCAAGTATCCTGGTCCCAAGCTATATAGGGCTTTGTACACCAAAACTAGAACCTTGAACTTAGCCCACTAGCTAACGGGCAGCCAGTGCAATTCTTTCAGCAGCGGGGTGACATATTGGCAATACCCTGTCCCAGTGAGTAGTCTCATCGCCACATTTTGCACCAACTGCAGCTTCCGGACTGATCTCAAGGGTAGCCCCACATAGAGCACATTACAGTAATCCAGCCTGAAGGTTACCAGTACATGGACAACAGTGGTCAGGCTATACCAGTCCAGAAAAGGCCACAGCTGTCTTACCAGCTGAAGCTGGTAAAAGGCACTCCTAGACACTGAGGTCACCTGGGCCTCTAGCGGCAAAGATGGATCCAGGAGCACCCCCAGACTATGGACCTGCTCTTTCAGAGGGAGTAAGACCTCATCCAAAGCAGGCAACTTACCAATTATCCAAACATGGGAACCACCAACCCACAGCATCTCCATCTTGCTAGGATTCAGATCCAGTTTATTGGTCTTCATCCAGCCACCGGGCCAGGGCTTGCATGGCCTCTCCCAATTCAGATGTAACAGAGAAATAGAGCTGGGTATCATCAACTCTCCTCTAATCTCCTGATGACACTTGGAGAATCACAGGTTCCCCCACCACTATATTGGAACCATAGAATGGGAAGGGACTTTGAAGGTCATTCAGTCCAAGCCCCTGCTCAATGAAGGCCATCCAGAAAACAGATAAAAATATCTACCCCCTGCAGCAGTTAGCTTTTACTTACAGTTTTCAAATTCATCATCACTGCTTGAAGATGATGAGCTGCAAAACAGACAACAGAATAAGACGTGTAGCTAGTTATTTATGCAGCCATGTTCTAAGTCAATAATTAAAGTGGCACAAAAACAGAACTTGGCACTATACACAGAAAGAAGGTTCAGTCAAAATTCCTTTCAGTGATACACAGCAGCGAACACATAATGTTCTGACATTCACAACTATGTACAGAAGAAAGCTTGCCTTTCAACTGGTTTAGTGTAAAGTGCTCTGATGGATGAATCTCTCAACACTGAGTTTCTCTGGGTTGTATTCAGCAAAGTACTGCTCAGAGTAGCACTGAATACCATCCTCTGCATGTTCAGCATTGCCTCACTCAAAGCTACGGCCTGTCTGTGTTGGAAGTCAAAATAACCTGGGTTTCACAGCCAGATGAAGACAAGACCCAAGCATGCAAACAGATGTATAAAAGTCTGCATGGTGTGGAGAAAGCAGATAGAGAAAGGTTCAGGACAGACAAAAGAAAGTACTTCCTCATACAGCAAATAGTAAAATTTACCCCCACAAGTTGCAGTCATAGCCAGCAACTTGGATGGCTTTAAATGACAAATTCATGGATGAGAGGCTATCAGTGGCTACTTGCCACAATGGCAATGGTCTGCCTCCACTGTCAGAGGCAGTATGTCTCCAAACACCACATGCTGGGAATCACCATGAGGAGAGCTGCTGTTGCACTTGGGTCCTGCTTATCAGCTTTCTGTTAGGGCATCTGGCTGGCACTGTGAGGAGAACAGGATGCCAGACCAGAGAAGCCTTTGGTCTGATCTAGCAGGGCTCTTCTGATGTTCCCAACCTTCACGTTCAACATGTGGAGGCACCAAAGCAACAGTGCAATCACTCCAGGATTACTCCCCATGTTGGGAAACATTTTTATATACATTTTCTCAATTCCAGTTCTCTTTGGAAGAGCATCTATATATGTCCCCATGCCTCTGTACATGAAGGCCCCATATTTTATTTATTTATTTATTTATTTATTTTATTAAATTTATTAGTCGCCCATCTGGCTGGTTATTCAGCCACTCTGAGCGACGTACAACATAAAAACATACAAATTACATTAGAGCATTAAAAAACTCAAACAATGATAATAAAACCTGTTTCATAATTCTTCTTGAAGTTTTTGTATGAAGTTATGTAAGTGACTTCCTTGGGAGTTTCAGTGTCTTTGGGATTTTCGGGGGGGTATATACTGTTTCTTGGGATTGTTCCACGCAGCAAGTTAATCAAGTGCAGCAATATGGAGTCGCATCTACCACATTGAACATAAGAACATAAGAAGAGCCTGCTGGATCAGGCCAGTGGCCCATCTAGTCCAGCATCCTGTTCTCACAGTGGCCAACCAGGTGCCTGGGGGAAGCCCGCAAGCAGGACCCGAGTGCAAGAACACTCTCCCCTCCTGAGGCTTCCGGCAACTGGTTTTCAGAAGCATGCTGCCTCTGACTAGGGTGGCAGAGCACAGCCATCACAGCTAGTAGCCATTTATTGCCCTGTCCTCCATGAATTTGTCTAATCTTCTTTTAAAGCCGTCCAAGCTGGTGGCCATTACTGCATCTTGTGGGAGCAAATCCCATAGTTTAACTATGTGCTGAGTAAAGAAGTACTTCCTTTTATCTGTCCTGAATCTTCATGCTTTCTTCATGCTACTTCTGAGCACTGGCAAAGTTATTTGGATACAGAAAGACAGTGATCAAAGACCCATCAGTCCATGCGGTCAGTTATCCTGCCTCCTCCGCTTAGTAACAGCCTTCCGCCGGCTCTCCACAGCAGCTGCATTACCATCTCTTTAGGGAATAATTATTACTAGCCATTCCGCTCGCTCATTCACACTGTGGGCTTTTGTTGTGCCGGCCTGAGCACAGAGATAGGAAAATACGGTATCAAAGCCCGTTGTCCAGAGCTTCTTGGTTCCTTTCCCCCTCTCCCCTTGGGCGGAAGTGAAAGATGCCCAGAGAAAACAAGGGACAAAACCAAAGTTTAGCTACAATTGGGCTGTGGCGTGTCTACCCAGAAACAAAAGGGAGCAGCAGAAAATACTTTTTCACGTGCAAACAAATTGTGGAAAATGTGGAGATTTTCTTAATTAAAGTTTTTCTTTTAAAAAAAAAAAAGTTTTGTAAAAATGGCATGCCTGTATCAATTAGATTTCGTTCCTCAAGACGCTTCCATGCCAGCAGTGGAGCAATCACCCTGGGAGTGGGGTACCACTTTCATATCTCTGATATTAACTATCACAGATAACAGTTTGCATCATACAGTCATCAGATATCTGTTCTATGCTCTGAATTTCTTTAATTGGTCATCTATCCTACAGAGCTGTAAAGAAAGAAACCCTGCATGAATTTAAATTACTTATTTATTTGTTAAATTTATAACCCACCCTTCTTCCCAGTAGGAGCCCAGGGCAGCAAACAAAATGCCAATACCTCTCATGTCTTGATCTCCTCATCAAGCAATTTAAATGACTACTCCCAGTCGATAAATCCCCACGACTGGTCTTTGGACTATCATTTACCAACTAACCCACTAAAGGAGGAAACGCACACCAAAAGCCTTGCTGAAGAACTGCAGGATGCAGGGTTTAACAATGACTTAACCCTGAGGGATGATGAGATCCCCTCTGAAATAGTAACTGTTGACGCCATTGACGAACCCCAGGAATACAAAAAACCCCTATCAGAGACTCAGCCCACAAACAAATCTTTAATTCATCAGAATGTCACAGGACTGAATCTGCCGTCGTTAGGCTGGGCTATGGCTGTTACAGACGAACTGAGACTGATGAAAACGTACATTACTGAAACAAATAATCTACTAACAACTCTAATCAAGCTTTTGAGGCAGCCTCAGACAGTGGATGTAAATCCCCCTGACTCTATTCCACATGCTTCAGCTACCCGAGAAGGCTCATTACGGAAGCCTGAACTGAAAGCTAACAACGTCAAGGCAATGCAATTGGATACCCGAAAAGTAAAAAAAAACAAAGAAATCAAAGAATATAAAAAATTACAAATCTGCTGCCGCAAGGAAAATGAATTTTAAACCCCTATTCAAGCTACTAGATGCTCCAATAAAAATACAGCAAGCTCCCGTGCAAAATAACGAAATAAAAACGCCTCCAAGTGCCAGCCCTCAGCATCCGAACAAACCAAGCCTCTTGAACAGAGAACCCAAATCTCTAGTTGAGTCCTGTACAGAAACACCAAATAATAAACCCAGCGTCTCAGATGCCGACAAATCCTCGGGCTTACACCATTTTCAGCCAAGACACTGTAACGCTTCAAATTGGAACCTTCAACTGTTAAGAGATAAATTAGCAGTAACTTTTTTATTCACAACATCGAGATACGGGCCCATCACTTCGTTAAGGCAATATTTTGAATCCAGCCTCAGATCTTATCTCCACAGCATTTCAAACAGAACCTGCGTCAAACACATGACTCATTTTTATTCACACGCCTCTGAAAGGCGCGTTATATTCACCTTCCAATCAACTGGCATCGCAGACCGGATATATAAAATCAGAGAGGACCTCTATACCCATGGCATCCGGATCCAACGATACTTTGTAAATAAGACCTCACCGCCCTCGCTTTTTAGCCACTCTCTCCAAACAAAAAATGAGAGATCTCGATCTCAAACTCTCCCTAGTAGGCAGGAAAACCATGAACACTTCAGCCCTTTTAGCGTTTCGTCTCAACGCCGACCTCAGTTTAATTGGCAAGAGGATCCCGCTCCTGAAGAGCTCCTACTCATGGAATCCTACGACCACCTTCCAAAATCAGAGCAGGAAGGAATTATCCAAAGATTGACTCACCTAATTCAAAATTTAACCAGAAGAAACCCTGAAACGAAAGGAGGCGATTTACCTCAAGGTCCTTCTCTAGATGCAGATAACCTTATTAAATCTCCCTATAGAATAGCAATGAACCAACCTTGCTCACAATTTTCGCTAACAAGCAACAATAATAAGCCCCCAAACAATATAAAAGGATGGGGGCCACCCAGATCTTATTACTATGACCCGATCCCGGGTGTAGCTAATCCAGCAACAAGCTCCACTTGGCTTGAGATGCGCCTATTGCACTCAGATGAATTGGGCTCTCCAACTGGTACTCGGGAGATCAAACCTAACTCCCCCCTTAAAACCACACGAGCCCCTAGAGTAATTTCTAACGTAAGTACACTCACTCCGGAAATAAACATTATCACCCCATATCCGTGACCACAGCTAAATGTAAAAATAAAAACAAACAGTCCATTTCCCAATTCTAACTGCCGAATGGGCTCTAATCCAACACGTTTCGCGAAAGGACTCTCCTTCCCCTTTTTCTATAATATCATGGAACATAGCTGGCTGGAAAAACAAGACGCCAGACTTAGAGGTAATGCAGTTTTTACAAATATTTGACATTATCTATTTACAGGAAACATGGCTTACATCTGGGGAGAATATCGAACTTGAAGGCTATAAATCATGGTCGAAACCCGCCACTAAAATAGCACATAAAGGTCAAGGAAGAGGCGGCTTGGCCTTTTTGGTTGCCTCGAACATCACCACCCATATTATAGACCTTAAAGTAGAGACCCCCGATTCCGCTTTAACATTAGGCTTGAAGATACCCGGTTTCCCGCCTTTTATCTGCATAAATATATACATTCCACCGATAAACTCAACTTCATGTGAACCCCCCTGGCCATTACTGGAATCATTACTAGAAGTTCTCCAAAGTAAATTCCCATCCTATGAACTACTCCTAGGTGGTGATTTCAATGCTAGGATGGGACCATTCCACCCCCATAGCGATGCTATTTCTCATAAACCACTGACGGATATCCAATCTTCGACCAGACCCGCCAGCGATCATACAATAAGCATGGTTTAGCCCTTCTCCAAACAATCCAAAAATTTGCACTGACCTGCCTGAACGGCTCCCCCTTGGACCTCTCCAAAGGGCCCTTTACTTATCTATCAGGGTCAGGGGCCTGCTCAGTAGACTATTTTCTAACCACCTTTTCCCTAATTAAAAGAATTAAAGAATTTAAAATCCTTGCGAGGCCAGAAAGCGACCACCTCCCTCTAAGGTTAATCCTCATACCCTCCATTGCCAACAGTACTTTTACCCCAGGGGTTTCAAAGAAAAATCTTCCACGTACCTTTAGACGTCTCAAATGGTCAACCAAGATAGGAACAAGAGCCCACTGCTTAATAACATCTAACCCATTTCCCCTTCTACGTCAACTAATTATAACAAAACCCCAGAATAATCTAAGGGAGTATGAATCTTTAATAGACCAGCTCAGCCCACGGATCACAGCCTTAACGGTGGCTTGGGTCCCAGCCCAATCCAGATCCTGGTTCGACAAAGAATGCAGACTCTCGAAGAAACAACTCACTAAGCAAATCAAAATATTTCGTTCTAATAATCACCCTGCTACTCTCCAAAACCTAATTGTACAAAGAAGATCCTATAAAACACTGCTTAAAAACAAAAAACACTCCTATTACCAGGCAAACTGGAGGACCTTAGATAACGCAGCTCGAAAGGGAAACAAGGCAGTCTTCTGGCGATGTCTACAGGGGAAACTCGACCCAGAAAACAATACCCCGATGCCCCCTATAATTCAAGGGGCCTGGATAGCTCACTTCAGTTCAATCTTTGGCAGTTTCCATCCTACCAAAGCTGTAGACATCCCTGAAATATTGACTGACCTTCCGCTCTGGCCACCAGTTACCATCGAGGAAATTACAACGCTAATGTCCACCTTGAAAGCTGGGAAAGCCCCAGGGGAGGACATGCTACCACCTGATCTCTTCCTCCAAGATTCATCTTGGTGGGCCCCATTGTTTGCAGCTCTTTTCACTTACATAAATAAAACTGGCAATATTCCCCAGGGCTGGCTCACCAGTATCGTAGTCCCTATCTATAAAAAGGGTGACCCTACGAAACCAGCCAATTACCAGCCAATCAGCCTCCTGGATGTCTCATCCAAACTCTATGGCCATTTGCTATTAAATAAATTAAACGAGTGGGAACAATCTAACCTAATAATACACGAAGAGCAGGCAGGCTTCAGAGCCAATAGATGTACCATCGACCAGGCCTTTATTCTACACCATTTAATAAAAAAAACAAGAACCAAAGTGTGGCCATCTCTCTATATTGCATTTGTTGACTTTACTGCAGCCTTTGACACAGTCGATAGAGGGCTACTCTGGCAGAAATTGGCCCAAACAAACATTGACCTAAGGCTCCTCTGGTTGATTAGAGCCCTCCATCAATCTAATACGATCCAGGTTCGCCTGGACCAAAATGGCTCTCTATCACCTAAAATTCCTGTCCACAGAGGGGTGAAGCAGGGTTGTACACTTGCTCCCTTCTTGTTTAACTTTTTCATTAATGACTTGGTAACGGCACTATCATCGCCCACCTTCTTCCCCCCCTCCATAGGGACCAAAAAGATTTCAACCCTTCTTTACGCCGACGATGCGGCTCTTTGCTCCCTAACCAAAATCAGCCTTAAAAGAATGCTCTTAAAACTAGAGGAATATTGCCAATCCCAGAACCTAGCGATAAATCAATCTAAATCTAAAATCATGATATGCGGCAAATTTATGAACACCAAAAACAACTGGTCTTTAAACGGGGTCCCCATTGAACAAGTCTCTAACTTTAAATATCTCAGAATTCACCTGTCTAATAGACTCTCTTGGGCTCCACAGCTAAAAGCAGCGACTTTAGCGGGTACCCAGATTCTGGGCCTAGCTAAAAGGGTTTTTTTCACCCATGGTGGCCAACTTATTCTCCCCATGCTCAAAATTCTCAAAACTAAAATACTCCCGAAGATCCTATATGGATCAGAGCTGTGGAGAACATCTGCTAGAACCACCTTAGAGCCAATTCAAAATCAATTCATGAAACAGGTGCTAGGCCTTCCATCGGGGACTCCGACTCCCCACCTCAGAGCGGAGCTAGGCCTCCCCTCAATCGCAGCACGTATCGATCTAGCCCACATTCGCTACTGGCTTAGAATCCTCAAAATGGATGACTCTGCCTTGGTCAAACAGTGCTGGTATGAACAATTGCGATCTGGTGGTTGGGCATCAGATTGCAGCACAATACTCTCTAAATATGAACTTTCCCAAGATAAACTGCTGGAATTAAACAAAGCTGCCCTCCGCAAATGGTTTTTTGACTGTGATGCTCACCAGGACCGGGCATCTATAATGACAGCTCCCTTTTCGCCCTGGTATCCCCATTTCAAACTCAACCACTCTCTGACAAACTACGTGAGCACGCTCGATAGAGCTAATATTAGAAGGGCTTTTACTGCCCTCCGTTTTCAGGCCATGCCAACAGCTTACTTAGAAGGCCGTTATAGTGGCATACCTGTGGCTTAACGCCTTTGTATATACGGCTGCAAGGCCATAGAGGATTTAGCTCACTATTTACTTTATTGCCCACTCTATGAAAATCCTAGATGGAAGTTCTTATCGCCTTTTTTAGAGGTTTTAGTACCCTGTCCAGATAAGGAATTGGTCAGTATGCTTTTATGCGATAATTTTAACCCAGTGACTATTGCAGTAGCCAATTTTGCTCTGGCAGCTCAAAAACTAAGAGAATCTTTCGTCATAAATTCTCCAAGCTCAATATAGCCACTTATTATTTTACAAAATGTAATAAATTTTTAACGGAAAGCATGTATGTATTTCTACCTGTATCTGTATTTGTGCATAAGGCCTATGGCTCAAAGTCACAATAAAATTAACTACTAACTAAAACAAAACACTAAAAACACTCTACAAATATCATAAAAACAGACTTTAAGGTATATTAAAACAAAACATCTTTAAAAACATGTTAAAACATCTTTTTTAAAAAAGCTTTCAAAACATCTCAGAAAGTAATTCCAACATAGACGCAGACTGGGATAAGGCCTCTACTTAAAAGGGTTGTTGAAAGAGGAAGGTCTTCAGCAGGCACTGAAAAGGCAACAGAGGTGGTGCCTGTTTAATATTTAAGGGGAGGGAATTCCACAGGGTAGGTGCCGCCACACTATGGTATCTGCAAGAGGCCCTCATCTGCAGAGTGCAGCAATCGACTGGGTATATAAGGTATCCTGGTCCCAAGTTGTACAGTAGGACCCCGCTTTACGGAGCTTCACTTTGAGGTGCTTCACTAATGCGGCAGTCTCAATTAGATGCAATTAGACTAAAGCACCACTCATACGGCGCTTTTACGGTGGTTTTCGGGCATCGCGCACCATTCTATTCAATGAGTTCTGCTTTTCAGCCATTTTTGCTTTACAGAGGGGGTCCGGAACGTAGCCTGCCATATGAGTGGGGCCCTACTGTCTAGGGCTTTGTACACCAAAACCAGAACCTTGAACTTGGCCCGGCAGCTGACGGACACTTTAAATCAGCACATTAAGATAGATCAGAGTATAACACTTGCCACCTCTAATCAGAGGTTTCACAGTGGCATGTAAGGCACAGAAAAAGGAGCTCATTGCCTTTACCATTAAGAACTACTCACCCATTGGCCTTCCGCAGCCTGCATTCTGGGGGCACTTTCTGCTGGGCCATTGGACCTAACAAACAGACACACACAAGCGCCGTAAGAACACAAGGAACCGCCTGACCCCCAGCAGCCCATCTAGTCTTCTGCCTGGCAGAAGTTCTCTGGGAAAGGAGTCTTCCGGGCTACCCAAGAGCCTTTCAAGCCACAGGTGCCGAGGTCTGCACCCGGGGCCCGCCATGGCACAGAATGGCCTCTCCATCACGTGGGCCCTTCCCATTTCCACCAGCGGTGGGGTGAGGAAGCGGTTGGCGACATTTATTTATTCGACTTATTATTTGACTTATTAGTCGCTTATCTGGCTGAATTGTCAGCCACTCTAATCCATTGCATTGTGCTGTATTGCGCTTTTAATGTTTTTCATTTCGTGGTTGTTTTTGACATGTTGTGAACCGCTTCGATGTTGTTAACGGAACAGCAAAGCACAAATATTTTTATAAATATAAATGTACATGGACTGCCTTCAAGTCGATCTTGACTTATGGCGACCCTATGAATAGGGTGTTCATGGCAAGCAGTATTTAGAGAGCGTTTACCATTGCCTCCCTCTGAGGCTAGTCCTCCCCAGCTGGCTAGGGCCTGTTCAGCTTGCCACCGCTGCACAAGCCAGCCCCTTCCTTGTCCGCAACTGCCAGCTGGGGGGAAACTGGGCTCCTTGGGACTCTGCAGCTTGCCCACGGCTGCACAGGTGGCAGGGCAGTAACCCCTGTGGAGTGATCTTTAGCTGGCCCTTGACACCAGGAGACAGGAGCGGGGATTTGAACTCGCAGACTCTGGCCTCCCAGCCAGGCTCTCCTCCCCACTGTGCTACACCAGCTGTTGATAAATAAACTGGTGAACTGAGCACCCTCTCCCCCCTGCCTCACTGCCCCCCCCGCTGCTCCCTCTGCCTCTGGATGGGAGGGAAGGGGCCGCCATCACAAAAGCCAAAGGTAATTAAGGGAGCGGTCCGAAGTTGGGTGTGCTCTCGGTGCAATGAGCTCCTGGCTCTCCGGGAACGACTTCATTTCCTTGAGGCCAAGGTGGCTGACCTGGAAAAGCTGAGAGAGGCAGAGAGGTGTGTGGAGGAGGCCTTCAGGGACATTATAGCTGTGTCCCACTCCAAGGATGATAGCTCTTCTGCTATCATGGAGAACAATGGTCTCGGGGAAGGAGAGCATCCAGCCGAGGAAGAGGGAAACGATTCCTTAGAAGGGACCCATTCCTTGGGGGATGAGCAGCAATCCTCTTGTGCCAAGGATATATCTCCAGGGGGTGGAGGGATCCTTGTAGTGGGTGATTCGATCATTAGGAACATAAACAGTGGGGTGTGTGATGGGCATGCAGACTGCAAGGTGTTTTGCCTGCCTGGTGCAAAGGTTGCGGGTATCGTTTAGATAGTTTGGTAGACAGTGCTGGGGAGGAGTCAGTGGTCGTGGTGCACATTGGCACCAACGACATGGGGAAATGCAGCCGTGAGGTCCTGGAAGCAAAATTTAGGTTGATAGGTAGGATGCTGAAAGCCAGGACCTCCAAGGTGGCTTTCTCTGAAATGCTACCGGTTCCACGCGCAGGACCAGCCAGACAGGCACAGCTTTGCAGTCTCAATGCGTGGATGAGACGATGGTGTCGGGTGGAAGGGTTTGGATTTGTTAGGCACTGGGGAACATTTTGGGACAAGCCGGGCCTGTACATAAGGGATGGGCTCCACTTGAACCAGAATGGAACCAGACTGCTGGCACTTAAAATTAAAAAGGTGGCAGAGCAGCTTTTAAACTGACTGAGGGGGGAAACCCGACAGGAGCTGAGGAAGGTCCGGTTCGGAATAAACCTCCCCTCTGGGATAAAGACCAAAGAAATGATGAAATTTTAAAAGGGGTAGGCCTAGAAGTAGGCATTGTGAGAGCAGGGGCACAGGATATACATTCAGAAGGGCAAAATTACCACAGGCCAAACCACAAGTGCCAAAGACACTTGAAGAGAGACACTGCTTACAAGTGCCTGTACGCTAATGCTAGGAGCCTCCGAACCAAGATGAGAGAACTGCAGCGCTTGGTCTTAGAGAAGAGCATTGATATAGTGAGCATAACGGAGACCTGGTGGAATGGAGAAAACCAGTGGGATACGGTTATCCCTGGATATAAACTATATCAGAAGGACAGGGAAGGACGTATAGGTGGCGGAGTCGCTCTATACATGAAAGAAGGCATTGAATCTAGCAAGCTCGAAACCCCAAAAGAGGCAGACTCCTCCACAGAATCGTTGTGGGTGGTGATACCATGCCCCAGGAGGGATTTAATACTGGGAACGATCTATCGTCCCCCTGATCAAAATGCTCAGGGAGACCTGGAGATGAGATATGAAATTGAGGAAGCATCCAAACTAGGAAATGTGGTAGTAATGGGTGACTTCAACTACCTGGACATAGACTGGCCGCATATGTGTTCCAGTCATGACAAAGCAAAATTTCTAGATATTCTAAATGACTATGCCCTAGACCAGTTGGTCATGGAACCGACCAGAGGACGGCAACCCTGGACTTAATCCTCAGTGGGGACCGGGACCTGGTGCGAGATGTAAGTGTTGTCAAACCGATTGGAGTAGTGACCATAGTGCTATTAAATTAAACATACATGTAAATGGCCAATTGCCACGAAAATCCAACACGGTCACATTTGACTTCAAAAGAGGAAACTTCACAAAAATGAGGGGATTGGTAAAAAGAAAGCTGAAAAACAAAGTCCAGAGGGTCACATCACTCGAAAATGCTTGGAAGTTGTTTAAAAACACTATATTAGAAGCTCAACTGCATACCGCAGATCAGAAAAGGTACCGCCAGGGCCAAGAAGATGCCAGCATGGTTAACGAGCAAAGTCAAGGAAGCTCTTAGAGGCAAAAAGTCTTGCTTCAGAAAATGGAAGTCTTGTCCGAATGAAGAAAATAAAAAAGAACATAAACTCTGGCAAAAGAAATGCAAGAAGACAATAAGGGATGCTAAAAAAGAATTTGAGGAGCATCTTGCTAAGAACATAAAAACCAACAACAAAAAATTCTATAAATACATTCAAAGCAGGAGACCATCTAGGGAGGCGATTGGACCCTTGGATAATAAGGGAGTCAAAGGTGTACTAAAGAAAAATAAGGAGATTGCAGAGAAGCTATCAATGGCTACTAGCCGTGATGGCTGTGCTCTGCCACCCTAGTCAGAGGCAGCACGCTTCTGAAAACCAGTTGCCGGAAGCCTCAGGAGGGGAGAGTGTTCTTGCACTCGGGTCCTGCTTGCGGGCTTCCCCCAGGCACCTGGTTGGCCACTGTGAGAACAGGATGCTGGACTAGATGGGCCACTGGCCTGATCCAGCAGGCTCTTCTTATGTTATGTTCACGTTCTGCGGGCGAGGCCGGTGCTCTCAGGCCCGCCGGGCCGGAGCGGGGGATGCTAACGGAACAGGCCGCCCGAGAAACAGAGGTGCGTCCGGAGCGACCCAAGGTCTTCACATGCACGCATATCTGCGCGCGTGTACACATGGGGGTGGGGGACAACACCGACCCCGCCGCCAGCGCAGGACACGCGGCCACCCTTTCAGACGGCCGCGGAGCGGAGCCCGCCTTACCTGCGCCCTCCTCTTCCTCCTGCTCCTGCCGCCACAAGCTTTGAATCTCCCGCCTGGTGGGCGATGATGACGCACTTCCGCCGGCACGGTCTGCCCCGCCTTTCCCCTCCCCCCGCGGCCCCTCCTGACCCAAAGGCTCTCCCGGAGGGCGGCGGCGGGATCTCTCCCTCCGCCCCTAGAGCATCACCGCCTCGCCTTGCCAAGCCATGCGCTTCCTCTCCGTCCCTCCCTCCCTTCGAACCGATGCGGGGGAGGGGGACGGGACGGGACGGGGAGCAGAAAGGGCCGCTGCTGCCGGAGTCTCTCGGTGGAGGGGGAATTCTCTCTCTCTCTGACTCCGCGAGGGTTTCGCAGCCCGGAGGGGCATCGAGGGGGTGCATAGCCTTACTGCATCGGAGCGGGGTGTCCTCCGTATAAATATCTCCCGGGGTTGCCCGTTCCGCCTTCGCGCGTTGGCTGGGCTGCTCTTATTTTCTTCTGGCCCCTGATAGAGTCTGACACCGGCCACATTCACACCATACGTTTATTCCACTTGAAGCAGCCCTGGCTTCCCCTAAAGAATCCGGGGAAATGTCGCTTGTGAAGGGAGCTGACACTTTGGAGACTCCTGCAATTCCCCACGTGGCTCGACAGCCAGCTCCTCTTCCCAGAGAGCTCGGGGAACTGTGGCTCTGTGGGGAGAATAGGGCTTCTCCAACAGCTCCCAGCATCCTTCACAAACTACACTTCCCAGGATTCTTTGGGGGAAGCCAGAACTTAAAGTGGTATAAATGTACTGTGTGAATGAAGCCACCCTAACTGTTACACCACACTGTCTCTAGTTTGTTTTTAATTTGAATGTTGTCAGTGGTTTCATTCTAGCCTACTCTGCCATGCAACATAGCTGCTTCACAGCCCCCTCCCCAGTCTTTGCAATGCCAGGCAGGTAGCAACAGCAGATTTACACAGCCCCTGGGTGGACCGTGGTGCATGGTTGGTGGGGTACCACTCACAAGTTACACAGGGCTTCTCTGATGCCGGGCTGCACCCTCCTGACACATGCCACAAAACACAAATTGGCATTCTGTTGAAAAATATCTTGCGTTGGCTGCTCAAGGGTTAGGCACCCACTCCAACCCATCAGGATATATGCAGGACCTTCCTGTCAGCTATGATTGTGAGGTTGTGCTCCCACACAGAAGCCTGTTACAGGCCCATTCTGTCTCTCCTTTTACCTTTTGCAAATCCCTGTGACTAGAGACTTGCTGTGGTGAGATAAGAACATAAGAGATACTTGGTTACACTATTCTCCCCCACCCGTTTCTTTTATGTTTTCTAGCCCCCTAACATTGGACCCACACATACAAGATTCCTACAGCAGCAGCCCCCACTGGCCACATAGGGTGTCCAGTTGCAAGCTTCACTCTGAAGTAATACCGCCATCTCAGTCATCAAAGTAGGTAGGGTGCTATGAAAAAGGAAACATTGGATGCAAGACGGGAGCTGGCTCACATGATGGAATATTCACTCCTGCTGGGGGAAAAAAATCATTCATCTTACCCATAGTAAATCAGCATGTTAGGCTGAAACCCTTTTTCCTGAAATGCTTGCTTTCTACCTGCAAGGAATTGCTTTGTATGGTGGATCATTTATTCACGTGGGCCCCCACTTCCAGTCTGAACTGGAGAAGTCTAGATAGGTTTGCCACTTTGCCTGTTGTTTGTGAGACAGGCCTGGGGCTAGCCTAACACTCTGCTGATAACATGGCAGGGCATGCAAGCACATGCAATAGAGCTCCATTTTAAAAGAAAGAAAATGCAACTTCAGGAGGGGATCAGTTCTGAGCAGAGAAGAGGTGGATACAAAATGTGCAGTTCAGCCAGTGCCAGAAAGTTCTCTAATGGTGGTATTCAGCTAAGTCCTACCCAGAGTAGACCCACTGAAATTAATACACCTAAGTGATGTCCATTAACTTCAGTGGGTCTACTCTGAGTAGGACTAGCACTGAATACCACCCTCAGAGCGTAAAGCTTCAGGGAGCCGCCTGTGTAAGGCAGGAGATGGACAAGATACAAAGAGCTGGGCCAGGAAGAAAGGGCAGAGTAGCAGCAATTCTCCATAGGCTGCAATTAGTGGCAGCCCCCAAGCCAATGGGGCAAAGCCTTCTCACCACCACTAGCCCTTACGGAGCACTCCAGCAAAAACAAGTTTTCCTAATGGGACTCTGCTGAAAGTGGGGAAAGACACCTTGCTCTCGGCTCCAGTGGCAACTAAACATCTCTACTATCCTGGGGAATAAAAGAGGGCAACCAAGGGGGGGGGGAGAGAGAGTGGCATAGAGATTGCAAAGCCTCACACACCCATCTGCAGTTGAGCAGTGGGGATGGAGTTGTGGGGAAGCCTCCTTTTGGGACATCCCTCCAGGTGCTGGGGGCAGCCCTGCTGCTGCTCCCCAGAGAGATTGCTTTTAACACCTTTTCTGCTCACTGCATTGTAGGGAAACTGCTGAGTCAGGAAACCCAGCTGCTGTTTTGCTGACTGCTTGCAGAAAGCCCTTAGCCAGCACAGTGCTGGTGGCCCTTGGACCCAGGCTCCGCTCCCACAGGATGCCTCTGCCTCCGAAGGCATTCCCATCCTCCTCCTCACCCAGCCTGTATGATCAGTCTGTCCCTTTTGACCTCTCCCTTGATCAGCCTTGTCCAGGTTGCCGTTTCAGAGTATTACAGGTCACCTACACAGTCTATAGGCAAGGCTATGGTGCACTAGAAAACAACATGGCCCTGAGTGCCAGATGCAGCAATCTGAGAATCTCTCTCTCTGCCTTTAAAGGGCAAGTTTCACTAGCCCCTATTATATTTGAAAACCAGCCTTGCGGGCACTGATATTTCACAGCTCCAGCTACTGCGCTAGCTGTGACACTTCCGGGAGAAGGGAGCTCTGGCCACTGTCATGCATGCCTCAATGATAGCTACATCAGACAAGTGTGCATTATCTATATGAGGCTGTCTCTGATGAGTGTTCAGAAGCTGTCGCTGGTTGCACGTGATCTAGTGAGAAAAGTTCTGCTCCACATTCCACCTCTGTCCGAAGCACAGCAGGTGAGGAGTGGACAGGATGGACTTCTCTGTTGTGGTCCAGACACTGGAATGCCCTTCTTCCTTTGTTATTTTGATGGCATTCTATGTTTTATTATTGTACACTGCTCCAATATTTTTTGATATGATGGTAGTATAGAAATATTTTTACAAATAAATAAAAGCAAGCTGATCCAGACTGTCTTGTCCTAACATCCTTCAGTCAGATAATTTGCTCTCCCCTGCTTAGATTGGCATTTGGCTGTTTTTCTAGTGAGTATACACACACCATCTGTACTACCCACCCACCCAGCAGCAGCAACTCTTCCTCTAGGGCTCATGAAGCATCCTAAGAGCAGAAAAGGCCTACATTTCTTTTTACTTTGGGGGATGCTTCCTTACAAAAATGGGGAAGGCTCTCTATGTCCCTGGAAAGGCTCAGCCTCTGGGGCCCATGCCCCCAAACATGCATGGAACATGTTTCTGCACAAGAAGAACCGTTGCTTACATATTTATTAGTTTCCAAAACAAGTGCAAATTTTTGAGTTAGGATTTGGTGCAGGTGGGCAGCCTTTCTGACCCCCTTCCCTATTATAAGGGATAGTCTGAGGCTGGAGAATTGGTGCTGCTGCTCCACGGCTTTCCATAAGCTCCTGAACCCCCCAGTGCCATCCCTGCTTTGTGCTGCTATGGTCAAGGATAGGGCCATGCTCACTTCATAGCCCCCTCCAGCAGGGAGAGCTCTCTTCAATTCAGGAGCCCTGTTCTAGACCAGAAGACCAACCAGTCGTGGGTGGCTTGGGGGCACTACAAATCCTTGAGCAGGAGGATGCTGGGGGGCAGGGAGCACGACAGGGTAGGCAGAAGACACTCTCCAGTCCTGGAGTCCATATCTCCCCTCACCCATAGCTGTGAGGGCTATTGGGGTTTATAGGGGAGGAGTCCTGACGTCCTGACTGGCCCTTCAGTTGCCAAAGCCGATGGCTCAGATTCTGCACTTGGCAGGTACCCAAGGCACAGCCAACACGCATCAGTTGAGCATGGTGCAGACGAGCTGCTGCATGGCGCTTTTGACGCTGGACTGTAGCCCGTAAGAGCTGATGCAGAGGGTGACTGCTAGGCCGCTGGGGGTCCAGCCCATGAGTGAGGAGGACATGAAGGTGAAGCTGACTGCTTGGTGCCACCACAGGCTGCTTCCTCGCCAGCCATGTGTTGTCAGTGTTGTAAGAAAGATCTTTTGTGATTAGCCTCTTCTGCAGCCAAGCTGCTCGGTGGCTGATGGCTGACGGCATCCTGCAACGAGAATGGAAAAGGCGTTACTCGGCTCCAACCCTCCTCCTTCTTGCACCAGAAGGGAAATAAGCATTTAAACACAGGACCATGAATAGTCTGTAGACGTAAGGCCTAGTGCTCGCTGAATGGACAACTTGAGTCTGGGCTGTGCCATTTCAGATGGGAGGGGGCACATAATCAAATCCTCCTTTCCCTCTGAGTGCTTGTGTGTCACCCGTGAACATAAGGTGGCCACACCCAGAGCTGGCTTGCACCCTCAGATGGTTAGTATATGGGGTTTGTGGCCTCCAACTGAAAAAAGTTGGCAACCCTTGCCTAAACATTCAGTTCTCTAAGTGCAGAAATCTTTTTCATGGGGGAGCACTCTAGCGTGTGAGCCTCTCAGATGGTACAGTTCAGATAATGGTTTACCACCTCCATGAGAACTAGGCCTATCAGTTGAACAGGAGAAAAGCATGGCTGGAGGCACAGCATGGGCTTACTACAAGAAGATGGCTCTGTGTGGAAATGGACACATGTGACACATCTATGGCAGGCGCATATGTGTTGGGGGGGGACTAAACCTTTTGGTGGAGAGAAATCTGTGGAATACCACTGTGATTGCAGGCCCATTTCCAAGTGCTAGTTGTTACCTTTAAACCCCTAAACAACTTGGGACATAGTTATTTGAAGGACCACATGCACATCTTCATGAACCCACTAGCTCTTAAGGTCAGCAGTGGAGGTCAGTCCATAAAGGTCCATCAGGCTGCAGGCAGAGGAGACACAGCCTTCGCAGTGGTGGCTCCATTGTTCTGGAACTCTCATGGACAGTGCCTTGGCTTCCTCTTCGGTTGTTTTTAAACAGGCTTAAAAGGCTTGGCTGTTTTACATCTGCTTTTAACTTTTTAAAGCTGGTCTGGGCTTTGAAGCATAATTTAACTGCTATTTTTATTTTTCTATTCTGTTTTCCATGTTACTATTTACTTTCGGTTTTTAGATTAAATTATGGTGAAATTTGTGGGCTTGAGGGGCCTATATGGCTGTTTCTCACCAAGGAGACAGGCTCATCCCTACCAGACACTGTAGGTCTAGAAAGATCTTGTGGAGATGAGGAGAAGATAACATAAAATTGGGGCCCAGCAGGTGGGAGAGGCAGGGTGCTGTAGAACTAAACATTTGTTCTGCCTCTTTTACCAATATAGTTGCTCTTTTCCATTGCATCTTATTCTTGCATTCCCCACCCCTTTCCTTTTTAGTTTCACCCTTCCTAATTTGATTATAGGGATGGCAAGATTGCTCCAGAGTGAACCTCTGTGTTGGAATACCTTGTCCTGCCCACTGGAGGTTAGGAATTCTGTGGTGCTCCACTGTTAGGAGCCAAAATGTACAAAGAAGGCAGGGGGTAAGAATAGCCTAACCAAATACATTGCCGCAGTACCAGATTTTCACCAGATGAAAACGTGTGTAACAATTTGTGAAACATGTAAGCCATCATATACAGAAGAAGAGCATTCTGGATCAGGCCAAAGACCCACATTATCCAGGACCCTGATTTCAACAGTGGCCAACCAGGTGTCCCAATAGGAAGCCTGCAAGCAGGACTAGAGCCCTGTCCTACACTTGTGCCCCGTGCAACTGATATTCATTTGCCCACTATTTCTGACTATGGAGGTTTCTTAGCTAACAACTATTGATTAATCTACCTTCTATGAATTTGTCTAATCCTTTAAAGCCATATAATGCTCCAGCCAGCACCCTTCTCTGTGGCAGCAAATTCCATAAACATTGTGTGGTGTGAAGAAACCCTCCCTCATTTCTGTCCTGCACCTCACACTATTCTGCTTCATTGGATGCCTCCATGTCCTCATATTAGGAAAGAGGAAGCAAAAACAACTCCCTTCTGCATATCTGCTTTCTCCACACCATGCAGAATGCCATATGCCTCAGAGGGGGGATACCCCCTTACTTGCCTTTTTTCTAAACTGAAAACCCTCAAATGTAATCTTTTTTTAGGGGGTTATATCCAGCTGCAATTATTTTTATTGCCCTTTTCTTGCTTTACTATACCCTTTTTGAGATATATCTTCATTGTTCCAAGTGTGGATGCAGCACAGTTTTTGCATAAGTGTTCCCTTTCCTATTACCCTCTACCATGGAATTTTCCTTTTTCAGTTGTGCTGCACACTTGATTGATATTTCCATCAAACTATCCATCAGGAGCCTGAGATTTCTTTCCTTGTCAATCACAGCCAGTTCAGGCTGCATCCCAGCATTCATCTCATGTTCTGCTTATGGACTTTCTGTAGGCATCTAGTTGGCCAGAGTAGGGGACAGATGCTGGATTGGAGATGCCTTGGTCTGATCCAGTAAAACTGCTCTTCTTATGCCCTTACTGGATGACCCTGTTGGGTTCCGGTATTAGGAGGAAGAAATACTTTTGGTGTTTCAGCCCTGGGTAGCTGACCTTGGTCAGTTTTCTCCTGCCAGATGCACAGCAGCAGCCCAGGGCCAGGGCAGCCGCTTCTTGATTGTAAGAGGTCAGTGAATAGTAGGAAGAGTTAATGTGCTTTGATGATGCACACATACTGCTTGGTGATCACTAGTTTGCCCTTTTTGGAAATAAGAAATTGGGTGATATTAGAAAAAGAGGAAGGTCAAACAAGAGATGGATTGATTCCATAAAGGAAGCCACAGACCTGAACTTACAAGATCTGAACAGGGTAGTTCACGACAGATGCTATTGGAGGTTGCCAATTCATAGGGTCACCATAAGTCGTTGTCGAGGCACATAACAACAAAACAATATTTATTATTATTTAACTTAATCTACTACCTGCCCTTCACCCTGAGGTCCCATAGGACAGAGACCCAAGCTTGACCCTGATGCATACATCAGCAATATCCCTCCAAGCAGCTACGACATACACAGCGCTAACTGCCCATGTTTTCAACAGAGCTACTGTACTCTGCAAGAAACGTGAACACCTGCATGGGCTTCCTGGCTGGATGAGAGGCTGCAGAGCCCCAAGACCCCTCCTGCTTCCCAAGCGACCACTTGGTCCTCAGGATGTTAGAGAGAAAACACAGGTCCTCTTCCTATAAGCACTTGGAACAAGTTCCTGGAGAGCACAGGCAGCGTGTTACAGCACCCAAGGACAGAAGCAACGTGCAGCCTCCTGCAGGCCTGGACATTTTCCTGAGACAACTCAAACATCTTTTTCTATCACTCCCCACACAAGGAGGTCACTAGGGACAAAGCAGCTCAAGCCAAGCACCCCAGGCTAATTTTCCCACCATAAAATGGAGCCTCCAATCATCTCAACTACCTAGAATGTGGCCAAGCTGCTTTTCCCAGGTAGTCCAGCGACTGGAGAGTTCCAGTGCTGTGAGTGGGGATCCTGCCATCATAACAGCATCAGGAATAGGGCAGTTTGAAATAGGTGCCTCCTCTTTCGGGAATAAGGAGGAGGACCCTCTCACCTCCAAGGACATAGGTGAGAAGAACATGTGATGTTCCTATATTAATGTATATATGGTAAGTGTTGTTGTTTTAGAAGATACATGGTAAGTGGAGTGAAAGAGGGGGAGTGAATGGGCAGTAGAATGCGAGATGATTGGCTGAGTGTTTAAAATGGCTGAATGTATAAAAGGAAGAGTGAGAGTGGAATGGGGGGGGAGAAGAGAAAGAGTGGATTGCTTGGTGGGGTTTAGAGAGTTGTTTACCAGGAGGGAGGTGGAGTTCGGATTAGTATTGAGTAAAACCATATGCTTATGTGCCTTAAGAAGAAATCTTGTTAATCTTGTTAGCTTTGTTATCTTTAATAAATACTTAATTTGGTTTACCAAAGGCCTGATCCTTGGCTGGAGTTTCACAGACCAGAAGGGAGGGTAAGGTAATGACCAAGGCTGAAGGGGAACTGTAACAAATGGTGGCAGCGGTGAAGAGAATAACAATACCAGTATTCAGAGTCTCTGGGAATACTAGTATTGGGACGTTACTGGTGGTTGCCTAGCAGGGGGATCTGTTGAGATCTGTGCTAGAGCGGGGAGAGAAATCATAAGAGAGTGCGGTCCGGACTGGTGGAGTCCCTGGTGGTGCCTAGAGACAGGCAGTAACCACGAGCAGGTAGGAACCTGACAGGGAGAGCCAGGGAAGGACGCATCACAGCACAACAGGAATAAGCATGCACAACTCACAGCTACACACACACAGATGTCTACAGCCCTGACCAACCCCACACTCTGCACAAGTTCCACACACACACACAATAATATTTTCTACAAGGTAGGTAGAACTGAATCCTATGCCGTTTCTTGACAGTAAATCCCACTTAGCAAACCTAGTGGTCAATAGACATAGGTAATCCCACGCTATTCGAGATGGCCGCAATTCTCATTTACATAATTGCTGTTCTGCTGCTCACTCTTCCCCATTTAAAAACTTAATGCTCTATATTTGGATTTTCTCTAAGATTTCATTAATATTAAACCACTTTTAAAAATATTTTTCCATGCTTCTTGGGAGGATTCTGCCTGGGGTGGACCCAAATCCTGAATGGGACAGTGGGAGAGGAGAAGCTGAGGAGCTGCCCCTCTTCAGGAGGGGGATGAGCTGTGCCCCAGTCCAGGGAAAGTCCACCACACCCAACTCCTGTTAAGAACGTAAGCAGCTGGCCTATACCAAGTCAGGCAACTGGTCCACCTAGCTCAGTGCTGACCACACTGACTGGCGGCCACCCTTCAAGGTTTTGAGACAGAGTCTCCTAGGCCTATCTGGAGATATTGCTGGGTATTGGACCTTCAACCTTTGCATGCAAAGCGGGTGCTCTGCTACTGAGCTGTGGCTCCTCTCCAACCAATGTGGCAAGTAGCTAATCACACTGGGGTGGAAAGAAGATCTGACACATTAAAAATGAAGCAACATTTAATTGTCAAACTCAGATTTTGCTTTTGAGGGATACTTGTTAAAAGAGTACATCTTGGCCTTTGTAACTGCGCACAGACAGACCTGCCTGGCCACCCCCATAGGAAGGAAATAGCTGCTGCTTCCTTAGAAGTCCCAGGAGGACACACAGCAATGTGGCTGAAGACGCCAGTGGGACCCCATCGCATGGGCTCACATTTAAGCCATGCTCTGCACCAGCCTGAAAGAGAGAAGTAGTGGGGCGAGCCCAGAAGCAGTCTAACTAAGCAGATCTCTCCCTGGGGACTTGGACAGGCCTCAGCTCCAGTCCCACATACGGGCAGGATTCTCTGCCTTAGCTGCATGAAGAGGCATCACGGCAGGCACGTAAGTTTGGGTGGCTGAAATAATCTCTTCCAGGCCACAAAAGAAACTATTTGTGGCCTGGCACTGATGCAACCAGCTAAGCCACCCTCTTCAGTGTGAGCAGCGGGGGGGGGGGGAGAAGTGAGCACTGCCAGACCAGGGCAGAGAAGAAACCCTCCTTCCACGAGAGAAGAGGGCCAAGCAGTCTGGACCAGAGGCAGGCGGGATGTTGACAGGAAAAAAGACAGAAGGGAGCGTCTGGGAAGGAGCAGGGAGGGAGGGAGGAGCAGCACGTGCCAGGGAGAGAGCTACCTGCTACAGGACACGTAGCCGGCAGAGTCATACTGTGCAGGCAGGCAGGCAGGCAGGGATGAGTGAGTGAGTGAGTGAGTGAGTACATGAGGCCTGCTACATCAAAAGCCAGTAGCCCATACAGAGGCCAGTTTGAAGAGTCTTTCAAAATCACCCCCAGTTTCAGGTAAGAGAGCAGAAGAAGCTGTATCTCACCTCCACAGGCACAAATGACGACTGGGACAGCTGCAGTTGGTTGTGACTGCTGCATAGTTCTACAGAGGATGTGGTCCTCTGACCTGTGCTGTGTGTCTGTGTGTTGCTAGCTTCTCTTAATGCAGCCAAAGACTGCATTAGCTTTTTAAGTAGGCATATCAGTGCTGGCTCATGTTCAATTTGTGAGCCATTAAGACATCTAGATCACTTTGGCATGTACTACTGCCAAGCCAGATCTCCCCTATCCTATACTTGTGCCTCTGATTCTTTACAGGACTTTCCATTTCCATTTTGTTGGTTTCAGCACAGCATTCCAGCCTGTCAAGATAATCTTGAATCTTGACTCTGTCTTAAGAGATGCTAGTACCCCACCCATCTGCAGATCTGATAAACACACCCTAATCCAAGTAATCTGAAGTTGAAGATCGCAGAACCTTGTGGTCCTCCACCCAAGACCTCCCTCTAGGTTGATGCAGAGCCAAAAATGTGCACTCACTGGGCACAGTTGCTCAGCCAGCTGAAGACCCAACTAACAGTAGTATTGCTCAGCCTCCATTTTACCTACTTGCCAATGAGAAATCATGGAAGGCCTTGTCAGATGGTTTGCTAAAATCAAGATATACTGTGTCCATTGTGTATAGATCTACAAGACTTGTCACTCTATACAAATGAAAGGAAGTTAGCTTGGTCTGGCATGACTTAGTCTTGATAAACCCATCCTGGCTCCTAGTACTCAGTACCTTCTTTTCTAGATGGCAACAGACTGACTGCTTAATTGTCTGTTCTAGAATTTGTTTCATATTGACCAGCTGGTAGTTTCTGGATCAGGGCCGGTTCCAGGTTTCCCAGGGTCCTCAGGCACAATTGGCCCCTCACCAGCACTAGTGCTGGGCCTCCTCCTCCTCCTCCTCCTCCTCCTCCTCCACGCCTCACCAAGCCCTTCAGCAGCTGGAAGCTCCAGGTGCTCTGCTGCGAGCCCTTCTGCAGATACCGCTGCCAAAAGCACGCCAGGCCTCCACAGCACAGGAAACTTCATCTCACGGACACTGAAGCCATGCAGTGGCCGCTGCTGACAGGGCAGACCCGATGTGCTTCTGGCAGTGGTGGCTGCGGAAGGGCTCCTGGCGGAGCAGCCAGCGCCTCCAGCTGCTGAAGGGACAGCAAGTGCTGAGGAGGAGGTAGCGGCACCATCGGGCCCCCACAGCAACAAAGACAGGAGGAGGGGAGCATGCCCAATGGTGAGGGGCCCTGTGAGCGCCTGGACCCTTGGGCCAGTGCCTGACCTGGCTGCCCACTGTCACTGGTCCTGTTCTGGATACACTTTCCCCTCCTTTTTGAAGACGGGGACAACACTTGCCCACCCCCAGTTATCTGACACCTCACCCATATTCTCCAGGAATTCTCAAAGGTTACAGGCAATGGCTCTGAACAAACATCCAGGAGCTCCTTTAGCCCCTTAGAATGAAGTGTGCGTCATCCGCCCCTGGAGAGCTGAACTCACCGAAATTTGCCAGTTCTCTAACCCTTTCCTTTCCATTTCTTCATCCATATACGAGTTGTCCTACTTTCCCAGTTTGGGCTCAGTTCCCCTTGACAGAGAAGACAGACTTGAGGCAAGGGAAGAGCTGAGTGCTTTTCACCTTCGCTCTGCCTCCTGTTCACAGTTCAACATCTGCCCCAATTGTCAGAGTGACCCCGCCTTGTACAACTTCTTGTTTCTAGCCAAATATGGTTTTTACATTCCTGACCATGACTCTTTTCTAACTGGATTATTCTTTTGAAATTGTCTATGTCACAGGCCACCCTTTGTGGCATATTTACATCAGAAGGGTGGGATATCAATGCTCCAAATAAATAAATAAGCCACCAGCTCGCCATCTGCATTGCTCTTTGCATTCCTTGCTAGCTTTCTGCAACTCATTCTCGGCTTTAGCCTTCCTGACACATTCTCACAGGTGCCAGCTACTGTGTTGTATGTATTCACTATCAGTTATACGAAATGTTGTTCTGCTTTATCTGTTGCACACAATCGCTCTCTCCTCTCCCCAGTTCAAATGCAGCAGACTTACAGAGCGGCAGAATCATAGAAGAGTAGAGTTGGAAGGGGCCTATAAGGGGCCATCGAGTCCAATCCCCTGCTCCATGCAGGAATCCATCTGGGTGGGTGGTGGGTGTTTGGCTTATAGAAAAATAAACGTGGTTCAGAGCGATGATAATACTTCCCAGTCCAAGCATTCTCCATTCAGTGCTTCCTTGTGGCTTGGCCATAGATCAGCCTTGAGAGGAATTGCCATGGTACATTTGGCAGATTCCATCTGCCAAATTTCCTTTCATCCCTTGATGGTATGCAGGCAAGGCCATTTACCCCAACAGGAAAAATGTGTCCCTTCCTGTCAGGCTGTGTGGCAGGAGCTGATGCAATAGCCACAAGCGTGCAGGGGAGCTGCACACACAAGCTGAGCATCTCCATGGAGAAAAAAAATCATTTGGGGTTCCCAATAAAAAGTGAACCTTTAGACTGCAGAGACCTAGGTTCAAATCGCTGCTTGGCCCTGAAGCTCACGTGCTGCTGATACGTGGCAGTCTCTCCCTCTCAGCCTATTCTACTTCACAGGGCATTTAGGAGGATGTGGGCTCCTTGAAGGAAGAAGTGGGAGGTAAGCTGTAGTTCATTCACCATCCTCTACACAGGAAACAGCTTCTGCTGTGCCTGAACACTCAAGACTGCAGCATGCACCGCAGCTGAATGATCGGGGTGAAAGAACCCCCAGAGAGCAGGCAGTGTGGTGCCTTGTGAGTTTCCCTTGCTTAGGCAACTGCTCTGATGAGGTACATCAACAGTGACAGGAGCTTTGAGAAGCCTGCTTGGGTGAAACTGTTCTGTCCCTCTTGGCAGGGGCCAGAGACTCCTACCCACCTCCCTGGAGTGGAGACGCTGGTGTCCATCCCAACAGCAGAGCCAGAGGCTCTAGTCCACAGGACATGCCCAGCTGTCTGGTTCCAAGTCCTGCTGAACCCAAAGGGCGCCTGCTGAAGCCCTGCCAGCCATTGGCCTGCCTTGTGCCCCTTGAGCACTGACCTCATGGGCAGCTGTTCAGGTTCACTTCTCTCCAGCAATCTGGCTGTCGGATGGTAAGCCAGCATGGAGCAGCTGATTCTGCCCATTTCCTTCTGTCTGAACCCTTACCCAGTCTTTGCAAGCTACACATGCTGCTCTCCCCCCTCTGGTTGACATACTCTGTAAGTGCTCAGGTGCTCCCCTGTCTGGAGTCAGAGCCTCCAAGGATGCCAGTCACACTGCACTCACATTCCTCCTTACATGCTCCATTCAGCGGCCACCTGTGACGCAGCAAGAGGAGCACCTGTGCCAAGGGGACGGGCCTCTGGAGACCCCAGAAGCCCTTACTCCCTTGCAGCAGGGACGGAGTCACACTGCACCACACACACCACTTGCTGTCCCGCAGGTGGCCAGTTCTATCTGTTAAGGCCCAGCTTCTCCCCAAATGGTCTCAATTATGTCCCCACCCCAGGCGGGGGACTAGTTTGCAATCCCTTTCACAGAGAAGCATCATTTAAAGCTCTGATACAGCAGATGGGAGAAATGAGCCACCCAGACTCTCATGTCATAGAAGGGCAGTGTATCAAATGGGGAGACGAGGGCTGTGGGATATTTCCTTTGCTCTGTGTGGCACCCTCTGCTTTGCTTCTCAAGCAGGGCCTCATGCAGCAAAGAGGGAGGCTCCTCATCCTCCACTGGGACTTTCTGCATTCAAAACAGATGGACTCCAAGCAAGGGACAGGCCGTGGTGGTAGAGGGCTCCGTCTCTGCCCCCCAGGAGGCTGCCTCTGCTCTACAGGCACATTGGCCCTGGCCTAGGAGAGCCACAAAGGGATGGAAGAGGCTGCCTTTTGTTATAATATGCCAACATTGGAGGCATGCAATGAAACTGCTTTCAACCATCCAACCTTGGCCATTGTTGGAGATGGGCCACTGTGATGGGGGGACCTCTTGCTTGACCAAAGTAGGACTCCTTCCATGACCACACTCCAGCAGTATAGCTTCCCTGGTCAATTATCCTTTCTTCCTCTTTCAAAAAATTAGAGCTCATGGACACCAATGAAGCTGGATGTTGGAAGACTCAGAACAAATAAAAGAAAGTACTTTCTTCATTCAGCAGTGCAGAGCTGAACTATGGAAGTTGCTCCCACAGGAGGCCGTGAGGGCCACCAACTTGGCTGGTTTTGAAAGAGGGTTAGACAAATTCATGGAGGATAAGGCTATCGGTGGCATCTAACTCTAGCTATGTTCTACCTCCGCAGTCGTGGCAGTAAGCCTCTGAATGCCAGTTGTGGCATGCGCTCAGTTTCTGTTTGCATGCTTCCTATTGGGGCACCTGGTTGGCCACTGAGAGAACAGGATGCTGGACTAAATGGGCCCCTTTTGGCCTGATTCGTCAGGCTCTTCTTGGGTTCTTACATTCAGTGCTGATGTAAACCCTCTGCTAACAACCTTTTGTTGATGGGGCCCTGTTCATCTGCCTCTATATGCCTCTTTCCTTCATGGCCCCCAGTTACCTCTTCCTCTTCAAATGCTTTTCCTGCCCATCACTTGCACCAGGTCTTTTCTGTTGGTTGCTGCTTTTTTCTTGCATGGAACCCAGTCTCTACCTGGGGAAAAAAACCTTTCCCTGTCTGTACTGGTCAGCTACAACCTACCTCACTTTCGATGCATTCAAAGCAACTAAACTACAAACACAGACAGGGATGCAGGTTATAAGCGGAGGGGGGAAGAAGCATAGCTAGCAAGGGTGGCAGGGAGGGAGGCATAAGACAAGCCAAGAAAAAATTCCACAGACTTCAGAAGTGACAATGCAGGGAGAAGCAAGGGATGCCATTATGGCAGGACTATGGGCACAAGGCCACGGCCCCACTGAGCAGAATGATCAGGAGGGCCCCAAAACACAGCTCGCCTGGCATACCACATTTTAAAGTAAGGCATGCATGTTACCCTACAAAGGAGTGTAAGACCACTAAGCACAGAGTCTAATATAACTTTTCTTCAGCATTGAGAAGAAGATAACCTTCATGTTAGGTGTGAAATGATGGGCTGTTCTTCACCCACACCCACCGCAGTTGTGGGAACAGAGAATGTCACTGGATCCAAAGTCTCCAGTGGATATACACGAAGGCTCTCCAATGACCATCCATTCCAGAGCCTATTGCCCATTCAGACCAGGAATCAAGGCATCCAGATTGTCACAACTAGATTCAAAGCATTTGGGCAGGATCTGGTTCTGCCCCAGAAGTTCTCCTTGAGTGCACTTAATTAAGCAGCAGAGGCTGTTGCATGATCTAGGTTGGTTGGATGGTCACATCTGAAGACAGGAAGGACTAATATTGGCTGGCTGCTGACACAGAGGGGCAACCTATATAGCATGGCTTGCTTCCCTGAGCTGTCTCTCCTGCTTTCTTGAATAGCAGGCAGACATTTTCCAAGGCAACATGGAGATGCACTATCCCACCATCTATGCCAGAAATACCATCTTGACTATTATTGTTGTTATTAGTTTATTATGTATGGCTTCTGATCAGTATACTACATACTTTTGTTAGATCCTTGGTGCTGCAGGCCAATGTGTTGAAATAGGTCACAGACTAGCAATTTGCTGAAGCAGAAGTTGGCACAGTAGCAGATTTGGAATCCAGCTGGTAAATGTCAGCAGGACCTGATGTGTGGATGCAAAGACTGGAGGTGCAATCCTATGTATATTTACCCAGATGACAAGCCCCACTTTGTTTACTGGGCCTTACCACTAGCAGGTTCAGTGTGCTTGGAACAGCAGCCTGGATTGGACTGTGGCCTCTCTGTTTTGCTCCCAGTCAAGCAAGCTTAAGCCCATTGATTTCAATGGATGCAAGGACCTGTTTTGGATTGTGACCAGAGTACACAGAACAGATCCTGAGTCCAGTAAGGTCAGTAGGAGAACTTAGTCTCTCCCATCCATGCATATTTTGGGGTATGCTGACCAACACCCACCCTCCCTAAGGTGGGAACATCAAACTAGGATTTAACCAGAGACTCTTGACAAAATCTTTTGAGAGCTGGGGGCTGTTGACTGGAATGCAAGGGTGGGGGAGAGAGAGCAAATGGCCTGTCTTCAGAGAGGCCAATCAGCGCAGCCCTAATCCCCTTGTCACGGGGCAGTTTCTGGAATCCTTCCAGCACCTGTGTCACAGCTAGCTTAGAGGCCCAGCATGCATCGCCTTCCACAAGGCATTCCCTGGTGGCAGCACCTGCAGGCATAAACCCACAGGGCACCCCTGAACTGTTTTGTCTCGGGTTTTGCTAGGAGAGAAGTCAGGCTCTCGCTAAACACCCCTGGAACGTCAAACCACTTGACTTCAGGTCCCTCCCAAAGGAGCTCTGAAAAGAGGCCCCTCCCACTGGGGGCAAACAGGAATTTTGCACCAGGGGGCCTGTAGTGAAGGAGGAGTACCCCACTTCAGGGTGGGGGAATCTCTCAGTAGGGCAGCCACTACACCAGCCGGCCTCCTACTGTGGGTCCCTGTGAAGGAGCCGGGTCAGTGCTAGGCACCCCGGCTCCAACCCGAGGGAGACCCCGGGACGCAGCCTGGGGAAGCGCGGCACGTAGTCGAGGCTGGAGAAGCCCACCAGAGCAGGTGCCGCAAGGCGAAGGGACGGGGCGTCTGGCCCTCAGAAGGGGATTCGAGGTCTGGCGCGATGGCTCCCGCACCCACACCGCTGGAGAGGCTCGCTCGCTGGCTCTCCTGCAAAGGTCGGGCGCTCTGGAACTGCGGCGCGACCACTCACCTAGGCGAGAGCAGCTGCGGGACGTGCCCCGACCGAACCGATGTCGACGACTCGGCGGCCTCGAAGCCCAGCAGGTGGAAGAGCAGGAGAAGGAGGAAGGGGGGGCGGAGCAGACGACGGCTGATGCAACTCGACTCAGCCCGCAGCTGGGGCATCGTGTCGGCGCAGGCGGCGGCTGAAAGAGGTTTAGGGAGCGAGGCCACGGTGATGGGCGCCAGTCCTGCCGCAGTCAGATCTCCCTCCGGGCGGACAGAGCTTGGTCTTCTTCCTGATCCGATGGAGCCCTGACTCCAGCGCGGAGAACTTCCCGAGAACACTCGACGTTGTGGGCTGGACACCGCGCTGTCTCCCCGGGATGGGGCTGGCTTCCGACGCCTCTCGCCCGGATGTCCACTTCGAAGAAACTGCCCTCTTGTGCTCTCGCACGCGCAACTGGCAGCTTAAATACCGCCGCCGCCCAGCCCGGCCCGGCCGGGCCGCCTTCCCCGACGGGGCGGGGCATCCCAGGTAGCCACTGGCGCCTCAGAGAGTGGCTCGGTGCGCGCGCCACGGTCAAGCCGGGCTGCATCGGGAATGGCCCTTGAACGTGAGGACGGTCCCTGAGGCGGCGCCTTCCAAAGCCCCAGGGGCGTGTTTGCCTCTTCGCTTCCTTGCCTCCGGCACTCTGGGCTGACGAAGACCCTCCAGGCCGGTTCGAAGTTGCCCCCTCGGGTTTCCTCGCTTCCATGGTTGATTCTCACCGGATTCCCGGCTTGCAGTGCCTGCGCCACGCAGCAGAGGGCAGCTGTGCTCCAGGGTTCGCCAGGCCGTCCCTCCTCGACCGCCCCTTTACTGAGCAGCAGCCGCGGGTTTGGGCGCATCGCCTGAAGAGGGGCTCCTTTCCGGGCGGGGCGTTGTGCGCTGCCATTTCTAGCGGGCCTAGAGGTTGAGCTGGACTGGCTGCTCAGGGGAGTGAAGGCGGGGTGTGTGTTCGCAAGAGCACCTCCGCCTTCAGGCTTTCCCCCGCTTGTGATTCCAGCAACTGACATTGAGAGGCACATAGCTTCCAACAGTGGAGGAACAGCATAGGCATCGTGGTTAGCAGCCGCTGAGAGCCTTACCCTCCAGAAATCCTCTTTTAAAGCTGCTCAATTTGCTAGTCTAATCCTGTGTTAAAGCAGTGGCGTCACTAGGGTTGGTGTCACCTGGTGCGGTAACTCATGGTGTCACCCCCATGGACCTCCTCCCATATCAGACCATACAGAATCCTTAGTAATGTTTTTTGTACTAATGTTACTTGTAAATCGTAATTCCCATATAACACTGAATGTCATGGCAATAGTAGTGACATAAACAACTAGCAAAATTAAAAGTACACCTTTAAATTACAGTATCATACGCACAGCTCAAATTCTTGCTCTTATTACTAATGGGAGTTAATTATCTTGCATATGCCCGTAGTAAATTTTCAGATACTTTCAGACCCTCAGCAATTTTCAAGTGGTCTATGTAGAAGAAAGGTTTGGGAACCCCTGGAATAAGACACCTGCTTATGTCCCTATCCTGCTCTCTCCTCTTATTTAGGTGCCTGGGATGCATGCGTGTGGACACACCTCCTTACAATTATGGAAAGTGATTCTTAATAATAAGTCTCCAGACACAAAGTTACATAGGTATTTATCAGTTGTTTAGTAGAAAATTCAGAGCTGCAGGGTCCCTTCATGATAGTTACAGCCACGTATACCCTTTTTTGCTCCTGGATTAAGAATGAGATCTTTGTTAATGCATTCTCTCACAACAACAAACATCTCTAGGAGCCAATCAGCATGAAAGTGGAGAGCGTTTTAGCAACTGAGAAGAGTCTTCTCAGTGGCTGACTCACCTCCTTTCACTCTGGCTCCAATCTGCAGAAAAGGCAAGGAAGCCTATTAGAAGACTCTTGTCAGTGACTAACACACTCCCTTTTCATGCTGACTGTAGGATGCTTGGAGACATAGCGACCCTGCTCCCAAAAAAGCAGAGGGACTAAGATCCCCTGGGCGACTACCCTCCTGGTGCTTATGGACATGACCGTAATATATTTTGTGACATGCAAGTTCGATATTATTTATTAAGTGTGTTTAGGATTACACTGATGGCATTCCCAAATATGTACTTTCACACAGACTTTGGTTTTCCATAACACAATGTTTGTCCAAACCTCCACACTTGGGGGGGGCACTACTTGCACACCCCTTCCATAAGCACATCAAAATTGGATACACACCTGAACCAAGACCCAGACAAAAGGGCACTCAAAACAAAAAGGTAATTACAGTGGCTGAGTAGATCTTGTACAGTGGTTATACTGACTGGGCAGCCACTGTCCTTCATATTTTACAAAATACTTTTTCCTATACAAAGATTAAATTTCTGTGTATGAAAAAGTAATATATGAAGTGGCCTCAATAGTGAGAAAAGTAAACAAGTGAATGGTGATCCAAATGTTTTTCATTCTCACGTTATGAAGCTAGCTGCCAGATGATGTATCACCTTCGCTACGCATGTAGCGTAGACTGAAAAAACAGCACCCAAGCCACCATTCAACACGTGCACATGTTCTTTCCAACATGAATCTACAGGTCTCAAAAAGTAATGTGTGACAAAGTCCTCAAAACACCTTATAACATGCCTCAAACATGGTCTCTTGTTCTACCAGCATGCCTTCACACCATCACTTTGCCAAAACATAAGGATAGGTAAATTGCTTTTAGGGAGGTTCACAATTATGATTTCCTATTTATTTAATCTAAAAATATTTAAAATACATAAAAACAGCCAGGGGAAGATATCGGAGAAATATAAAATAAATAAAAAAAGGGGGGGGGAGGTGAAGAGACCTTAAATGTGCTACTCACCATCTCTCAGCCTATCCTCCCCTTGGGATGAAAACAACAGAGAACCATGACCACCCCCAGGAAGAAGGGCACACTTAAAATGTAGAGGAAAAAATCATCTACAACCATAGTGTGAAATCAAATACTTATTGGGACACAGTATGAAGAAATATTTATATAAACATGACTCTCATATATGTTTATGAATTACACAATCTGTAAATATATTTATAGTGCAATCCGATGTTTGTTTACTCAGAAGCAAGTCCCAATGTATTCAATGGGGCTTACTCAAACTGGGAAGTGTGCAGAGAACTACAGCGTCAAGTGATAAGGAACTTGTTCTTTCAACTTGTTCTTTTAAGTTGAGACCTTATCCCAGTCTGAGTCTGTGTTGGAATTGCTTTTTAATATGTTTTTAAGCCTTTTCTTTTTTTAAAAAATATGTTTTTTAAAGCTTTTAAAAAATATTTTCAAAGATGTTTTAATATATTTTAAAGTCTGTTTTTATGATGTTTTAAAGTGCTTTTAGTGCTTTTGTTTGCCGCCCTGGGCTCCTACTGGGAGGAAGGGCGGGATATAAATCAAATAATAAATAAATAAATTTCATTCACCCAACTCAAAATTCAGAATCATGCCTCTTTAGGGTGTTTTCCAACTGTTTATTCTTGCTTTATGGTTATTGGATTTTAAATGGCTTTATTTCTTGTTGTGAGCTGCCTTGGTTTCCAACCCTACCTCACAGGGTTGTTGGAAAGACTACACACACACACTGCAGATGTATAAATACATACAGCCCATATAATAGTTTATTGTCAAACCAGTTGGTCATTGCAGAAAAATCAGTATTAGTTTAAAAAAAATCAGTATTCGTTTCCTACAGAATAAAAACTGTAATACCTAAGTAAGCCCTGCCTACTTGCTTTAAAATAGGACTGGAGGAGGGAGGGACAGAAAGACAACACAAACACAATTCTTTTTTACATTCACTCCAAAGTCCCATTGATTTTCAGCACATTCATAACCATGTCTACTCAAAAGTAAATCCTATTGAATTCAATGGGATTTACTCTGGAGATATGGGATTAGCAATGCTTTTACCCCCACAAAAGCAAGTATTGGGAAGGTTTTGAAAACACTGCCCAGGATCTGACTCCTACACACAAGAGGGGAAAAAACAGAAATGTATATACTTACCCAATTTATGAGATTTTCAGATAAACGGGGGGGGGGAACCACCATTTTCTGGCCTTGCAATGAGGTTTACGAGACACTGCCACAGGTCAACCAAACACTTCACTGATTGGCTGCAATCCTGAACGGGTGGGGTTAAAGCTACAAAGTGCTATACAGTAGTTTAAAAAAAGACTTAACGGGGGCGGCTGACGTTTTTATGTATATCTCGAGAACTGGACCACCTAGAAACTTAATTTTTTAAAAAATTAAAGCTGAGAGTCACCCTCCTCTGATGGTGTCACCTTGTGCGGTCCACACATCCCGCACCCCCCTAGTGACGCCACTGTGTTAAAGCCATCCAAGTTGGTGGCCTTCACTACATCCCAGAAAACACTGCAAGGCTGCGGGCACACTAGTTGGTTCAAAAGCAGTGAGTATGGTTTTTTTGGCTGCATTTCAGAGCAAATTTGCCCTTTGCTAGACACACCTCCCTTCCCCACTGCTGATTATAGATTTTTTCAGGACCACCTACAGCAAAGTGTTGGGCCAACAATTGTCTCTGCCTCAGCCTATAGCAAAACGTTTCCATTGGACACATTTGGAGGGGCAACGGGTTGATCTACCAATCAGTTGCAAATCTAGCTGAAGTTGCATTTAAAAAAAAAAATTGTACTGGAGCTGACCCAACCAATTTAGAGTGGAATCATACAATAGTAGGCTGTAAACACACTAGTCAACAGATCAAAGCATTTCCATTGGCCACACCTGGAGGGGGAATAGTTGATCTGCCAATCAGTTGCAAAATCTCTTTGAAGCTGCATTAAAAAAGAAAAATGCACCCAAGCGGCTCCCACCAGGTTTTACTGTAAAAGGGGGGCAGGGTTTGACTAGCGCTGTGTGCCCCGTTTTCAGAAGAGAGACGTGGAGACACACTGGAACCAGCAGAACTGTGAGTGTGTTTCTAGCTGTAGAGTTGGAAGGGACCTATAAGGCCATCAAATCCAACCTCCTGCTCAAGGTAGGAATCCAACTCCATGCATACCAGACAGATGGCTGTCCAGATGCCTCTTGAATGCCTCAAGTATTTGAGAACCCACCACCTCCCTAGGTCATGGGTCCCATTGCCGTACCATTCTAAGACTTAGGTTTTTCCTGACGCTCAGTCAAAATCTGACTTCATAAGAACATAAGAACATAAGAAGAGCCTGCTGGATCAGGCCAGTGGCCCATCTAGTCCAGCATCCTGTTCTCACAGTGGCCAACCAGGTGCCTGGGGGAAGCCCGCAAGCAGGACCCGAGTGTAAGAACACTCTCCCCTCCTGAGGCTTCCGGCAACTGGTTTTCAGAAGCATGCTGCCTCTGACTAGGGTGGCAGAGCACAGCCATCATGGCTAGTAGCCATTGATAGCCCTGTCCTCCATGAATTTGTCTAATCTTCTTTTAAAGCCGTCCAAGGTGGTGGCCATTACTGCATCTTGTGGGAGCAAATTCCATAGTTTAACTATGCGCTGAGTAAAGAAGTACTTCCTTTTGTCTGTCCTGAATCTTCCAACATTCAGCTTCTTTGAATGTCCACGAGTTCTAGTATTATGAGAGAGGGAGAAGAACTTTTCTCTATCCACTTTCTCAATGCCATGCATAATTTTATACACTTCTATCATGTCTCCTCTGACCCGCCTTTTCTCTAAACTAAAAAGCCCCAAATGCTGCAACCTTTCCTCGTAAGGGAGTCACTCCATCCCCTTGATCATTCTGATTGCCCTCCTCTGAACCTTTTCCAACTCTATAATATCCTTTTTGAGATGAGGCGACCAGAACTGTACACAGTATTCCAAATGCGGCCGCACCATAGATTTATACAACGGCATTATGATATCGGCTGTTTTATTTTCAATACCTTTCCTAATTATCCCTAGCATGGAATTTGCCTTTTTCACAGCTGCCGCACACTGGGTCAACATTTTCATCGTGCTGTCCACTACAACCCCGAGGTCTCTCTCCTGGTCGGTCACCGCCAGTTCAGACCCCATGAGCGTATATGTGAAATTAAGATTTTTTGCTCCAATATGCATAATTTTACACTTGTTTATATTGAATTGCATTTGCCATTTTTCTGCCCATTCACTCAGTTTGGAGAGGTCTTTTTGGAGCTCTTCGCAATCCCTTTTTGTTTTAACAACCCTGAACAATTTAGTGTCATCAGCAAACTTGGCCACTTCACTGCTCACTCCTAATTCTAGGTCATTGATGAACAAGTTGAAAAGTACAGGTCCCAATACTGATCTTTGAGGGACTCCACTTTCTACAGCCCTCCATTGGGACAACTGTCCGTTTATTCCTACTCTCTGCTTTCTGCTTCTTAACCAATTCCTTATCCACAAGAGGACCTCTCCTCTTATTCCATGACTGCTAAGCTTCCTCAGAAGCCTTTGGTGAGGTACCTTGTCAAACGCTTTTTGAAAGTCTAAGTACACTATGTCCACTGGATCACCTCTATCTATATGCTTGTTGACACTCTCAAAGAATTCTAATAGGTTACTGAGACAGGACTTTCCCTTGCAGAAGCCATGCTGGCTCTGCTTCAGCAAGGCTTGTTATTCTATGTGCTTAGTTAATCTAGCTTTAATCATACTTTCTACCAGTTTTCCAGGGACAGAAGTTAAGCTAACTGGCCTGTAATTTCCGGGATCCCCTCTGGATCCCTTTTTGAAGATTGGCGTTACATTTGCCACTTTCCAGTCCTCAGGCACGGAGGAGGACCCAAGGGACAAGTTACATATTTTAGTTAGCAGATCAGCAATTTCACCTTTGAGTTCTTTGAGAACTCTCGGGTGGATGCCATCCGGGCCCGGTGATTTGTCAGTTTTTATATTGTCCATTAAGCTTAGAACTTCCTCTCTCGTAACCACTATTTGTCTCAGTTCCTCAGAATCCCTTCCTGCAAATGTTAGTTCAGGTTCAGGGATCTACCCTATATCTTCCACTGTGAAGACAGATGCAAAGAATTCATTTAGCTTCTCTGCAATCTCCTTATCGTTCTTTAGTACACCTTTGACTCCCTTATCATCCAAGGGTCCAATTGTCTCCCTAGATGGTCTCCTGCTTTGAATGTATTTATAGAATTTTTTGTTGTTGGTTTTTATGTTCTTAGCAATGTGCTCCTCAAATTCTTTTTTAGCATCCCTTATTGTCTTCTTGCATTTCTTTTGCCAGAGTTTGTGTTCTTTTTTATTTTCTTCATTTGGACAAGACTTCCATTTTTTGAAGGAAGACTTTTTGCCTCTAAGAGCTTCCTTGACTTTGCTCGTTAACCATAACTTCCTATAACTTGAGCCCATTATTCTGTGTCTTTCACTCTGTGATTATTGAGAAGAGATCTTGGCCTTTCTCTGTCTGGCAACCTTTCAAGTACTTGAAGAATGCTATCATATCTCCCCCTAAGGCCTAACCAGTGCTTCATGTGATTTGGAAACTACACTTCTTTTAATGCAGTCTAAAATAGCATTTGCATTTTTTGCAGCCACATTGCATTGTAAGCTCATATTCAGCTTGTGATCAACAACAATCCCAAGATCCTTCTTGCATGTAGTATTGCTGAACCAAGTATCACCATCTTATAATACAGCTAGAAACACACTCACTGTTCTGCTGGTTTCTTTTTTCTAGGTGTAGAACTTTGCACTTATCTCTCTTAATTTTCATTGTTATTTTCAGCCCAAAGCTCCAGCCTACCAAGATCACATTGAAATTTGTTTCTGTCTTCCAGGGAATTAGCTATCCCATCCAATTTTGTGTCATCTACAAATTTGATAAGCATTCCCTGCACCTCCTCATCCAAAACATTAATAAAAATATTGAAGAGCACTGGGCCCAGGACCGAACCCTGCAGTACCCCTTTCCCCAGTTTGTGGAAGAACCATTGATAAGCACTCTTTGAGTACGAGCTATGAATACACCCGATAGTTGTTTCATCCAGCCTGCATTTAGCTAGCTTGTTAATCAGAATATCATGGGGTACTTTGTCAAAAGCTTTGCTGAAGTCGAGATATATTATGTCCACAGCATTCGCACAGTCTACCATGGAGGTTACCTGATCAAAAAATTATAGAAAATTAGTCTGGCAGGATTTGTTCTTGATAAATCCATGTTGGCTTCTAATCACAGCATTGTTTTCAAGGTGCTTATGGACTGACCACTTTATAAACTGCTCCAGAATTGCTCCAGTTGGAAGTGGTGCAAGAGCAACTCCTGTTTGGGTTCTTTTGTTTGTATTCCAGAAGGAAGATAAGAGTTCGGGTCCTCCAGCTGGTTAGGCTTGCCTATCTTTTACCTGTGGTGTTCTCTACCTGACTTCCTTCCATTATAAACTGATATGTTCAGGGAAGCTGATCTGTCCCGCCTTCCCTTGTCTTCTTCAACTGTCCGAGGAGAGAGGAGACATCTTTGTCTTTGCTCTCTGTCCTGAGCCATGAGGGCAATACCCAAGTCTGGGCATTGTGCCTACAACGTTGTTGTTGTTATGTGCCTTCAAGTCGATAACGATTTATGGCGACCCTATAAATCAGTGACCTCCAAGAGCATCTGTCATGAACCACCCTGTTCAGTTCTTGTAAGTTCAGGTCTGTGGCTTCCTTTATGGAATCAATCCATCTCGTTTGGCCTTCCTCTTTTTCTACTCGTTTTTCCCAGCATTATTGTCTTTTCTAGTGAATCAGGTCTTCTCATGATGTGTCCAAAGTATGATAACCTCAATTTCATCATTTTAGCTTCTAGTGACAGTTCTGGTTTAATTTGTTCTGATACCCAATTATTTGTCTTTTTTGCGGTCCATGGTATGCGCAAAGCTCTCCTTCAACACCACATTTCAAATGAGTTGATTTTTCTCTTATCCGCTTTTTTCACTGTCCAATGTTCACATCCATACATAGAGATCGGGTCTGAATGATCCTGATTTTAGTGTTCAGTTATACATTTTTGCATTTGAAGGCCTTTTCTAGTTTTCTCATAGCTGCCCTCCTCAGTCCTAGCCTTCTTCTGATTTCTTGACAATGTTCATAGGATTTTTGTGGTAAGAGGTATTCACATGTAGTTTACCATTGCCTTCCCCTGAGTTTGGATACATCTTAGTCTGGTGTCTCAGCTTTGACCATTCCTGCTAGGAGTCTAGCCTCTTAGTCTACAACTTAGTTAGTTAGAACTAGACATGCCTTCCCTATCTACTATTTATTTCTATAAATAAAGTAGTTTTTCTTATTTTACTGTGTCTTAAGTCTCAGTGATGTAATTGCAGGGTAAAAGGGTACCAACAAACGTTTGCTATACGATCTCTGGTGCCTCTTCCCTTTCTAAATCCAGCTTGGACATCTGGCATTTCTCGCTCCATATAGGGTAAGAGCCTTTGTTGTGGAATCTTTACTTGCGTGGGATATTAAGACGACACCATACTACTAGCAGAATCCAGTAATGATTTGAAATGAATGCAAAGAGGAAAGCACAAAAGCAGGACTACAGCGGAACATCAAGAAGACTAAATTAATGACAACAGAAGATTTATGTAACTTTACAGTTGACAATGAGGACACTGAACATGTCAAAGATTATCAATACCTCGTCACAGTCATTAACCAAAATGGAGCCAATGGTCAAGAAATTAGAAGAAGGCTAGGGCTGGGGAGGGCAGCTATGAGAGAACTAGAAAAGGTCCTCAAGGGTGTCTGGCGGCGCGACTGGCAAACGGCTGCTCTTGTGCCTAGCGGCTCTGAGACCCCCAAACGCCTTGGGGGAGGGGCCGCGAAGGCCCTTTTCTCCTCCGCGACTGCGCGCTCCCAACTCCGCGCGCAGGCGCCCTCCGAGAAGCGGGCCGCGCAGGATTGACTCCCGGAGGGCCAGGGGGTGGGTAGGTGGCTTCCCTCCCCCCTTGCCGGACGCCAGCGCAGCCGGGCAACCGCCTTCTGGGAGGAGGCAAAGGAGGGAGGCGTTGCGGAAGGGATGCTGCCCGCCCGCGCCTGCCCGTACGCGGGGTAACGCCAGGCAACGTCGGGCGCCGAGGAAAGCACCTCCCGCCCGTGGCAGCACGTTTCGCTCTTCCCTTCCCCGGAGCCTCCTCGCCCCGCCTCCCGGGTAGGTGACGGCGGCGGAAGGACTCCCCGGCAGGCCGGCAGGCCCCGCCCACGCGGCCCCACCTCATCGGACCCCGCGGCCGGAGAGAGCAAGAGGCGGGCGCTCGGGCCACACAGGACCAATCGGGAGCCTCTTCGGTTGCGGAGCCATCCCGCATTGGTCGGCTGTCGCCGGCGCTTGCGCTGTGAGTCGGATTGGGACTGGTCCAGCCGCCCAGGCAAGATGGCGGCGTCTGAGGAGGCGTCGGTGGCTGGAGCGGGAGCGGCGCCGATGCCGATGCCGGGCGGGACGAAGAGGGAGCTGGCGGCGCTGGCCGGGCAGGGCTGAGCGCGAGCGCTTCGCAGCCGCCGCCTCCTTCGGCGCTATCCTCAGCATCTCCGCCATGGCGCGGCTCGCCGACTACTTTCTGGTGGTCACTTTTGCTCCAGGCAAGCGCGGTGAGTCCGGCTGGGAGCGGCAGGACGGGTCGGGGATCCCGGCGCCCCGCCGGCCGCGGCCTGCTCTGTTCTTCGGGTCCCGGGTCTGCCTCCCTCGGGCCGCCGCCAATTCGCCTCCCGTGGCCCGCCTGGGCCTGCGGGGCGAGGAGGAGGAGGAGGCGCCTCAAGAAGCGCGGCGCGGCGTCCCGTGGAGCCCGGCTGGCGGGCCGTCTTGTGAGGCCTTGGCTTGGCGGAGGCCTGGGCGGGGAGTTCATCCCGGCTGCTGGAAGGGGGGCCGCCCGCGGTCCCTTGGCGGAGGGAGGGACGTTGGCGATCTGCCGGGCGAGCCTTTCTGCCTTGCGGGGGGGGGGCTGCCGCTGTTCCGGTGCTGCCTTGCCCGCCCGCCTTATTCTCCCTGGTCAGGTTGCAGAACTGCCAGTGGGTTTTCCTGGTAGCCGGTTTGGGTTCGCTTGTTGCGGGGGAGGTTGCAGTGTTTTCCCCCTCAGGCAAGTTGCCGTCAGCCGTGGGCTCCTTCCGACGGCCTGCAGCCTCCTCTTGCTCCTAAGGATAACGAAAGGACCCCGCAGCTGGATCGGACCAAAAGCCCGCATTGTGCGCCTGGACGGGGAGGCCAGGAGCCGGGCACGAGGCCAGTCCTCCTAGCGCCCCTCAACTTGGATGGTGCCTGAGCTTTGCCTTGTTGGTCTTGCCATAGGAACTCGCTACAGCGCTTTCCCACCAGGTGACAACAGCAAAGCCTAGAGGAAAAAATGAGGATTCCCCCCCCCCATTTTTGAACTGCAGCGAGTTGACCTCTGACCCTGATGGGCTGCTGCTTGTAAGGTACATCTTCCAGGCATAAAGTGCAGCCCATGAGGTGGAATGCACTCACCAGGCACATGCTGGCAATCTGGCAGAAAGTCCGAAAAGAGCCTCTGGGAAGGTACAGTTTCTTTGGCTAAGGATTTAACTGGGGCCAGTGTTCTGGGTCCATGGATAAGTAGATGGTAGTGCTTCAAATGAGCTTCCAGTCATTAGGATTTGGCAAGCTTGCAGAGTTGTCTTTGCAGTTGAACTATAAGTCAAGGAAGCCAAGGTGAATGTGTGTGTGGGTGAAGGTACTTCTAAAGAGCTTTTTGCAAGGTGTAGAGCAAGCTGATGTGCCCTTTTATGTATTCCAAGGCCTTGTAATATCGCTTAGGAAGCTACTTTATATCAGGTCAACTTGTATGTTTATCTACCCCAGTACTGACTCCTCTGACTTGCAGTGGCTGGCTCTCGAGGGAGGAAGGGAGGGAGGACCTTCTCCATCACTTGCTCTACCTCTGATACTTTTCACTGGCAATGCTAGGCATTGAACCTGGAACTTCCTGCATGGAAAGCACCTGCTCTTGGAAATGCAAAGCAAATGTTATGTCTCCTTCTCATATTTTGCACCACAAAGTGATTTTATTGCAGATGGTCAGGTTCTGGAATGATGTTGGCACCACCTAGTAAAAAAGGCTTCAATTACAAGATCCAAAGTGAGGCAGAATTAAACTGGCAAGAAAAGATGACAGTGTTCAAGTTGCAAGACTTTGAAAGGGTAAACACTGGTTGCCAGTTGTATACCGGGCCCAATTCAAGGTGTTGGTTTTAACCTTTAAAACTCTATACAGTTCCGGCCCAGTTTATCTGAAGGAGCGCCTCCAGTATCACCAAATATGCCGCCAAACAAGATCAGCCTCACAGGACCTTCTCTCGGTCCCACCGACTAAGACAGCTAGGTTGGTGCGGACCAGGGAGAGGGCTTTTTCGATCGTGGCCCCCACCCTCTGGAACTTACTTCCCTTTGACCTTCAGCATGCCCCCTCCCTGTTGACTTTTCGCCGAGCCTTGAAGACCTGGCTCTTCAGGCAGGCCTATGGGATCTCTGGGGTGGGTTAGGTTTTACACTGTATTAATGTAAGATGGTCTTCAGATGAGATGTTATGATATTAATAATGTGATGATTATGTATATGAGCAGATTGTATTTTATATTGTATTTTATATTGTACGTCGCCCAGAGTGTCCGTTCAGTCGGACAGATGGGCGTCTGCTAAATAAAATTTTATTATTATTATTATAAACTCTCAAATCATGCAGAAGGTCCCAAGTTCAATCCCCGGTCTCTCCAGATAGCCTGCCAGTCAGCGTAGACAATGCTGAGCAAGGTGGACTAATCGTCTGACTCAGTATAAGGCAGCTTCCTGTGAGCAAACTTGATAAACATTTGGAAAGGTTTTAATATCTCCTTGGTGTAGTAGACTTGGGCCAGGGAGACTAGTTTTCAGATCTCTTCCGTTGCAAAGTTGACTGGGTCCTTATTGGAATGCAGCTGCTATCCTTCACCATCAGCTTTGAGAGTAAAAAGATGGATGCATCAGAGACATGCTACTGAGCTCCTTTGAGGAAGAGCATGATGCAAAACCTGTAATAACTACTGACATGCCTCAGAGATACTTGGCAGGTTAACCTTTCTGTCTGGGGGGGAGGGCAGGAAGGCGTTTGGATGGGAAGTGGTTGAGCAGCTGGGGTGGAGATGCTCTTTTACCACAGAGAGGGAGGAAGGAGCAGCATGCATGTGGTGGGCAGAAGCATGTAAAGCAGCTCTCTTAAATAAGTCCTGTACTCTGCTTGAGCTGTGATGCTTTTGGTACTGAGGCTTGGCAGTGCATCTCCTCAGCTCAGTGATTGTCTTCTGCTTCCTAACACCTGAGTCAGCAGGTACACCCTGCTGAGAGAAAGGCAGGTCTCAGCATGCAAATAAAGCTGAGTAGGTGAGCCTGCTGCTTTTCTGACTTGGGCTCAACTCACCTGTGACACTGAGCACTGTGCCTCTGGCTGTGTGTTTAAGAGTTCTCTTGCCTTATTTGTGTCTCTAGAATGGATCATATGGAGCCTGCAAATGAGTGCTTTTACATTTAGGATTCTGTCACTCAAATTGTCCTGACAGCTAGCACGTTCTCTCTGTCTGTCTCTGTCTCTCTCTCTCTGTCTCTCTGTCTCTCTCTCTCTCTCTCAACTGTCTGCTTTCACATGCCTGTTTTGTTCTGAAGTGAAATTTGCTTCTGTGCATTTCAGTTTTACTGTGACACAGTACTGTGTGACAGAGTTGCTCCAGGAGGTTGTAACTCTCCTTTTTGAGGGTGTTCAAGGAAAGACTGAGCAGATAACAAGAATGCTTCAGATACCTAAAGCCTGACATGTGCTGCTATAGTCTTCCTCTGGAAACTTGCAAGGAAAGGTACCACCAGAGGGGACTGATTTAAATCAGTCTTCTAGGTTGCAATTTATATATTTCTTAATCGGTTACTATAATTAAAACATTAGCTAGCAAGTATATGAAGCCTTTATAATATCTAAGAGCGTAATCCAGAGTCTCAGGTCCAAACAGGCTGTTTATTTTAAAAATTAATATTACGAGAAACCAAAATAAACCCATTCAAATCCTCCGTAACCTTCTGTACTCCAGCCACAATCCAGCAAATGGAACAAAAATTCCTCATGCAGCTTATCTGTGTTTTGCTTCATAGATTTGATATATGTTTTCAGAAAGGGGAGCAATTGTGAAACTAAGAATTTCTGTTTGACTCTCTTGGTGCCCATTCAAGGAATCATGCTGCAGGATCACTCATTTGAAGGCTATGCCGAAGCTAGGGCTGGCACATTGGCAGAAAAAGATATATAACAGTATACATAGGAGTTATTTAGTTGACAGTGTCTTAAATAATCAGTTTGCACAATAATAAATACAATACATGACATGCTTCTGATGCTTGAGTTGAAAAAGTTGTTCATTTCTTTACATAAAAAAGATGTTAAGCTGCTTGATTCAGTGGTTGATGGTGCAAGCCTTTACTTATCTGCTTCTTGTCATAGTTCAGACTGTTGATTTATCTTTAAAGCACTGAGTGGCTGAGGTCTAGGAACCATTGGGGGCCTGCCTTCTCCCTAAGATCAGAAGGAGGCCCTTGTCTCACCTATGGTGGAAGCATGTTTGAGTGGGATGAGAGAGGGGCCTGCTCAGTGGTGGCACCTAAATGCCCTTTGAAGTACTGCCGAGATCCCACTCAGTTGGATATTTTTGTTGTTGGTTATTTTAGAGTGTTTTACTCCCGTGGGTTTTTGTTGAGTGTGGCAGATAATATTTTTTTGCTTGATTTTAGCTACTGATCCTTTCTCTTTAAGTGTTTTTTTATACAGCTGTTTTTATGAAATTGTAGTTTTAAACGTTGAAAGTGGCCATGGATGGCCAGTAAGTGGAATATAAATGTTTTAATATAGGAATAAAATTAATTTGCTCAGAAGTAAGTCCCATTAAGTTGAGTGGGTCTTATTTCCTGATAAGTGAGTTAGGATTGGAGGACTGTATTCAGATTTCATTTTAAAACTAGTTATTTTTTGAGACACTCAATATAATTGAAAAAGTATAATTTAAATAAAATTGATTTTTTGAAAAGTTGTAAAATGTATTGATTTATTCTTACCTACCCTGATGCCACCCTTTCTAAATAGATGAGCTCCTCTTGTAGTTAGTTTTTTTTCTTAAGGTTTAACATAAATTTACAGTGACCTTCATGCTGTTGTTAGCTCATACCTTTCCCCTGAGGTTGCTGGTGTGATGCTCAGAGTTAACTCCAACTTAGTATTTGGAACTAATAGTTGGCCCTGTGGCTCATTTCCTGTGAAATAATTCCCCAAGGTTATGGACACATCCATACATTTAAAGCACATGGCTTTCCCCAAAGAATCCTGGAAACTGTCGTTTGTTAAGGGTGCTGAGAACTGTAGCTCTGTGAGGGGTAAATCACAGTTCTCAGGATTCTTGGGGAAGCCATGTGTTTTATGCATGGTGTGGATGTGAATGTAACTTGTGACAACAAGATACAGGCAGGAAGCCAGGATTGCTCCCAGAAAGAATTATGTGGATAACCTTCTGTCAGTACACCTTTCCTGATGGCTGTGCCCCCAGGGCCACCTATGAATGCTGCCTCAGCCTGAGTCTTTGGTGAAACCATTCTGTGAAGCACCAGGCCAAGGCACATGCATGGACTCTCCGGATGCTAGTCATGCTTGCGAGCGGTCTTCCTGTCCACTGCAGCACCCACTGTCTTTCCCATCTTCAGTGTCTCTCTGATCCCTTCTTTAGTCACGTCACTTTAAACTGTGTTCTGTTCTCTGTCCATAATTTCTTGTGTTTATCATCTCCCCACTTTCCTGGTCTGAGTATGCAGTCTAAGTAACAGCATAGTTCAAGGAAGTCACGTGCCTCCTGCCCCTTTGGCCATCCTGCCATTTACTGTAATAATAATAATAATAATAATAATAATTTAATTTTTGTGTCGCCTATCTGGCCAAGGCCACTCTAGGCGACGTACACAATTAAATTCCAGTAAAATACAATTTAAAATACGATTTAAAATACATAGCAATACAATACAGTCGACAATAAAGGATTAAATTACAGCATAAAACAGTATGTAAACAACGGGCATTCAGTAATAGTGATAAAAGCTTAGCCTGTCGTCAGCTGGCCAGATACTGAGTTCTGGCTGTTTTGACTCTTGGAACATTTTCAAAGGCTTCCTCTGGGGCTTTTTCCAGATGCACTTCATGTACATTATGCTAGTAGACAACAGAGCCTTGTAAGGTAGGAGAGTTGTATTCCTTAGTGCTTTGCAGGGCTGTGGAGTCGGTATGCCAAACCTTCGACTCCAACTCCAACTCCTCTATTTTTCTACTGTCCGACTCCACCCAAAATTGCTTCCAACTCCACAGCCCTGGAAACCGCTGTAAATGTCTTTTTAAATTGGAAGCTCTCATAGGAGCATTTTTATCACTGCCTGAATATGCGCTGATCTTGGCATCACAGCATTTGTCTTCATCTGGGTCTTGTGTCATACACTGACACACAAAATGTTTTCCATCTTGAGTTATGGTGAAATGCTAAAATACAGCTGACTTCATTGGAAGCTTCTTTGACATTTTGAATTTATATTAAAAAAATTTGTCAGTCAAAATTTATTTTGAAGCCGGAGTCGGTACATTTCTACCGATTCCACCCAAAATTGCTTATGACTCCGAATCCACAGCCCTGGTGCTTTGGGATGGTTGCTATGTGATGCCACTGTTGACTTAATAGCAGTTGAAGGTTAATCAAGCAGCTTCTTGATTGGTCTCTAGCAGGCAGAGCTCAGCCCACCAGGCACATTGGCAAGCCCCCCTCAACCCAGGGCCAGAGCATGAGGATCAGGCTGCCTATCTGGCATACATTTGTTGTTGGTGTATGTGGCTGTTCTACACAAGGCAAAGTGGTACAATGAAATTAGCCCTGGGGGCAACCAGGCACTAGGAATCCAAGGTACAAGTTCTCGCTCTCTCTGTGCGGGGTGTGTGTAATATGGAGAGGCTTCAGTGTTGCTCTGATTCAGACCAGGTTTTTGTATATTTAGAGAGCTGTGCCAAAACAGCCACGTCTCTCTTTGGAAGGGCTGCCTCATGGTGGAGGGTCGGACTGCACTGGGTAGAAGTTTTTCAATCAAATGTATTCCATATGAGCATTTGGAGAAAAATCTCCTGCCTGTGTGTTCCCTCTGGAACTGGATGCCAGTGTGGCCTCCCTGACAACGTCAGCTCTCTGAAACCTGCTTGCTTAAGATGGGCAGCCAGCAGATTGTTCCTTCCCCAGCGAGTGCTTGCTGGCACTTGGAGCGCAGAGTGGAGGAACTGGCCACAGCTAGGAGGCCCAGTGTGTGTCTGGGGAGAGGGAGGGGGTGGTTATCTTGCTAGCTGCCTGGCCTGAGTGTCCTGTGGTAGTGAAGCAGGTGGATTGACTTACACCAGGAAGAGAGGTGTTAAGGAGGGCGCTATGGGAGATGGCCACTCTGAGGTCTGGCGCTGATCAGCGGCTTTCATTAAGTATGGCATTTATCAAGTTTCCGGGTGATGTGACTCCAGTACAGGGCAGCCGGCAGACTCTTTAGAGGGCCATTTAGACACTCAAAATGACTTTCATGAGCCACCTGGCTGAAGATAAAATGAAACTGAGCAGGACCGCAGAACTGCTGTTCTCTGCCTACCTCTTCTGAGTTTGCAGCTCTGTGGCCTTGAATCAAAAGCAGCCTTTGTAGGCAATACTTCCTGCACCATAAAGTCAGGAGATGGCCAAGGCTCCTCTGATCCTAATTTCTTGCTGTCTGCAAACTCTTGTTGGGTAAGTATGGGCTGCTGGCCTACATAGTGCAAACATTCAATGTCATTTTGGATTATATTAACAGGAATATCTTTTCCAGTTAACAGTGTTGCTCTGCTCAGCACTGGTGCTTTATGACTTGTTCATAAACCAAGGCCAAGTTAGCTTTGCTGACCCCTAGATGCCTGCTTGCTTTTCGTTTCCCTAGGCACCCTGACCCCATTTCTGCAGAGGTGTAAGCCAGCTCCTCTAAGGCTCCTTCTACTTATTTATGGCTGTATTGAATGTCCTAGATCTTTCCATTGCTTTCGACACTGATGAGCATGATCTCTTACAGGGATGTCTTGCAAGGATGGGTCCAGGAAGCACTGTGTTGAGGTGGCTTCAGTCATTCTTCAAGCGTCTGTCCCAGAAGGTGGTTATAGGAGACTACTGCTCCCCATGGCCATTGCTTATGGGATGCTTCAAGGTCTCATCTGGTTCTCCTTGTACTTTAACAGCTACATGAAGTCGCTTGGTGATTATCTGTTCCTAAAGAGGCATTGGAAGGCCTGAATCATCTGGGAGAGACTGGATGTGGGTGAACAACCTGACATCTAATTCTGATTAGATGGAAATATTGTTGGCTGAGGGTGTGGTGGTGGCAGCAGTGGATCTGGGCTTGTACTCCTGCTGAACACTGAACAGGATTGCAGCTTGGAGATATGTGTTGATCTGTTGAAGCTTTTATTCGTTCAGGCACCAGCAGTGACCAGGGGTGCATTTTACCAGATTTGGCTAGCATACTAACTGCATCTTCAGTTGGTATAAAATACTGGCAGCAGCCTGATAGTTTACCACTCCGAGCTCTTTCCAGGGTTGATTTGATTTAAATTGCTTCTCTCAAGGACTTATTTTTAATTATTTAAATCACTAGTGAGGAAGATTCTATATAATCATCATTTGTAATAGAAGTTCATTATTATCTAATATAACCTTAATACATATTCAGAGATGTAGGTTTCATTAGAAGGTAGATAACACACTAAGCAATTATTCTGAATTATTTTCAGATGAGTTTTCATCATAAAATGGGATGATAACTTGATCATTTTAGTACTAAAGTAGAATGAATTTGTGAAGTCATTCAGGAGATGAGCCAGCTCCAACTGTTCAATTAATCATGATATTTTTGTCAGGATGTGCCAGAATCACCACCACCAAACAGGCTTTTAAATTGTACTAATAAGTTTCTTTATTCTTCTGATTAGTTTTCTTCTTCAACGAACAACATTAACAAAACATACCCATGGATTTTTGAACATAAGAACATAAGAAGAGCCTGCTGGATCAGGCCAGTGGCCCATCTAGTCCAGCATCCTGTTCTCACAGTGGCCAACCAGGTGCCATGGGGAAGCCCGCAAGCAGGACCCGAGTGCAAGAACACTCTCCCCTCCTGAGGCTTCCAGCAACTGGTTTTCAGAAGCATGCTGCCTCTGACTAGGGTGGCAGAGCACAGCCATCATGGCTCGTAGCCATTGATAGCCCTGTCCTCCATGAATTTGTCTAATCTTCTTTTAAAGTCATCCAAGGTGGTGGCCATTACTGCATCTTGTGGGAGCAAATTCCATAGTTTAACTATGCGCTGAGTAAAGAAGTACTTCCTTTTGTCTGTCCTGAATCTTCCAACATTCAGCTTCTTTGAATGTCCACGAGTTCTAGTATCATGAGAGAGGGAGAAGAACTTTTCTCTATCCACTTTCTCAATGCCATGCATAATTTTATACACTTCTATCATGTCTCCTCTGACCCGCCTTTTCTCTAAACTAAAAAGCCCCAAATGCTGCAACCTTTCCTCATAAGGGAGTCACTCCATCCCCCTGATCATTCTGATTGCTCTCCTCTGAACCTTTTCCAACTCTATAATATCCTTTTTGAGATGAGGCGACCAGAACTGTACACAGTATTCCAAATGTGGCCACCCCATAGATTTATACAACGGCATCATGATATCGGCTGTTTTATTTTCAATACCTTTCCTAATTATTGCTAGCATGGAATTTGCCTTTTTCACAGCTGCCACACACTGGGTCGACATTTTCATCGTGCTGTCCACTACAACCCCGAGGTCTCTCCTGGTCGGTCACCGCCAGTTCAGACCCCATGAGCGTATATGTGAAATTCATATTTTTTGCTCCAATATGCATAATGTTACATTTGTTTATATTGAATTGCATTTGCCATTTTTCTACCCATTCACTCAGTTTGGAGAGGTCTTTTTGGAGCTCTTCGCAATCCCTTTTTGTTTTAACAACCCTGAACAATTTAGTGTCGTCAGCAAACTTGGCCACTTCACTGCTCACTCCTAATTCTAGGTCATTAATGAACAAATTGAAAAGTACAGGTCCCAATACCGATCCTTGAGGGACTCCACTTTCTACAGCCCTCCATTGGGAAAACTGTCTGCTTATTCCTACTCTCTGCTTTCTGCTTCTTAACCAATTTCTTATCCACAAGAGGACCTCTCCTCTTATTCCATGACTGCTAAGCTTCCTCAGAAGTCTTTGGTGAGGTATCTTGTCAAACGCTTTTTGAAAGTCTAAGTACACTATGTCCACTGGATCACCTCTTATCTATATGCTTGTTGACACTCTCAAAGAATTCTAATAGGTTACTGAGTCAGGACTTTCCCTTGCAGAAGCCATGCTGGCTCTGCTTCAGCAAGGCTTGTTCTTCTATGTGCTTAGTTAATCTAGCTTTAATAATACTTTCTACCAGTTTTCCAGGGACAGAAGTTAAGCTAACTGGCCTGTAATTTCCGGAATCCCCCCTGGATCCCTTTTTGAAGATTGGCGTTACATTTGCCACTTTCCAGTCCTCAGGCACGGAGGAGGACCCGAGGGACAAGTTACATATTTTAGTTAGCAGATCAGCAATTTCACATTTGAGTTCTGTGAGAACTCTCGGGTGGATGCCATCCGGGCCTGGTGATTTGTCAGTTTTTATATTGTCCATTAAGCCTAGAACTTCCTCTCTCGTAACCACTTTTTGTCTCAGTTCCTCAGAATCCCTTCCTGCAAATGTTAGTTCAGGTTCAGGGATCTGCCCTATATCTTTCACTGTGAAGACAGATGCAAAGAATTCATTTAGCTTCTCTGCAATCTCCTTATCGTTCTTTAGTACACCTTTGACTCCCTTATCATCCAAGGGTCCAATCGTCTCCCTAGATGGTCTCCTGCTTTGAATGTATTTATAGAATTTTTTGTTGTTAGTTTTTATGTTCTTAGCAAGGTGCTCCTCAAATTCTTTTTTAGCATCCCTTATTGTCTTCTTGCATTTCTTTTGCCAGAGTTTATGTTCTTTTTTATTTTCTTCATTCGGACAAGACTTCCATTTTCTGAAGCAAGACTTTTTGGCTCTAAGAGCTTCCTTGACTTTGCTCGTTAACCATGCTGGCATCTTCTGGGCCCTGGCGGTACCTTTTCTGACCTGCGGTATGCACTCCAGTTGAGCTTCTAATATAGTGTTTTAAACAATTTCCAAGCATTTTCGAGTGATGTGACCCTCTGGACTTTGTTTTTCAGCTTTCTTTTTACCAATCCCCGCATTTACTGAACCCCTCAGGTTCAGGTTTCCGCTGGGGCTTGTGTCTAGTGTCTCTCTCATGGATGCTGGCTCCTCCGTACCAGAGTCCTGGCTGCTGCTGCTGCTGATCTGGGTCATGAGACTGTTTAACTGTTCTCATCAGTAGCCTCTAAGAATGCTGTTTTTGACACTCATCAGAGAATCTTAGGGAGGACCCTTTCCTCAGCTCAACGTTTCCCTATTGTGGGAGTCAGGTAGAGATGGCAGCTCCCACACTGAGGAAGGTGTGGTGCTTCCAGGTGGATGGATATTTGGCTCGGATATATCTCACTTGCCAGCTCTCCTGTATCAGAGCTCAATGCGCAGTGCAGCCAAGTCTTCAGTCTGCTGACCTTCAGCATCTTCTTCATCGTCTTCTTCAGTGGCTTGCTGCAAAATCCTAGCAGAGAGCAGCTGTTTGCTCCTTTCTTCTTCTGCCGTGGGCTTGTGTTTGAACTTAGGGAGCTGCCTTATACCGAGCCAAGCCATTGGTTGTCCTCACTGACAGGCAGGAGGAATCTTTCTTTCCCAGCCTACCTGGAGATGCCGGAGATTGAACCTGGGACCTTCTACATTCAAAGCAGATGTTGTACCACTGAGCTATCACCCTGCCATTTTCCATCTGGGGGATCTAAAGCTGAGGAAGAGACCTCACTTTTTTTCTTGCATAAACTGTGTTTGTACATCTTGGGGCCAAGCACGTTGGTATCAGTGACATGTCCACCTGCAGCCTCATGAGATATGTTGGTTTGGGTATCCCTTTCTTTGCTTTGCTTGGAGCAGCCTGCCTACAGTTGGCATGAGCACAGCTGGTGAGTTGAGCTTGTGACAGTCTTTTCATGCTAATTGTCTCACTGCTGCATTGACGTGGGGAGCAGAATGATCAGGAAGCTTAGGGGTTTTTGAGGCAGGCATGTCGTGTCAGTTTTTTCCTTATATAGAAGCAATGTTTTGTCCCTCCCTCGGTTGCGGTAATTGTGACTCACTTGGGATCTTTGCTGCATTTTGGAAGGTCTGGATGCAAAAAAGGTTTGGGTTGTACCCTAGGGATGTAGTGAAGCCAACTTTTTCAGACTTGGGACCCATCTTTAATCTCACCCCGCAACAAAGCACCCCCCCTTTTGACCTTAGATGCCCATTTCTATTCTTTCTTCCTCTTCTAATGCAAACTTTTTTTTAATTAAAAATACCTAGAAAATAACAGCAACCCCCTAACTGAAGGGATGTAGCTCCGTGGTAACACATGTACTATGTATGCTGAAGGGCCCAGCAGGTTCACTCTCTGGCAGCATCTCCAAGTAAGGCTAGGAAAGACACTCTGCCTGAAACCAAGCCCTATGAGGAGAGACTGGAAGAACTGGGCATGTTTAGCCTGGAGAAGAGAAGACCGAGGGGAGATATGATAGCACTCTTCAAGTACATGAAAGGTTGTCACATAGAGGAGGGCCGGGATCTCTTCTCAATCGTCCCAGAGTACAGGACACAGAATAATGGGCTCAAGTTGCAGGAAGCCAGATTTCTTCTGAACATCAGGAGAAACTTCCTAACTGTTACAGCCATACGACAATGAGAGGTAGAGAGGTGGTGGGCTCTCTGACACTGGAGGTATTCAAGAGGCAGCTGGACAGCCATCTGTCGGGAATGCTTTGATGTGGATTCCTGCATTAAGCAAGGGGTTGGACTTGGTGGCCTTATAGGCCCCTTCCAACTCCACTATTCTAAATCCTGGTAAGCCATTGCTGCCAGTCACTGTAGGCTGTGCTGGGTATATGGACCAATATAGATCAGCAACCAAGTTAATGAAGAACATAGCATTTTAATAGGCTTACTTCAAAAGGAAATGGACTACCTTCAAGTTGATTCCGACTTATGGCGACCCTATGAATAGGGTCTTCATGGTAAGCAGTATTCAGAGGTGGTTTACCATTGCCTTCCTCTGAGGCTGAGAGGCAGTGACTGGCCCAAGGTCACCCAGTGAGCTTCATGGTTGTGTGGGGATTCGAACCCTGGTCTCCTAGGTCATAGTCCAACAACTTAACCACTACACCACACTGGCTCTCTAGGCTTAATTCAGGTTATCATTAACATCTTGGGATCAGTTTCTTAAAGACTGACGTATCAGGGAGAATTGCAGAGCTCTTAAACCATTGTAACATGCTATGGTTTTGTGTGATGTGAACAACCTTAGCCTCTTGTGCTTCTCCGCCTCCTTCTCACATGTGGCTGGGAGGACGAGGTTGAAAACTTTTGCTTCTGCTTTCAGTTAACTGCAGCTTGCCGTGTCACTCGTGGAACTGTGATTAACCTTAACTATGGTTATTTTAAAAGCAAGCCACCGTTAGCCGTCACAGTTTGAAGTTGGCTTGTTTTAAACTAAGCATAATCAATGTTAATCAGTTTATCAGACAGGATGACATGACAGACCGTGGTTAATGAGAAGCAGAAGCGAAAGCATCCAAACTCCTCCTCCTGATTATCCGCTTGGCTGAGAGCTCTGTTCAGCCTCTGCTTGAACTGTGCAAACTGAAGCTCTTTGGCTGGAGGGATTTTTCAGTGGAGAACCCAGTCTTGTCATAAATGTCTTTTGCTTGGCAAAGGCATGGATGGAGTTGGTTTCCTGCAGTGCCCATGTCTTGGGAGATGCTCTTTGGAACACTCTGACTTGTGGGCCTAGACTGTTTTGGGTAAACCATACCCATCAGTCAGTCACCTGACATCATGACAGTAGGTACTGAGATCCATTATCTCCAATGTATTTATTTTTATTTTCCAGAATTTAGAAAATGCTCTACATTCAGAGACTATCCGAGCGGTGTACAGAAATAGTATATAAAACATAATACAGATAATAAAATCTAATAAGAATGAAAAGCTACAGAAATAAAATAGACTAATTTGGGGAAGGCATGGGAGAAAGGTTTTCAACAAATGTTGACAACACAAAACCATTGAGGCTTGCGTCACTTTGGAGGGAAGAGAATTCCAGAGAACTGGGTGCTGCGGTGCCAAAAGCATGGGCTCAAATCACAGCATGTTTCACCTCAGGAGTGTGTAGCACTAAGTTGGGGGGAGGGAGCAGAGGGCCAGATCTTCATTTTCCCAATTCCTGGTGGGCCAAAGTTGACAGGTGACATGACCATGACCATGGCATTGGGGCTTCAAAGTGAAACTGAAGGTGTACTCATATGTGCCCAGGATGGGAGCGCACCTTGAAATGCCCCACCTGAATGTGGAGAAACGTGGAGGTGACTGCAGGTGCAATCTGATCAGCCCATCAGCTGAATGGCCTCAGGGGCTATGATTGGGCTGGAAGGTCCCTGCCCCTGCACTAAGGAGATCGAGAAAGGTACCACCAGGTCCAAGAGGATGCCAGTATGGTTAATAAGTAGAGTCAAATAAGCTGTTAGTAGCCAGAAGGTTTCCTTTAGAAAATGGAAATCTTGTGCATATGAGGAGAACAGAAAGGAACACAAACTTGGGGAAAAGAAATGTAAATAGATAATAAAGCAGGGGTCACCAGCCTACACAAGCCTTCAGTGGTGCCCCCATTAGGTAATGCTGAATCTGAACTTTAATTTTTTTAAAAAAGTAAGTCTCTGGTCCTCCTAGAAATAAATTTATGGAGCGAAATATACAAGTGCCCTTCTAAGTGATGTATGTGAAACGAGCCAGCATGGCTGCTCCTGTCTGTCAGTGTTATTAGCCAATGAATGAAGTCAGAGCTGAGATGTTTGGACACCAGGCAATTGGAGTCCCTGGGGTCCTAAAGAGCTGCTGTTTTGCCCCCTTTCTTAGTGCACTTTTCTTGCTTCTGTCTTTTTTCCCCTAGTCCTTGGAATTTCCAAAGTTTGTCCTTTTTCCCTAGCAACCAGGATGCATCTTTTCTGTGCTGGGTTCGCCTGAGATCAGGTAGTGCCTAGAAGTTATCTTCTGCAAATACTACTACACAATAAGTGTGGGTGAATTTTAAAGAATCCCTGTCCCCCAAAAAAGCAAATGTGACAGCTTTGCAAAGAGGCTTACGCATGTCTATTGCTTTGCAGGAACTAAAGGCTAGAAACTCATTCAGAATGCACTCTATAGTTTACTTACAGTACAATGGTATGACAAGCAAACTCAGAAGTAAGTCTTTTGTGTTTAATGGAGCTTGCTTCCAGGTAAGTGGGTACAAGATGGTGGCCTAAGCTTAGTTTTAGGGTTGGCATTGGGGAAAAACAGGGTTCTTGTGCTGGTAACAGTGGTGTGGCAGAAAGAAATTCAACATTGAGCCATTTCTAGTATGGAAATACGATTATGGGAAAAACATCACCATGACTAATTTTGTGTTATGCTATGCCCACATGGCAGTCATTTTGTGACTAGTGCCCCCAATCTCTCAAAATTTGAAATGTGCCCTCTGGTCCCAAAAGGTTAGTCACCTCTGCAATAAGGGATGCTAAAAATAATTTGAGGAGGATATTGCTAAAACCATAAAGACGACCACCTCCAACAAAATTTAAACACAAAAGCAGGAGATCATCTAGGGAGGTGGTTGGACCCTTTGATGAGAAGCGAGTCAAAGTTGTGCTAATCGAGGATAAAGAGATTTCAAAGAAGCAGAATGAATTTTTTGCAGGCAAATCCAAGCGCCTGACCGACTTTCACAGGAAAGGGAGTCTGAGAAACTGAGACAAATAGTGGTGATGAAAGACAAAGTTCTAGACCTTATAACCAAAATAAAAACTGTCGAGATTTCAGGTCTGGATGGCATCCATCTGAGAGTTCTTAAAGAACTCAAATGTGAAATTGCTGAACTGCTAACACAAATATATCACTTGTTCTTAAGATCAGCCTCTGTCTGGAGTCTGAACTGGTGGTGACTGACCAGGAATGTGACCTTGGGGTCATAGTGGGTTGCTTGATGAAGATGTCAACCCAGAGAATGGCAGTTTTGAAACAAGCAAATTCCGTGCTTGAGATCATTAGGAAAGGATTGAAAATAAAGCTGCCACTATCATAATGCCATTATACAAATCTATAGCGTGGCTGCATTTGGTATCCTTTGTATAGTTTTTGTTGCCTCACCTCAAAAAGGATATTGTAGAGCTGGAAAAGTTGCAGAAAAGTGTAATTGAAATGATCAGGTGGCTGGAGCAGATCCCTTACGAGGAAAGGTTACACCATTTGGGGCTTTTTTGTTTAGAGAAAAGGTGACGGGGGGAGACATAACAGAGGCATATGTATGGCATGGAGAAAGTGGACAGAGAAGAGTTTTTCTCCCTCTCTCAAACACTAGAACTCATGGACGTACAGTGAAACTAAATGTTGGAAGATTCAGGACAGATAAAAGAAAGTACTTCTTCACACAGCGCATAGTTAAACTATGGAATTCTCTCCTACAAGTAGTAGTGATGGCTTCAAAGGAGGATTAGACAGATCCATGGAGGTTTGAGGCTATCAATGGGTACTAACCCTGATGGATGTGTACTACCTCCACGGTCAGAGGCAGCATGCTTCTGAATACCAGTTGCAAGCCCTGGTGTGCTCAGGTCCTACTTTTCAGGCTTCCCATTGGGGCATCTGGTTGGCCACTGGCCTGATCTCATGTTATGCTTAAGCACTAAGATTGGAGAGAAGGAACACCATCACTGACCACCTGCTAAAATGGCCATGGAGGAGGGTGGGTCAGTTCTGGATCCCCTACTCTTGAAGGATACAGCAGCACACAAGATAAAACTTGGGATGTTACATGGCTCTTTCTTTGAGCCCCTGATCAGCCTTTGGCTTTGAGTTAAGTGACTTGGACAATATAGGTGGGAGACTGTGGCAACTGCTTCTGCAGCAGACTCAGCCAATGATGTGAGCGTTATTCAGCTCAGAACTTCCGCCTACCCTCCTTCTGGCCTTGGCAGTCAGCCTGATCCTGTAGTATGAGGAACACACCCTGGTGGTGGGGAGAACAGGAAATCTGTGTTGCTTTTGGATAACGTCCCAGGCATAGTTCTTGAAAAAAATGTCAAGTCACTTCTCTTTATGTTGAGAGAGCTCTAAGGTAGGGTACTGGGCAGATGGTGCCAGTTGGCTGCCTGTCGTTTGACAGTGTTGCCCAGGGTCAAATGTTCCATGAAGGCAGGAATGTTCTTATGTAGTTAATTGCATTATGATGTTAGCGAATAGCTGAGCTTGAATCCTGACAAGATGCAGGCACTGTGGGTGAGTGGTTCCTGTGTCTGAGAAATTGGTCAGCTGCCTACCCTGGACAGGGTTGCACTCCCCCTGAAGGAGCAGGTATGCAGTCTGGGTGCTTCTGGATCCAGCTTTGTCACTGGAGGCCCAGGTACTCTCAGCTAGAAATGCCCTTTATCGGCTGCACTTAGTTAGACAACTGTGACCATCCCTGAACCGGGAGAGCGTGGCCACAGTAGTTCAGGCATTGGTGACTTCAAGACTGGATTACTGCAGTGCACTCTATGGGGGCTTCCCTTGCACTTGACCTGGAAACTGCAATTAGTGCAGAATGCTGTAGCCAGAGTGCTAATGGGAGTGAGATTCTGGCAGTATATAATACCTCTGCTCAGAGATCTGCACTCGTTGCCAATTTGTTACCAGGCCAAGTTCAAGATGTTTCTACTAGCATATGAAGCCCTTAACAACTTGAGACCAGTTTACTTGTGGGGACTGACTTTGATCAAGCACTTCAGTATGTGGAAGAGGCACTGTTACAGTCACCACATAATACTTACTCTGCATTTGCAAGAAATCATTCTTTTTATGTGGCAGCACCTATTTTTTGGAACTCTTTGCCTATTGACATCAAAGCAGGCACCTTTTCTTTATTCCTTTCAGCACCTGCTTAAAACATTTTTGTTTAGGCAAGCGTATCCAGGCACATAGATGTTGATGTGTTTAAATCTTTTTAGTTAGTTATTGTTGAATAATTTAAAAATGTTTAAATACTTGCTTTTAATAGTTTTATTGACCATTTTTAATGATGTTTGTAAACTGCTTAGAGGTTACTTACAGTCAGGCAGTATATAAATTTTGTTAAAGAAATACATTGTATAGAAAAGGCTGGGAGCGAGGGCTTCTTGTTCCTCAGCCTTGTAGCAGTCTAGCTGCCATTCTTCTAATCACATTTTATGGCCTGAGTCTTGCCCTGGTCTACTCCACTTTACACAGACTTCCATTGAATCTCATCTCTGTTTTGTTGCCCGATCACCCAGTTTTGAGAGGTCCTTTTGAAGCTCTTCAGTCTCACAAATTTGGCTGTCTTGCTGGTTGCCAGTCCTTGCTGAGCTTCTTAATGTTCTGCTGCTGATTTCCTTCCATTGTGAAAACTCTTTATTCTTTTGCTGTCTGTTTCTTGACAAACTTGGCTTTTAGAAGATTAATGATAATAGTGGCACATGTAGAACTGCTTCTGTTTCTGATACTATCTTAAGTGCCGGGGCAGCCACCTCAGTGGAGGAGGTGTTCTGTATGCTGGAGCTCTTGTGAGTTTTGGGATTCCTGTGGAAAAGCAAATGTGCAACAAGGCAAGGTGGGCTGAAGCCAGACAGTACTCTTTGCTGTGTAACTTCAGTCCCTTATGGCATCTCTAGTTACAACTAGGAATGTCCTCTGTCTGAAACGCTGGAGAGCTACTGCTGATCACTGTGGGACAGGGGTGATCTCCCCACCAGCAAAGTTTGACAGCTGTCAATCACCTGACATCGCAGTGACCCCAGGCCACCTGTCTTGGCCCATGTGAATGTTCAGATCATGATTATTTGTTCACTTTATATCCCATTCTTCCTCTCAAAGGAGCCCAGGGCTTGCAAAATATTGTACAAAGGGCTTCCCTCCTCCCCTTTGGCCCCACATCTGACATATGTAGGGCAGGTGGGTGTGGCTTGGCCAAAGCGGCCTTGCAGGTCAAATGGTGAGATCTAGCAGGCCTAATAAGGCCCACAGGCCAGAGGTCCCCATTTCTGGTGTAGGCAGTGCTAAGTTAGATGGCGCAGATTGTTGTGGGCCCCACCTCCTCTCTTTTGGTTAATCTGTGTTGTGTTGCTTTTCCTTTGAAACCTGTTTTTGTAATTGTGTAAAAGTGTATCTTTATAGGGTTTTTTTATAATTGTACATAAACTGTTTCACTTTCTAAATGTGTTTTTAATTTACAATTGTGTTGGTGTAGCCCACCCTGGGACCTTAGGGTGAAAGATGAATAAGAAATCAAATAAATGAACAATAAATAACTAAATAATTGTCTGACTTTACTATAAGGCAGTTTCCTGTGGTAATGTGCACAAAAAGTGATCGCTTTGAAGTGATTTTTAACTGAATGTTTGGACTGGGGCGTTAGCAAATGCTGCAGAAACTGAGGCAGTTTGACTTGAAATGCCAATTTGAACTTATTTCATGTGGGCATAACATGGGAATCAGTCCCAAATGAAGCCGAGTGCTCTGACTTACTGCCTCCCTCTCCACATCTGTCAGAGTGGTGCAAGGCTCACCAGAGAAGCCACAATCCATCACAGTAGCCTTAGGGTTTCCTCACAGAGGGCTGTGTGATACACAGTAGCGCACACAAAAAAGGCTGTGCTGGCTTCACAACAGACCTGCGCAGCAATAAAGACTCTGCAGCCATTATGAGATTTGCATAACCCTTCTGTAAGTACATATTTATGGCCACAGAAGAACTTATTTTGCTCTTCAAGGAAGAAGGCAAGGCATAAGACCCCAAACACAAAGACACGCTAACGTGCACCTTTATCCTACTGCCACCCTGGACTCCTACTGGGAGGAGGGGCAGGATAAAAATCAAATAAACAAACTGGGTACAGAGTCCCATATATAGAAAGGTGGGATCCTTCCCAAGAGGGTTCTGTTAAATGCAGAGCTGATAGAGCCAGGATGTGGACAGTCCTGTATAGCTATGGAGGATTTCCCAAAGAAGCAGGCATTGGGCAAGTTTGGGTTTTGCAGCAGCCTCCCCTCCCCCACCTCCGGCAGGCTCCTGGAGGAGGTGCCGCTACTGACAATTCAGCCTTTCTCCATGTTCCAGCCCAGTCCTCAGACACAATGGCTTCACTTTCCTTGCCCAGCCCCAGCATCACAGTATGCAAATGCACATCTGAGGCCTAATAGCCTGGTGGTAAGAGCATTTCAGTGCTCATCCTAACCAGTGTCAGCTGCTGAGACAATGCAGATCCTATTCCCTCCTTGCTTAGTGATGGAGTGGACCCTGCCCATCATAGAGGAACAACAACTATGCTGCATGCTAAGTGGCTGAGAACTGGATCTGGCCCATTTCTCCACAGGCAAGGCTGTGGTGAATCAGGCTTGTCACTCTGGGCACCACATAAGTTAAACACACCAAGGCACCCTTGGAGCCTTGGCTGTTTCCCTGCATAAGAAAAGCTTGGCTGGTGACACAAACCAAAGGCGTTTTTAGTCCAGTATTCTATTCTCACAGTGGCCAAGAAAGTGACTGGGAAACCCGCAGGCAAGACATGAGCACAAACAGAGAGATATATAGTGCTTCTGATACTGGAAGTTATACATAGCCATCATGAGTAGTAGCCATGGTTAGCCTTATCTGCACCCATGGATTTGTTTAAATCCATTTTAAAGCCATCCAAGTGGATGGCTGTTCCTACATCTTGGGAGAGCGAATTCCATAGTTTAACTATGCACTCTATAAACAAATACTTCCTTTTTCCTGTGCTGACTCTCCTGACATTCAGCTTCATTGGTTGGCCCCACTGAGTTCTATGGCAGCCTAGAAAATTCCTTCCTACCCACTTTCTCCACACCATGATACTATAAAGAACTCATGTGTTCAACTCCCAACTCCAGGGCAGTTGATCCTGACCAGGCACAACCCATGCCTCTCTTACCAGGGTTGAGTTAAACCAATGCCAACCTTGTAAGATAGGTAGACTGCCACCACCCCTTAAATATGATCACTCACTCTGGGTCAAGGGGAAACCCCAAATGCCAGAAATAGACCTGCCAAGGATTCCAAAAGACAAGAGCCAAAAATGCACTCGTCTTGGAGCCTTAAGGCAAACTACCCAGTTATATGGTAGTCTGTGGCTAAATGGCCAAGGTGCTGGATTTAGAGTCAAATTTTCCCTGCAGTGAACACACACTGGTAAATAAAATTATAAGTACAAGAAATATAGCAGCAAAATAGTTCCTTAAACAAAACACCCAGAAGGTTACAAAAAATACAGGGAGTTCAATCACAGGACAAAAATAACAAATCTGTCTAGCCTATTCATAGAACCATAGAGTTGGAAGGGGCCTTGTAGGCCATCGAGTCCAACCCCCTGCTCACAGCAGGAAATCCACAGCTAGAGCATCTCCCACAGATAGCTGTCCAGCCTCTGCTTGAAGACATCCAGTGAAGGGGATCCCACCACCTCCCTATTCTATATAACATATCATAAGAAGACAGGTAGAGTAACTTCATGGTTCCACATCTCCCTCAGAGATGCATGGCCTGGATAGTAATAGAAAGATGGAAGCCCAACCTAGGTAAGAACATTGGGGAACAAAGACCCAGAATCTTAGCTCTAGTTTTATTGGGAAGAAGCCCGGCAACAGCCAGGAATTAATTAGCCAACCAGAGGACTTTCTGATGATGAAATCTTCAACGCTTTCGTGCCTAACTGTGGTGCAGTTTCTCCAACCTTCCCAGTCTCAGGCTGATAAGTAGGATTCTCACTAACTGCGTAATTAATTGGATTCAGCTGTGTGAACTGACAGTCTCATGGCCTGCTAGAGGCTGTAATCCAGGCAAGGTATTTCTCCCACAATTCCTTGCTGCAGAACCATCTTAAGAACATAAGAACATAAGAAGAGCCTGCTGGATCAGGCCAGTGGCCCATCTAGTCCAGCATCCTGTTCTCACAGTGGCCAACCAGGTGCCTGGGGGAAGCCCGCAAGCAGGACCCGAGTGCAAGAACACTCTCCCCTCCTGAGGCTTCCGGCAACTGGTTTTCAGAAGCATGCTGCCTCTGACTAGGGTGGCAGAGCACAGCCATCATGACTAGTAGCCATTGATAGCCCTGTCCTCCATGAATTTGTCTAATCTTCTTTTAAAGCCATCCAAGCTGGTGGCCATTACTGCATCTTGTGGGAGCAAATTCCATAGTTTAACTATGCGCTGAGTAAAGAAGTACTTCCTTTTGTCTGTCCTGAATCTTCCAACATTCAGCTTCTTTGAATGTCCACAAGTTCTAGTATTATGGGAGAGGGAGAAGAACTTTTCTCTATCCACTTTCTCAATGCCATGCATAATTTTATACACTTCTATCATGTCTCCTCTGACCCGCCTTTTCTCTAAACTAAAAAGCCCCAAATGCTGTAACCTTTCCTCGTAAGGGAGTCGCTCCATCCCCTTGATCATTCTGGTTGCCCTCTTCTGAACCTTTTCCAACTCTATAATATCCTTTTTGAGATGAGGTGACCAGAACTGTACACAGTATTCCAAATGCGGCCGCACCATAGATTTATACAACGGCATTATGATATCGGCTGTTTTATTTTCAATACCTTTCCTAATTATTGCTAGCATGGAATTTGCCTTTTTCACAGCTGCCGCACACTGGGTCGACATTTTCATCGTGCTGTCCACTACAACCCCGAGGTCTCTCTCCTGGTCAGTCACCGCCAGTTCAGACCCCATGAGCGTATATGTGAAATTCATATTTTTTGCTCCAATATGCATAATTTTACACTTGTTTATATTGAATTGCATTTGCCATTTTTGCGCCCATTCACTCAGTTTGGAGAGGTCTTTTTGGAGCTCTTCGCAATCCATTTTTGTTTTAACAACCCTGAACAATTTAGTGTCGTCAGCAAACTTGGCCACTTCACTGCTCACTCCTAATTCTAGGTCATTAATGAACAAGTTGAAAAGTACAGGTCCCAATACTGATCTTTGAGGGACTCCACTTTCTACAGCCCTCCATTGGGAGAACTGTCCGTTTATTCCTACTCTCTGCTTTCTGCTTCTTAACCAATTCCTTATCCACAAGAGGACCTCTCCTCTTATTCCATGACTGCTAAGCTTCCTCAGAAGCCTTTGGTGAGGTACCTTGTCAAATGCTTTTTGAAAGTCTAAGTACACTATGTCCACTGGATCACCTCTATCTATATGCTTGTTGACACTCTCAAAGAATTCTAATAGGTTACTGAGACAGGACTTTCCCTTGCAGAAGCCATGCTGGCTGTGCTTCAGCAAGGCTTGTTCTTCTATGTGCTTAGTTAATGTAGCTTTAATAATACTTTCTACCAGTTTTCCAGGGACAGAAGTTAAGCGAACTGTCCTGTAATTTCCGGGATCCCCTCTGGATCCCTTTTTGAAGATTGGCGTTACATTTGCCACTTTCCAGTCCTCAGGCACGGAGGAGGACCCGAGGGACAAGTTACATATTTTAGTTAGCAGATCAGCAATTTCACCTTTGAGTTCTTTGAGAACTCTCGGGTGGATGCCATCCGGGCCCGGTGATTTGTCAGTTTTTATATTGTCCATTAAGCTTAGAACTTCCTCTCTCGTTACCACTATTTGTCTCAGTTCCTCAGAATCCCTTCCTGCAAATGTTAGTTCAGGTTCAGGGATCTGCCCTATATCTTCCACTGTGAAGACAGATGCAAAGAATTCATTTAGCTTCTCTGCAGTCTCCTTATCGTTCTTTAGTACACCTTTGACTCCCTTATCATCCAAGGGTCCAATCGTCTCCCTAGATGGTCTCCTGCTTTGAATGTATTTATAGAATTTTTTGTTGTTGGTTTTTATGTTCTTAGCAATGTGCTCCTCAAATTCTTTTTTAGCATCCCTTATTGTCTTCTTGCATTTCTTTTGCCAGAGTTTGTGTTCTTTTTTATTTTCTTCATTCGGACAAGACTTCCATTTTCTGAAGGAAGACTTTTTGCCTCTAAGAGCTTCCTTGACTTTGCTCGTTAACCATGCTGGCATCTTCTTGGCCCTGGCGGTACCTTTTCTGACCTGCGGTATGCACTCCAGTTGAGCTTCTAATATAGTGTTTTTAAACAACTTCCAAGCATTTTCGAGTGATGTGACCCTCTGGACTTTGTTTTTCAGCTTTCTTTTTACCAATCCCCTCATTTTTGTGAAGTTTCCTCTTTTGAAGTCAAATGTGACCGTGTTGGATTTTCTTGGCAATTGGCCAGTTACATGTATGTTTAATTTAATAGCACTGTGGTCACTGCTCCCAATCAGTTCAACAACACTTACATCTCGCACCAGGTCCCGGTCCCCACTGAGGATTAAGTCCAGGGTTGCCGTCCCTCTGGTCGGTTCCATGACCAACTGATCTAGGGAATAGTCATTTAGAATATGTAGAAACTTTGCTTCTTTGTCATGACTGGAACACATATGCCGCCAGTCTATGTCCGGGTAGTTGAAGTCACCCATTACTACCACATTTCCTAGTTTGGATGCTTCCTCAATTTCATATCTCATCTCAAGGTCTCCCTGAGCATTTTGATCAGGGGGACGATAGATCGTTCCCAGTATTAAGTCCCTCCTGGGGCACGGTATCACCACCCACAACGATTCTGTGGAGGAGTCTGCCTCTTTTGGGGTTTCGAGCTTGCTGGATTCAATGCCTTCTTTCACGTATAGAGCGACTCCGCCACCTATACGTCCTTCCCTGTCCTTCCGATATAGTTTATATCCAGGGATAACCGTATCCCACTGGTTTTCTCCATTCCACCAGGTCTCGGTTATGCTCACTATATCAATGCTCTTCTCTAAGACCAAGCACTCCAGTTCTCCCATCTTGGTTCGGAGGCTCCTAGCATTAGTGTACAGGCACTTGTAAGCAGTGTCTCTCTTCAAGTGTCTTTGGCACTTGTGGTTAGGCCTGTGGTAATTTTGCCCTTCTGAATTTATATCCTGTGCCCCTGCTCTCACAATGCCTACTTCTAGGCCTACCCCTTTTAAAATTTCATCATTTCTTTGGTTTTTATCCCAGGGGGGAGGTTTATTCCGAATCGGACCTTTCTCAGCTCCTGTCGGGTTTCCCCCCTCAGTCAGTGTAATCTTTATTAACAAACCTTAGCAAAACCACGCATTCTTGACAGACACCTTTATTCACCTTTTTTTTAACCTAAAGAGCCCCGAATGCTGCAACCTTTCCTCATAGGGGAGTCGCTCCATCCCCTTGATCATTCTGGTTGCCCTTTTCTGCACCTTTCCCAGCTCTCCAATATCCTTTTTGAGATGAGGTGACCAGAACTGTACACAGTACTCCAAGGGTTGTAGCCAACTAAGTTCTACACACAGAAAACGCATTGAAATTAATAGACACAAGTTAGTCATAAGAGCTTAGGAAAAGCTGCTGGATCAGGCCAATGGGGGCCCATCTAGTCCAGCATCCTGTTCTCACAGTGGCCATCCATGTGAATCCCACAAGCAGGACCCGAGTGCAAGAGCCCTTTCCCCTCCTGTGCTTTCCAGCAAATGGCATTTGGATGTGCGCAGCCTCTGCCTATGGAGGCAGAGCATGGCCATTAATTTTAGTGGGTCTCTTCTGAGTAGAACTAGCTCTGGACACAACCTCAAGTGTGATTGTACCAAGGATTTGTATAATGTCATTACGATATTGACAGTTTATTTTCAGTCCCTCTCTTAATGATCCCAAGCATGGAAATCACCTTTTTCACAGCTGCTGCTCACCCTAATCAGTTATGAACAAGTTAAAAAGTATAGGTCCCAATACCAGTCTTTAGGGGACTCCATTTTCTACATCCCTGGGCTATGAGGACTGTCCATTTATTCCTACTGTCTGCTTCCTGTTCTTTAACCAGTTACTGCTACACAAGAGGATCCCTCCTCTAAGCTTACTCAGGAGTCTTTGGTGAGATGCCTTGTCAAAAGCCCCAAGTACACTATGTCCACCGGATCGCTCCTATTCACATGCTTGTTAACACTCTCAAATAACTCCGATGTTAGCAAGAGAGGACGTACCTTTGCAGAATCCATGCTGGTTGTTCTTCAACAAGCTCTGATCACTGAATAAAATAATGTTTGAGGGAACATTATTTTTAACCAGCTGTTTGCAGGCCCAGTCGTGATGGCAGAGGAACAGCTTTTGGCTCTTGAGTAGGAAGGGCAGATATGCTCTCCCACCTCCTGTGTGACGTGGGGCTTGCTACTCAAGACTTGGGCACCCCTGCCCTGTCTGGAACATCTCTGCCTTTCTTTCTAGAAGTGAAAAGTATTCTTGCTTTTAGCTTATTGCGGAAATGAATCTGCAGAGGGGTCTTGCTGTTTCCTTCTGTCTGTAATCCTAACAGTTTTTGAGCCACGCCTTCAGGGAACATAGGAAGCTGTCTGATATGGAGTCAGACTGCTGGCTCATCTAGCCCAGTGTTTCTCATGGCCCTGACCCAGAAGGAGGAGGAGCCAGCTGAGTCCAGGGCTGCTGTACCACCAACTGGGGATATGGAACTGGAGTCCTGAGTCTGAGGTTTGCGAGCCAACAGCATGGAAGGTGATGGTTCGAAGCCCACAGAACTTGACGCTGGTGGTCTGGAGCATGCAGTGTCTGAGCCAGGACCCTCATTGATGCCAATCCCTGATCAGAGGGATCAGGGGCTTCCTGTGCTACAATTCCTGCCCAACAACGCAGGGAGTCTTTCCAAGTGAGAGGCCAAAGAAAGATGGAGAAAGTGTTAATCTACAGGCCAGGATGTTGGCCCAGTAAGAGCCACAGTCTTTAGGCCAAGAGGGATGGCTCTTGGGAAAGGTGGACTGGAGGAAGAGATTCATAGGCCTCAGTCCATGTCCAACTTTGGTTGGAGCAAGTTAGGGTTATTTTTCTTATTTCATCGAATCATAGAATAGTTGAGTTGGAAGGGGCCTATAAGGCCATGGAGTCCAACCCCCTGCTCAATACAGGATTGCAAGTTAAAACATACCTGACAGGTGGTTGTCCAGCTTCTTCTTGAATGCCTCCAGTGTGGGAGAGCCCACCACCTCCCTAGGTCATTGCATGTGTAGAACTTTGCACTTATTCCTATTGAATTTCATTCTGTTGTTTTCAGCCCAATGCTCCACCCTATCAGGATCCCTTTGAATTTTGTTTCTGCCCTCCAGGGTATTAGCTATCCCTCCCACTTTCGTATCATCAGCAAATCTGATAAAGATACCCTGCACCTCCTTGTCCCAAGTTATTGCTAAAAATGTTGAAGAGCACTGGGCCCAGGACCAAGCCCTGCACTACTCCGCTTGTTACCCCCCCCCCAGTTTTAGAAGAAACCATTGAGAAGTACTCTGAGTACAGTTTTGTAGCCAACTTTGGCTCCACCTGATAGTTGTTCCATTCAGCCCACATTTAGCTAGCTTGCTAATCAGAATATCATGGGGCACTCTGTCAAAAAACTTTGCTTAAGTTGAGATTTACAAGATCTGAACAGAGTGGTTCATGACAGATGCTGTTGGAGGTCGCTGATTCATAGGGTCGCCATAAGTCATCAACTTGAAGGCACATAACAATAAGTTGAGATATATTAGGTCCACAGAATTCCCACAGTCTACCAGGGAGGTTGTCTTATGAAAAATGAGATAAGGTTAGATTGGCAGGATTTGTTCTTGACATCCATGTTGGCTTCTAGTAATCACTGCATTGTTTTCAAGGTGCTTAAATAAGACTGCCCACTTTATAATCTGTTCCAGAATTTTACCAAGAATAGATGTCAGGCTGACTGGTCTGTAGTTCCCAGGTTCCTCCTTTTTGAAGATTAGAAGGGACAACATTAGCCATCCTTCAGTCATCTGACACTTCACCCATCCTCCACAGTTTCACAAAGATAATAGACAGTGGTTCCTTCAATACTCTAGGATAGAGTTCATCGGGTCCTAGAGATTTGAACTCGTTCAAAGTAATTAAGTATTCCTTAACCATTTGTCTGTCAATCTCAAGCTGCAATCCTGCCTCTTCAACTTGTACTTCACATTTCCCAGGAGAATCATAGACCCTCTTTTGGGAGAAGACTGAGCCAAAGTAGGAGTTGAGCACTTCTGCCTTTTCTTTGTCATATGTTATTTTGCCATCCTCATTGGGTAGCTGAACCACCATTTCTTTTCTCTTGTCTTTTACTATGCATGTACCTGAAGAAAGCTTTTTTGTTACTTTTAGCATCCCTCGCTAACCTCAGCCCATTAGCAGATTTAGCCTTCCTGATACCATCTCTGCAATTCTATGCTACCTGTCTTATTTATTTATTAAATTTACATCTCACACTTCCTCACAGTAGGAGTCCAGGGTGGTACTTTTCCTTTGTGGCCTGGCCTTCCTTCTACTTCCTGTATGTGTCCTTTTTGGTTAAGAACATAAGAACATAAAAAGAGCCTGCTGGATCAGGCCAGTGGCCCATCTAGTCCAGCATCCTGGTCTCACAGTGGCCAACCAGGTGCCTGGGGGAAGCCCGCAAGCAGGACCCGAGTGCAAGAACACTCTCCCCTCCTGAGGCTTCCGGCAACTGGTTTTCAGAAGCATGCTGCCTCTGACTAGGGTGGCAGAGCACAGCCATCATGACTCGTAGCCATTGATCGCCCTGTTCTCCATGAATTTGTCTAATCGTCTTTTAAAGCCATCCAAGCTGGTGGCCATTACTGCATCTTGTGGGAGCAAATTTCATAGTTTGACTATGCGCTGAGTAAAGAAGTACTTCCTTTTGTCTGTCCTGAATCTTCCAACATTCAGCTTCTTTGAATGTCCACGAGTTCTAGTATTATGAGAGAGGGAGAAGAACTTTTCTCTATCCACTTTCTCAGTGCCATGCATAATTTTATACACTTCTATCATGTCTCCTCTGACCCGCCTTTTCTCTAAACTAAAAAGCCCCAAATGCTGCAACCTTTCCTCGTAAGGGAGTCGCTCCATCCCCTTGATCATTCTGGTTGCCCTCTTCTGAACCTTTTCCAACTCTATAATATCCTTTTTGAGATGAGGCGACCAGAACTGTACACAGTATTCCAAATGCGGCCACCCCATAGATTTATACAATGGCATTATGATATCGGCTGTTTTATTTTCAATACCTTTCCTAATTATCGCTAGCATGGAATTTGCCTTTTTCACAGCTGCCGCACACTGGGTCGACATTTTCATCGTGCTGTCCACTACAACCCCGAGGTCTCTCTCCTGGTCAGTCACCGCCAGTTCAGACCCCATGAGCGTATATGTGAAATTCAGATTTTTTGCTCCAATATGCATAATTTTACACTTGTTTATATTCACGTCATTTCTAAGATTTTTGTGAAGCCACATTTTGTAGCATCTGCTGTCCTCCACTTTTTTTTCTTGTTGGAATTGTTTGCAATTGTGCCTTTAGAATTTTTTTTTAGAAACTCCCATCCATCTTGGATTCCTTTTCTTCTTAGGTTCGCTTGCCATTGGACCTTACTTGACATTGTTCTCAGGTTTTTAAAATAGGCCTTCTTGAAGTCCAGGCTACACATATGGCTACTCTTAGCTTTTGTTTCCTTTAAAATGAAGCACTCAAGTATAACATGGTCACTTTCCCCCAGAGTTCCTGTAACTGCCACTTCATCCACTAAGTCATCTCTTTTGGTTAGAAACAAGTCAAGTATAGCTGCTGCTGTAGTTCCTTCCTCCAGTGTCTGTAGGAGAAAGTTATCTTCAACCCAAGTCAGGAATTTCTTGGAAGGGCCGTCTTTGGCAGAATTTGTCTCCCAATAGATATCGGGGTAATTAAAGTTCCCCATTGCTACTACATCATGCCTCCTCAAAACATTGGCAATTTGCTTTGCAAAAGTTTCATCCTCATGTTCTCCTTGGTTGGGTGGTCGGTAGTAGACTCCAACCACCATATTCCTTTTATTCCTTGCCTCATTTATTTTAATCCAGATACTCTTGGTGGAGCTACTATGCTCATCCTCCTGTATGTCTGTGCAGGGATATAGAATCCAAATCTTTCACGTCAGAACCCTCTTTACACAGTCATTCATCTGGAGTATTTTTCTTTCCCTTTCTACTCCTCTTCTAAGTACTGGAAGGATGGATGAGAAAACTATCTGGACCCCAAAGTCCTTGAGTTTCCTTCCCAAAGCTTCAAAGTTTGATGTGATTTCTTCATAGCACTGCTTGGCAGTATCATTCATTCCTACATGGATGAGGAGAAAGGGATATGTGTCAGTGGGCTTTATGAGTGATGCCAGCCCTTAATCACATTTCTGATCTGTTCTCCAGGGAGACAGCATACCTGGCGAGTCCATGGGTTTTTTCTCATTCGTCAATCGTTTCCTCCAAATTTACATCCCTAGAGTGTTGGACTAGTGACCTGGGAGACCAGGGTTTGAATCCCCACACAGCCATGAAGCTCACTGGGTGACCTTGGGCCAGTCACTGCCTCTCAGCCTCAGAGGAAGGCAGTGGTAAATACTGCTTACCAACCTGAAGGCAGTTCATGTCTATTTCCATTTTCCCTTTAGGATTCAGTTTAAAATCCTCCTGATGAATTTCTCCATGCTCTGGCCAAACATATTATTCCCAGTCCTTCTCAGTCCAAAATGTAGGAAGGAAGCCAGACACGAGAAATTTGGATTCTAGAACCATGGCTTACACTGCCTGGAAGATGGACTACTAGCAAGTGCACTTCACAAGGAATGGGAAGAATTTGTTCCCAGGCCTCTCACTTTTTCTTCCAACAGTGCCGTCAGTTTACACTTGTTGCATGTGTACACCAGGTTCTCAGGCAAGAAAACAAACATTGCACACACCTTGCAGGTCACCACCACCAGCATGTTCTTTCTGCCCACAGTCTCTATTAACTTTTATTTCTCCCCCCCCCCACTTGTATTGGAATGGCCTGTGCTTTGTCCTGTCCTCCTTGAAGGTTAACAGGAGAGTCCCACTGGTATGTGGTGCATGCTACAAGAATGTTTTTGTTAGGGACCTCCCCTGCCACACTCCGTTGCCAATCTCGTGTTAGTTTTTCCTGTTTTCTTGCTCTCTGAGATGTGGTTCACTTGTATATCCTCTGAAGTAGCTGAGACAGCTCCTGCTCTGCTCTGCTCTGCTCTGCTCAGTTAGGAGTCAAGTAACAGAAGGAAACTCCTAGCACACACAGCTACTGCTAGTTGCACTCAGCAGCTATCAGGGCACACCCCTAGACAACAGCTATCAGGCTATGCTCCTTCCACTGAAGCTGCTATGGAGCTCCTCAGCCTTTTTGCCTACCCAGCTGATCACACAGTGACTCAGAACTGCTAAGCACATGGTCAGAGCACACAGTGACTCAGAACACATAGCCTCCTGGGGTTACCCCAGGTTGCTTATCTCTTTGCCTTGGTCTCTTCCTCCCTACACCTCCACTGCCAAACTTCTGTTTGCTCTCTCTATTTGCTTGCTGTGTTCATTTGCTCTCTGATAGCTGGCTGGCTTGTATATCCTCTGGACCATCTGAGACAGCTCCCTTTGCTCTGCTCAGTTAGGAGTCAGAAAACTCAATTTCTTACCTGTCCCTCACTATAAGGTCCCAGGGTACGTTACAACATTATAAAAATACAATGTTAAAATTAGTTTTAAAAATGAACAATCAGAAGAAAGGGGTATTTCCTAAAAATACGTATCTTAGGTGGCAAAGGTCAGGACAGTGTGTCTTCAGCATCATTCAGAGCTATCCTTGGTGCTGCAACCACTGCAGTGCTTTGCCCGTGTCACAGAAGGGTCAGAACAGTATTGTCTCTGCTTTGACTCACAACAGATTTCCAGAGTCTTTGGAAGAGTGAGGTCTTTCCCACCGCTTGGTCTTTCCCACCGCTTGGTCTTTTCCTAAGTGGATATGTTGCCAGGGATTGAAGCTGGGATCGCCTTCATGCAGCATGGAACTATGGTGCCCTGCAACGGAACTATCGTCTGTCCTCTAAAAGGTGTCAGTGCACCCAACTGCCGGGCAGAACCCCGGTATACTAGATGAGATGGCAGGGTAGTACATGCCTTGCCATAAGGTCTGTGCATTCATTCTCTTCTGATATTGCAGCTCCTTCTCCATAAAATGGGTTGAAGGACCTTGGTAATTGTACATATGAATTTGTATGAATGAATATGTGGCACAGACATTCCAAAGGAGCCCATATTCTAGTGGCACTTTTTCTGTGTTCTCTTCCGAGCACTTTTTACCTGGGATCAACATAAATGCAATAGGACAAGAGTATTACCAGATTTTTCTCTTGTTTTTATCTGCAGGCTTACTTTCTCAGCACCATGAAAACAACCTCTGAGCAGCTGATTTGTTGCACCATTTATTTTGAACTGCTAATGCTGTAGGGGAGTTTTTGGTATCAAGAAACAGAACCATACTGGGGAATTGGCTTTGAATTCAGATTACAGGGTATTCTTCAAAACAATATGCCTTTTATTTTAGGGGCTCTGTCTTTTAGGTTGGAGCTGCCCTGGCTCCATTCTTTATATATACCCAATCAATCATTACGCTATGCAGGTGAGGGCCTCCTGCAGATACCATATTATCAGGAGGTCTGTTCCACACAACATAGGAAGCAGATATTTAGCGCAGTGGCACCTTCCCTTTGGAATTCCCTCCCCTTAAATATTAGACAGGTGCCATCTCTGTTATCTTTTCCACACCTACTGAAAACTTTCCTCTTTCAAGTAGAGACCGTATCCCAGTCTGCATCTGTGTTGGAATTGCTTTTTAAGATGTTTTTAAAGCTTTTTTAAAAAGATGCGTTTAAAGTTTTTGTTTTGTTTTAATATGTTTTTAAAGATTTTTGTTTTAATATGTTTTAATGTCTGTTTTGATGATGTTTTAGAGTATTTTTAGTGTTTTTATTTGCTGCCCTGGGCCCCTACTAGGAGGAAGGGCGGGATATAAATTTAATAACTAATAATAATAAAAAGTCCCCATGCAGCCCCTCAGAGAAGGGATGGTTCAGTGGCCAAACAATAACCCTTTTCATATTACTCCAGTAGGCTTGTGGGTTCCTGTGTGTGCAGAAAGATGTGAGGGGTCCAGTTTGCTGGTAGGTAAGTCTATGAGCTTCTGGTGTGACCTGTGAGGCTCTGGGCCATGTTGTGTTGCCTCTGTCAGGGCATCTTAGTGATTCTGTTATTGATGTTAAGGAAAGATGACTGATACATACTTGTGCTGAGACTTGAGGGTGTAAAGGAGCATAAAAAGTAAAGATTGACACCTTTAATTATTAAATTTATATCCTGACCTTCCTCCCAAAGGAGCCCAGAGCAGAAAACACCTATGTTGACCCATCAGAAAAAAGCCCAAAATCCATATTAGGGGAAAATGCCTTTATTAAGTCAACCAAAATGTCACAAAACTGAGTGTAAGCTTTTGAGTTCTCTAAAACTCTTCTTGAGGCTAAATTGTTTGTGACAGCTTGCACATCACTTTGTGACTTGGCCTAATAAAGGAGCAGAGGAAGCTGCCTTATATTGACTCAAGCCATTGGTCTGTTTAGTTGAGCATAGTCTGCACTGATTGGCTGCAGCTCTACCTGAAAGTGCCAGAACATTTGGTATCATTTGGTATTGGTAACATTTGGTATTGGTAACATTTGGTATTAGTGCTTTGTTTGCTACCCTGGGCTCCTGCTGGGAGGAAGGGCGGGATACAAGTTAAATAATAAACAAACAAACAAATAAATAAGAACATGCACTTCTACCCCTCAGAGATACAGCCCTTCCAGTGAGCCACTGCAAGCAGCCTAGTCTATAGCTGCATCTCTTTAGACAGGGTGGTATCTTCTTGGAGGTTATAGACTTGAAGGCCTCAACTAGAGGATATGTGTCAGGAAGGCTAAAAGACAGAGATCTCTTGTGCTTTAGAGGTAAACAAGTTTATTGTGACGTGAGCGTTCATAAGTGATGCCAGATGCCTGATGAAAGCGGGATTTGGCTGTGACCCTCAGCCCACAATGAGCTCAGCTTTAAGGCACTATGAGTTGTATCCAGTCCTAGTCCTCCTCAGAGTAGATCCACTGAAAATAATGACCATGACTAACTGAGGTCCATTTTTTCAGTGGGTCTACTCAGAGTAGGACTTAGTTGGAGACAACGCCGTGTGTTTGCTCCACAGACCTGGCCTTGCTCTCCTGGAATTTGACCATAATTCATGTATCTGTAGAAAGAGTATAACATACTGATCTGAGCCCTGTTTAAAATGTAGCACTGAATAAAGTTGGCATTGCGTGTCATTGTCACCAGGTCTTAGTCTGCCCAGCAGGCACACGGGACCAGACTGGAGAGTCAGAGCCTCCTGGTTCAGAGTCATTGGTTGGATAGTGCTTTGCTTCTGCTGCTGGTGGCTTTCCCTTTTGGGCCTTGAGAGCCTATAAGTAGCCTCTCTTCGCTTGCTTAGTCCTCAGAATAGAGCTGTGGGTGGCTGGTGGGAAGAGGAGTGGTAGAAGTCAGTCTGGCGGCCCAGAATAGCCTTGCAGATTGGGACGCTCCTTTCCTCACCCAGCAGGTCCCAAGCCCAGCTGGCCATCTTTTGCTGGCCTTGGCATAAGGTAGCCCTTGGCTCCGGTTGGCTCCAAAGCCCAAGCAACAGCTTAATTTCTTTTCAGTGGGCATTTGAGAACGCAGCTGCTGTGAGGTAGTTCCATCACAGAAAGGCTCTGCTACCTTCCTTGTAGTGGCTGGGTTTGTTTTGTGCAAGTTTTGGTCTCTGAGACTGGTCCATAATTACATGGGGTAAAATTTCCCTGACAAAAGTCTAGGCAATAAACACTGCAGCCAGTAGTGTGTGGTCCAGCTATTCTGGGATGTGCTGGATTATAAATGCTTTCACTAAGCTGTCACTTGACTAATTTGTGCAGGACTCTTTCGCTATATGCCTCCCACGTGTTGCCTTCTGCTGCAGATGACAGTGCCTGCAAAACATTGTGTGCTAGTGGGTGAAGCACTGGTAGCTCAAGTGATTGTGAGTTAGATCTGGTTGATTTAACTGGAAGGGCAGTTGGAATGAGGAGCTCTGACAGTTGATTTCAAAACGGCAGGTTTGAGAGTTAAAACAGCTAATTAAAGAGTTCTAAGGAAACAGACTCTGTTGAACACAGAAAGCAGCGGGACATTTCTTTAAAATGTTGCATGAGTATCAGCAGTTTGTAAACCAGACAAAATGGTGAGAAAGCTTATAGGTAAAAATAAAAGACCTAGCTGGATGAGTAATGATGTAAGGCAGAATACTGGGGACCAAAGGGAATACCCACAGAAAATGGGAAATTGCTTTGGTTACCAAGAAGAGTAACCAAGGGGACCCCAGAGGCTGCAGGAGGAGTGCGAAGAGTGGCCAGGTGGAATCTGACTTTGGACAGAGCATGTTTCACTTGGAGTGACCTGAGCTGAAGGGAAGCTGCCGTGCTATAATTCGTGTATAAATTTGATCTCCTTTTATTTATTATTCATTTTTATTCTACCTGCCATTTCTAAATTCTGGAGGTCTGGAGAGTGGGAGCAAACAGTAGTGATGTGTGTGTGAGAGACAGAGACAGAGACAGAGAGAGACAGAGTATTCATTATGATTTTCCTGTGTTTTCTCCTTTCTAAACTAAGCCTAGCTGTGTGTCTCATCAGCAGGCCCTATGCAGGATCTGTTTTGTAGGTTGAATGAACGTAAGAAGAGCCTGCTGGAAACAAGCCAGTGGACCATCTAATCCAGCATCCTGTTCTTACACTTGGCCAATCAGATGCTGCAGTGGGAAACCCGCAAGCAGGATCTGAGTGCAAGAGCACTCTTCCCTCCTGTGGTTGCCAGCAGACTGGTATTCAGAAGCATACTGTGGGGGCAGAGCATAGCCATCATGGCTAGTAGTCATTTGTAGCCATATAGTTGTCTAATCCTCTTTTAAAGCCATCCAAGTTGGTGGCCATCACTGCCTCCTGTGGGGGCGAATTCTGTCGTTATTTTCTTTTGTGTCTTGAGTTCTAGTGCTATGAGAAAACTTCTTTCTGTCTGCTTTCCTGATGCCAGACACAATTTTATACAATTGAACAGGGTTGATTTGATTTAAATCAAATTGATTTAAATCACTTCTCCAAAGGACTAAATTTTAATCATTTAAATCACAGTTTAAATCACTAGTGAGGAAGATTCTATTTAATCATCATTTTTTAGTAGAAGTACATTATTGTTTACTATAAGCTTAATACATATGTATTAAGATGTAGGTTTCGTTAGAAGGTAGATAACACAGTAAGCAATTATTCTGAATAGTTTTTCAATTAATTTTCATAAAAAAATGGGATGATAATTTGATCATTTTAGTACTAAAGTAGAATGAATTTATTTATTCATTTTATTTATTATTTTATTTATATCCCTTCCTCCCAGCAGGAGCCCAGGGTGGCAAACAAAAGCGCTAAAAACACATCAAAACATCATAAAAACAGACCTTAAAATACATTAAAACAAAACAACTTTAAAAACATTTTTTAAAAAAGCTTTAAAACCATATTTAAAAAAGGTTAAAAACGTATTGTTTTTTTAAAAAACATCTTTAAAATATTCCAACACAGACGCAGACTGGGATAGGTCTCAACTTAAAGGCCTGTTGAAAGAGTAAAGTCTTCAAAAGGTGCCAAAAAGATAACAGAAATGGCGCCTGCCTAATATTTAAGGGGAGGGAATTCCACAGTGTAGGTGTCACCACTCTAAAGATCTATTTCCTATGTTGTGCAGAATGGACCTCCTGATAAGATGGTATCTGCAGGAGGCCCTCACCTGCAGAGCGCAGTGATCGGCTGGGTATATAAGAGATAAGACAGTCTTTCAGGTATCCTGGTCCCGAGCTGTATAGGGCTTTGTACACCAAAACTAGAGCCTTGAACTTGGCCCAGTAGAAAAATGGGCAGCCAGTGCAATTCTTTCAGCAGTGGGGTGACATGTTGGTGATACCCTTCCCCAGTGAGCCGTCTTGAGCTGCATTTTGCACCAGCTGCAGCTTCCGGACCAACCTCAAGGGCAGCTCCACATAGAGCACATTACAGTAATCCAGCCTGGAGGTTACCAGTGCATGGACAGCAGTGGTCATGCTATCCCAGTCCAGAAACGGCCGCAGCTGTCTTACCAGCTGAAGCTGGTAAAAGGCACTCCTAACCATGGAGGTCACCTGGGCCTCTAGCGACAAAGATGGATCCAGGAGCACCCCCAGACTACGGACCTGCTCTTTCAGAGGGAGTACAACCCCATCCAAAGCAGGCAACTGACCAATTATCCAAACTTGGGAACCACCAACCCACAGTGCCTCCATCTTGCTAGGATTCAGACTCAGTTTATTGGCCCTCATCCAGCCCACCACCAAGTCCAGGCAGTGGTCAAAGTCTTGCACAGCCTTTCCCAATTCAGATGTTATGGAGAAATAGAGCTGAGTATTGTCAGCATACTGCTGACACCTCACCCCAATTCTCCTGATGACCTCCCCCAAGGGCTTCATATAGATGTTAAACAGCATGGGGGACAAGATAGTATCCTGCGGCATCCGACAGCACAACTGCCAGGGGGCTGAAAGACAGTCACCCAATGCTATTCTCTGAGAGCGGCCCTGGAGATAGGATCGGAACCACTGTAAAACAGTGCCTCCAATACCCATCTCACCAAGTCTGCGCAGAAGGATACCATCATCAATGGTATCAAAAGCCACAGAGAGATCGAGTAAGAATAACAGGGTCGCACTCCCCCTGTCCTTCTCCCGATAAAAGTCATCCATCAGGGCGATCAAGGCCAATTCAGACCCGTAACCAGGCCTGAACCCAGACTGGAATGGGTCAAGATAATCTGTTTCATCTAAGAGTACTTGCAACTGCTGCGCCACAACCCTTTCAATCACCTTCCCTAAAAAGGAGGTATTTGCAACTGGTTGGTAGTTGTCACAAACCAATGGGTCCAGGGTGGGCTTTTTCAGGAGTGGTCGGATCACCGCCTCTTTCAAGGCAGCTGGAACCACTCCCTTCCTCAATGATGCATTGACCATCCTGGATCTGCTCGGTCAACCCCCCCTCGGCAAGCTTTAATAATATGTACACCGCCCAGAGAGCCTTCGGGCTTAGGGCGGTATATAAATTAAATTAAATAAATAATAAATAAATAATAAATAAGGGCAAGGGCCAAGAGGACACGTTTGTGAATTTGTAAAGTCATTGTTTGGTTTACCATAGCCCCTGATGAAGGCCTGTAGATAACAGGCTGAAACGCGTTGGGTTTTATCAAAAATTAAAAAGTTCCTATTTTCCAGCATCTTGGTCTTTGACCCCTTTTTTATATTCTCTTTTTGGATGCATCTGTCTTCACAGTGGAAGATATAGGGCAGATCCCTGAACCTGAACTAACATTTGCAGGAAGGGATTCTGAGGAACTAAGACAAATAGTGGTAACGAGAGAGGAAGTTCTAGGCTTAATGGACAATATAAAAACTGACAAATCACCGGGCCCGGATGGCATCCACCCGAGAGTTCTCAAAGAACTCAAAGGTGAAATTGCTGATCTGCTAACTAAAATATGTAACTTGTCCCTCGGGTCCTCCTCCGTGCCTGAGGACTGGAAAGTGGCAAATGTAACGCCAATCTTCAAAAAGGGATCCAGAGGGGATCCCGGAAATTACAGGCCAGTTAGCTTAACTTCTGTCCCTGGAAAACTGGTAGAAAGTATGATTAAAGCTAGATTAACTAAGCACATAGAAGAACAAGGCTTGCTGAAGCAGAGCCAGCATGGCTTCTGCAAGGGAAAGTCCTGTCTCAGTAACCTATTAGAATTCTTTGAGAGTGTCAACAAGCATATAGATAGAGGTGATCCAGTGGACATAGTGTACTTAGACTTTCAAAAAGCATTTGACAAGGTACCTCACCAAAGGCTTCTGAGGAAGCTTAGCAGTCATGGAATAAGAGGAGAGGTCCTCTTGTGGATAAGGAATTGGTTAAGAAGCAAAAAGCAGAGAGTAGGAATAAACGGACAGTTCTCCCAATGGAGGGCTGTAGAAAGTGGAGTCCCTCAGGGATCGGTATTGGGACCTGTACTTTTCAACTTGTTCATTAATGACCTAGAATTAGGAGTGAGCAGTGAAGTGGCCAAGTTTGCTGACGACACTAAATTGTTCAGGGTTGTTAAAACAAAAAGGGATTGCGAAGAGCTCCAAAAAGACCTCTCCAAACTGAGTGAATGGGCGGAAAAATGGCAAATGCAATTCAATATAAACAAGTGTAAAATTATGCATATTGGAGCAAAAAATCTGAATTTCACATATACGCTCATGGGGTCTGAACTGGCAGTGACTGACCAGGAGAGAGACCTCGGGGTTGTAGTGGATAGCACGATGAAAATGTCGACCCAGTGTGCGGCAGCTGTGAAAAAGGCAAATTCCATGCTAGCAATAATTAGGAAAGGTATTGAAAATAAAACAGCCGATATCATAATGCCGTTGTATAAATCTATGGTGCGGCCGCATTTGGAATACTGTGTGCAGTTCTGGTTGCCTCATCTCAAAAAGGATATTATGGAGTTGGAAAAGGTTCAGAAGAGGGCAACCAGAATGATCAAGGGGATGGAGCGACTCCCTTACGAGGAAAGGTTGCAGCATTTGGGGCTTTTTAGTTTAGAGAAAAGGCGGGTCAGAGGAGACATGATAGAAGTGTATAAAATTATGCATGGCATTGAGAGGGTGGATAGAGAAAGGTTCTTCTCCCTCTCTCATAATACTAGAACTCGTGGACATTCAAAGAAGCTGAATGTTGGAAGATTCAGGACAGACAAAAGGAAGTACTTCTTTACTCAGCGCATAGTCAAACTATGAAATTTGCTCCCACAAGATGCAGTAATGGCCACCACCTTGGACGGCTTTAAAAGAAGATTAGACCAATTCATGGAGGACCGGGCTATCAATGGCTACTAGCCATGATGGCTGTGCTCTGCCACCCTAGTCAGAGGCAGCATGCTTCTGAAAACCAGTTGCCGGAAGCCTCAGGAGGGGAGAGTGTTCTTGCACTCGGGTCCTGCTTGCGGGCTTCCCCCAGGCACCTGGTTGGCCACTGTGAGAACAGGATGCTGGACTAGATGGGCCACTGGCCTGATCCAGCAGGCTCTTCTTATGTTCTTATGCTAGCCACCCTCTGCTTATTCTGAAGGCACACGAGACCAGCTCCCTGCTGAAGCTAAGCAGGGTCAGGTCTGGTCAGTGCCTGGATGGGAGACCGCCTGGGAACCATGTGTAAGCCGCCTTGGGTTTCAATCATGAATAGAAAGGCGGGGTATAAATGTAATAAATAAATAAATAATCATGATATTTTTGTTAGGATGTGCCAGAATCACCACCACCAAACAGGCTTTTAAATTGTACTAATAAGATGGTTGAAGAATAATAATAATAATAATAAAATTTTATTTATCAGACGCCCATCTGTCCGACTGAACGGACACTCTGGGCGATGTACAATATAAAATACAATCTGCTCATATACATAATCATCACATTATTAATATCATAACATCTCATCTGAAGACCATCTTACATTAATACAGTGTAAAACCTAACCCACCCCAGAGATCCCATAGGCCTGCCTGAAGAGCCGGGTCTTCAAGGCTCGGCGAAAAGTCAACGGGAAGTAAGTTCCAGAGGGTGGGGGCCACGATCGAAAAAGCCCTCTCCCTGGTCCGCACCAACCTAGCTGTCTTAGTCGGTGGGACCGAGAGAAGGTCCTGTGAGGCTGATCTTGTTTGGCGGCATATTTGGTGATACTGGAGGCGCTCCTTCAGATAAACTGGGCCGGAACTGTATAGAGTTTTAAAGGTTAATACCAACACCTTGAGTTGGGCCCGGTATACAACTGGCAACCAGTGTAGCTCAATCAGCACTGTGGTGATATGATCGCGGCGGCGAGTCTGCTTTATTAAGCGCGCCGCTGCGTTTTGTACCAGCTGGAGTTTCCGGACCGTCTTCAAGGGTAACCCCACGTAGAGCGCATTACAGTAGTCTAATCGAGAGGAGATCAGGGCATGTATTACTCGTGGGAGCAGATGTATGGGAAGATAGGGTCGCAGCCTCTGTACTAGATGAAGTTGGTACCAGGCTGCCCGGCTCACTGCAGAAACCTGAGCCTCCATAGACAGCTGGGAGTCCAAGATGACCCCGAGACTGCGGACCTGGTCCTTCAGGGGCAGTCTCACCCCATTAAGTATCAGGTCAAAATCACCCAACCTTCTCTTGTCCCCCACCAGCAACACCTCGGTCTTGTCGGGGTTCAGCTTCAGCCTGTTCTCTCCCATCCATCCACTTACGGACTCCAGGCAATTGGACAAGGTATCCACAGCCAACTCTGGTGAGGATTTAAATGAGAGGTAGAAGAAGAAAGCTAACCAGAACAAACCAAACCAAAACGACTTTAAAAACATGCAGATGGATTTTAAATTAACTATTTCAGTTTTTAAATACATGTAAAATTCTTTAAAAAAATAAAATTTAGGCAATTTCAACCATGTCAGCATGAGAAACTTGAAATATTGGTTGGTACAGTTATTCACCTTTGTCTTCATTGTCTGGAAAAGAACACAAGTTTTCCTGCTTTTTTGGTCCCCAATTTATTTCTCAGTTTAGAATGAATTAGTCCAAAGGAAGAAAAAAAATCTCCCTACACCTGCAGAAGAGGTGACTGCTGTTAAGTGCTGGACTACCACGTCAGTGGTCTCCTCCTTGTTCAGATCTACTCCATCTCCCCAAATTCTCTATTCATTGACCTTCTCTATCTTTGCACATAGAGAGAGGCAAGGCCTTGAGAGCGAGAGAGTCTGTGCTTCATGTACACCACCTGCAGAATAGGACTGATCAGGCCATCTCCCATCTCCATAAACTGCTTGTGGGTGCCTCCTGGGGGAGGGACACGTAGAAAGCACCTTGGTCCATGGGTTCCATGGGATTTAGGCCCACCCGAGTCCCAGTTACCACTACCACCAACCAGAGTGGAGTGTGTTTGAGTTTATTGAAGCCTTTACCCTCACTACAGAATCTCACTCTCTTCTCCTCGACATCACAAGGCTCAATCCCCACACCAAGAGGCACAACAACAACAGGTCCTTTTCAAAGCCTTCTACCTGTACTTGCCCTTTTCCTGGTTCCTTGCCGGTGGCAGCTGCTGTAGAAGCCTCGAGTTCTGCCTGTCTCCAGGATCCTTGGCTGGGTGGAATTAGGCAGTGCAGCCCTTCTGAGTCCAGTAGCTCTCCAGAAGCCCCTTTCTCAGGGGTATGAAGCTTAGGTAAGGATAGGTCCAGGGGGCCTAGGGCTATCCCAGTGGGTCAGTCCCGCCGTGTCCTTGCCCCCAAGGGTTTGGGTAGGCAGGGCAGCCTCTTCTCCCAGGTCCCTGTGCCTCCCAGTTCACAGAGGAAGACGCTTCAGGAGCTCCTCATGTCTCAGCTTCTTCTTCACACACACACCCCGGCTGCTGGTTCTGGGCCATTTAGGCTCAGCAGCTCCAGGAGACCTTCATTAGCCTCAGGCGTTCTCAGCTGTCCTTTGCTGTGGCCCTCTGCTGGAGAGGCTGCCCTGACCCCTGCAGAAGCGGACTGGGGGCTTCTTAAAGGAGCCATGCCGGTAAGAGCCCGTTGGCCTGAGGCTATCCCCGGTGGACCTTCACACTGCTATTAATATAGTCATAGAATATAATTAGAAGTTGTATAATTAGCATTCACGATATCTTTGACCTGGGCTCCTTGTTTACTAATTGTTTTAAGAAAATTTTGAAATCTGCTTTAAATGTAAAAAATCCAATTTAAATACAAAAATGTTTTTTAAAAAATCATTGATTTTTATCAATCCTGCACTTGAAGGCGTATACAACTGAAGGCATCTTTTGGAGACCCCTCCTTCAGAGAAGTTTGTAAGAACAGGTGTCATCCACTACTTAAGGGGCAGAAGTTAGCAAGGCCTGATGGATTCTCTTGATGCACAAGAGCCTTCGCTAGTCAGGATTCCTAGTGGGCAAGTTAGCACATAAACATCTCTTCTGTCTCCTCACCCCCTTCCGAATTCAGCAACCCAGCAGCCAGATTACTGGCAGGGGTTCCTTTTAGAACTTGTAGAAACCCTGTTTTAAAACAGCTGCATTGGTTGTCAGGTCGTTTCCGGGCCCCCAGTTCAAGGAGCATGTCACATTAGTGTTGGGTCCCAAATATCTGAAAGATTGCCTCCTTCCCTACAGACCGTTTTGGGTGCTGAGATCAGCAGAGGGGGCCCTTTTGGTAGTTCCGCCACCCTTGGAAGCTTGGGGGTTGGGTGGGAGAGGGCATTCTCTGTGGCAGCCTGTAAGCCGTGGAACTCCCTCTCCACCAGGGTGTGTCTGGCCATTTCATTGTACAACTTTCAGCAAATGCTAAAACCGCACCTCTTTACCCTGGCCTTCGACACCTGAGATGTATATTTTTAGGACCCACGCTATTTTCTGTGATGTTGTTGAGGTTGCTTTTAACTGTTTTAATTATGTGTTTTAAAATGGTAAAAACCCACCCTGGGACTTCTGGGTGAAGGGTGGGTAAATAATAATAATAATAATAATAATAATAAAAATAAAAGCTTGAGACAGTCAGTCAACCTTTATTGCTTAGCCATAGGCCATCGCAAAGCATACAAAATACAAAGTATCTAGTTTCCTCTACACACATATTAAAATTACATAATAAAATATAAGACGAATATGGCGCAATCTACAACTGTGCTATTTGCCCTATAGCGTCTCTGAGCAATTGCATGTCTGCTCTTCTTTGTGCTTCACCCGGAGCTTTTGCGCCACGAGTGCAAACTGAGCAACTCTGTACGTGATCGTGTCATCCTTATCTGATAAAAGAAGGGAGATAATATGTGGGTCCATAAGCATTCCCTGCCATGGCAGAAGGCCTCCCAAAAATTTGATCCGAGGATTGGAGTACAAAGGGCATTCCAATAGATAATGGGGCAGATCTTCAACCACTGCCGCTCCACATATACACAGCCGCTGAGACCATGGAACCTGCTTGTATCGTCCGAGCAGCACTGCATTCGGCATTGTTTGGAACCTTAGTGCCGTAAAAGCCTGCCGGAGATTTATTGCAAGGGGGTAGGCCAAATAACTCACTCTGAGGTGGTCCTGCTTGAATACTCCATACCACCTGGAGAATTTGGAGTTAATAATAACCAGCCTATCCAACCAAGAACAGTGCCTAAAAATAGCCTCACGCATCCTTGTTCTATTAGAAAGCATTGGGGAGTCCTGGACTGGGATATGGTACAAATGATAAAAGCTAGATAATCTGGACGACCAATGTTTGTCTGTAGAAGCCAGTTCATAGCAAGATTTCAGAATTGGTTTGGCTGCGGCATTTTTAGCTGACTCCCAAAAATTAAGTAGAGAGCAGTGTACTCGGGCTCTAACTGTAGGTAGACCAGACTCTGAACGTAAAAGCGCCGCTGGGGTAACAGCCGGTAGTCGGAGGAGTTTTTTCAGGAAGCTGTTTTGAATTGCTTCTAGGCTGGAAAGATGGTGATCCTCCCAGCCCCAGACTGGAGCTCCATACAGGATCTGAGCAAGGACTTTACCTTGGTAAATTTTCAGAGCAGGGGGAATAAGGTTTCCACCTGCTGCCCTATAAAAATTAAGTATGGCTCCACATGATCTTAATGCAGCAACTTTTGTGTGGTCAGTATGCTTTCTCCAGGACAGAGTGTCCTGAAAGTGAATGCCCAAATACTTAAACACCCGTATTTGCTCTATTGGGTGCCCACCAATTGACCAATTGAAATTACGATGCCTCTTGCCAAAAACCATTACTTTTGTTTTTGAATAGTTAATCTGAAGTTTTTCCTTGGCGCAGTAAACATTAAGTTTCGTAAGTAATCTCCTTAGTCCTTTACGGGTAATGGACAATAGGACCATGTCATCTGCATAGAGAAGCAGTGAGATTTTCCTGTTTCCCAACGAAGGGGGAAAAAAGTCAGGTCCTGCCAGTTCCACAATTATATCATTAAGATAAAAATTAAAAAGAAATGGAGCTAGGAGGCCCCCTGTTTGACCCCCTTATTAACAACTATGGGGTAAAAGCTTGAGAAGCAGATTTATCTGAGATCAACCTATTCATCAGGTTTTGGATTTTTAGTAATTAATGTTGGCTCCACCCTGGCTAGTATTAGCTCAGGAAACCACACAGGTTCTGAGGTCACCTATCCTCCTTGCTGGGGGCAGGGGGTGCCTTTACAGATATAAGGAAGGAATGTGGAAGGAGTTACTTGTGGGTGTAACCCCTTTGTCTGAGTCTGGAAGTACTGGCTGCCAGGCATGTCTTGACCTGCTGCTGGGTGAGGACAGAAAGACACGTGCGAGCGTCAATAGGTTGAGATATTGCCTGTCTTGCTTGTTTTTTTCTCCGCCTGTAGGAAGGAAGTGCAAAGCAATTGAATCTGTCTTTGGAGGATGGAGATGTTCTGCCTGGCCTTGCCTTGACAATTGCTTTCCCACCCTACCACCTTCAAGGAAGTTGGAAGATGCTTTTAATTATGTTGCAAGTCACTTTGGAGGCCTTCGGATAGCAAGTGGCTAATAAATCAAATAAATGTCAGAGTCTGGCTCCCAGCTGGGAATAAGGGGTGCCTGAGTTGAACATGGCAGATCCAGACCCTTGACTGAGCTTACGGGTCTCTTATAGTCCACCTGCTTTAGAATAAGGGGAAAGCAGCATCAGTGGCAGAGTTTGGAATTCTTCCATATTTCAGGTGTAGAAACTGGGGTGCTCTGTCGGACTTCCTTGTGTGCTTTCTTGGTGAGGATTGCACTATCAGTGAGAAAGAGGGAGGTGAAACAAAATGTTTTGACCTGCTGAGATTATCTTGCTCTTCTGCCTTGAGCCAGGAGTCTCTTCTAAGGCTTGGTCAAATGACTGATAGCTTTTTGTCTGCTCTGGTACTGCTCATGGAGAGTCAGTGAGTACAACAGGCTAGGAGAAGGCCAAAAGTCAAAAGGTTTTGATGTGTGAAGGTTCTTGTTTGCCTCTTCATCTGCAGGGAGCGGAGATGGCCAGGGGCAGATACTTCAGCGCTTTCCTGAGAAAGACTGGGAGGATAACCCTTTCCCTCAGGGCATTGAACTGGTGAGTAGGGTGCAGAGTGTGTGGTGGTGGTGGGGATGGGTCACAAACTATCCTTCGCTTCCCTTACCCGTCTCCCTATACGGTATGAGGAGAAACTAGGGTATCAGAAAGGCCGTCAGTACCAACTGCACCAGGGTAGCAAACAAGGTGCCCTCCGGAGGTTGGTGGACTGGCCATTGGCCATGCTGACTGAGGGATGATGAGAAATGCAGTCTACCAACAACTGGAGGGCATTACTTTGCTATACAGATGAAATGTGTACCTAAGCAAGCCTTCTATAAGCCCTCCTCATTCCATTACTTCATAATGCCAGCTCTTAACTCTCATTCTCATGCATCCCCCAGCCCCAATTCCATTTTGCATCTTGTTTTGCTACAGAGATTCTCCTCCAGGCACACATTTTGGGACTGTTCTTCCCATCATGGCTTAAACCTGCAGGATGTGAGCATCATGAAGCCTTAAGACGGGCATGCCTGAGTCTCCCCTGGGGTGATGCAGGGTTTTCTCTGTCCCCACCCTCATAGACCAGCCCATCTGGAAGTCTCCTGATGTCATGATGACATCATCTGTCAAAGGTTGCATTGAAAACGCTGCTACAATGGAGCTTTCCCTGTTTCATCAGTGTTTTCAGTGGGGGCAATACGCTTTGCTCCAGGAGCAGGATGTGGTTTGCATTGAAATTCCTGCTAAAATAGAAGGAAAAAGCAAACTGCTTTGAGCTGTTGGAGCAAGGCACACTCCTACTGCCCATCAGCTGGTTGGCGCTAGGAGTGCACCTTGCTCCAGCAAAGGAATAATCGGGAGTTCACTTTAAGCTCTTGACTGTTCCTTTCTAGCCATGTTGGTACTTGCCTCACTCTTGATGTCACATAGGATGCCACGTATGAGGCAGGTGGGAGTGGCTTACGAGGAACAGACTTTGGGCCCCAATTCTAAAGCAAAGTTTTTGTAGCCACTTCTTCCCCAACCAAAAACAATAAAAGCAACTGCCTTAAATTACAAGGGAGGGGAATTGGAGAATAGTTGAGTTGGAAGGGACCTATAATGCCATTCAGTCCAACCGTGCTCAATGCAGGAATCCAACTTTAAGCGTCTCTGACAGGTGGCCGTCCAGCTGCCTCTTGAATGCCTCCAGTGTTGAAGAGCCCACCACCTCCCTAGGTAATTGGTTCCATTGTTGTATCACTTTAACAATTAGGAAGTTTTTCCTGATGTTCAGTTGAGATCTGGCTTCTGATAACTTGAGCCCGTTATTCTGTGTCCTGCACTGTGGGATGATCAAGAAGAGATCCTGGCCTTCTGTGTGACAACCTTTCAAGTACTTGAAGTGTGCTATCCTGACTCTCCTTAGTCTTCTCAAGGCTAAACATGCCCAGTTATTTCAGGCTCTCCTCCTAGGGCTTTGTTTCCAGTCCCCTGATCATCCTTGTTTCCCTCCACTGAACCCGTTCCAGTTTGTCAGCATCCCTCTTAAAGTGCGGTCCAGAACTGGATGAGGCCTAATCATTGCCACGTAGAGGGGAATTATTACTTGATATGATTTGGAAACTATACTTCTGGTAATGCAGCTATCTTTAAATGCAACCTAGAATAGCATTTGCTTTTTTTGCATCCACATTGCATTGTTGGTTGATATCCAGCTTGTGGTCAACAATAATTCCAAGATCCTTCTATCATACTATTGTTGAGTCAGGTATCTTGTACTGTGCATTTGGTTTCTTTTTCATAGGTGTAGAACTTTGCACTTATCCCTGTTAATTTTCATTCTGTTGTTTTCAGCTCAGTGCTCCAGCCTACCAGATCACTTTGAATTTTGTTTCTGTCCTCCAGAGTATTAGCTATCACTCCCAGTTCTGTATCATCTGAAAATCTGATAAGCATTCCTTGTACTTCCTAATCCAAGACATTAATAAAAATGTTGAAGAGTACTGGGACCAGGACTGAACCCTGCTCATTACCTCCCTCCCATTTTGAGAAAGAATCACTCAAATAGTACTTGAGTATGATTCTGTAACCAACTGTGGATCCACCTGATAGTTGTTCCATCCAGCCCACATTTAGCTATCTTGCTAATCAGAATATCATGGGGCACTCTGTCAAATGCTTTTCTGAAGTCAAGATATATTATGTCCAGCATTCCCACAGTCTACCAGGGAGGTTACCCAATCAAAAAATGAGATCAGTTTAGTCTGGCAGGATTTGTTCTTGATAAATCCACATTGGCTTCTAGCAATCACTGCATTGTTTTCAAGGCGCTTGCAGATTGACTGCTTCATAATCTGCTCCAGATTGATCCACCATCTTCTGTAGGGATTCAGGCTGTGATGGGAAATGAGGCCTTTCGTCTTGTGGCTCAGTCCCTGAAATTCCTTCCTTTGTCCAGGCCTTTCAGTGTGACATTATGTTGTTTTGGTTTTATGCTGGCATTTTATTGCTTTGCTGTATATGGCTTAATTATGATTTTATGCTTTGTTGCCTAAATTGTGATTTGCTATTTTATTATAAGCTCCTCTGGCAGCATTTGCTGGTTCTACCAGGGGCAATGCAAGGCACTTTGGATTCTCTACCCTCATTCTGCGTAATTATAAAGTATAATCATGAGCCCTGGGAATGGGCAATTGTAGTGGCACCCTCTGGCCTGGTGCCTGAGGCAGGCTGCCTCCACCTTGGCCCCCCTGGATTGTCTGATTGCTGGATCCTGATGTCAAGGAAATGGGCCACCCCAGAGTCACTGGCTCTGAATAGCTTCTGGGCTCAGGGTGTGACTGTGTGTCTTGATGCAGGTTCTTCCATCCCTTCAGGATAGGTAACAGTTGAAAAGCATCAACCTTCTACTAAAATCTAAGGGCTGCCTCCTTGCTTGTAACTGCTCTGTTCTCAGGGTCCCTTTTCTGGAAACTCCGTCATGAAAGCCCATATCCCCCTCATGCCTTCTACCTAGAAGCTGCCCATTTGTACTCTGCCAGACCAGCGCCTTGGTCTGCCTAGCCCTGTGACATTAATTCTGCCAGGAACCAGGGTCAGAGCAGAGGTGCCTGGCTACTGTGATGACGTCCGTCCCCAAGTTGTATGCAGGAAGGTGCTTGTTGCAAACCCAGCCGATTTCTAGGAAGGAGAATGAATGCTGGAGAGGCTCATCTTGCCTGTTAATTTCTTGGGATTGTAGAGCCTTCAGGCAGACATACATTGGGACATTATACAGTGCTGTGTGTCAGAGGAGGGGGGCTGCTCTCCTTGAGACCAGCAGACTGTGCCTTCCAAGGGGCAAGGGAGCCTGGGGTATGTAACCAGGTGGAGTCTGGCCTGTGGCTCAAGGCCCAAGTACTTTTGTAACCTTTTTAAGAGTGTTTGCACAGCACATAAGAGGAGCACTGCTGGGTCAGGCCAGTGTTGGTCCCTTCTCCTGTTCCCCACGTTGGCCAGCCAGATGCCTCTGGGAAGCCCATGGTCAGGGCGTGAAGGGGGGGGCTATCCTACTGTTTGTCCCCAGCAGCTTTTCATTAAGAGGTATACTGCCTCTGGAGATGGCAGTTCCTCTTTTAAAGCTGCCCAAGCCAGTAGCCATCTCCACATCTTGTGGCTGCAGATGATACCACACATGAATGATGCACTGCTGTGGGAAGCTACACTTTTGTCTGCCCCAAATCTTCTCAGGATGACCCCGTTGGGTTCTAGCATTCTGAGAAAGGAAGAGAAATCTCCTCTCCCCCCTTTCTCCACCGCCTGCATAACGTTATAAACCTCTATCACGTCTCTTCCCACAGCCCACTTCAGTTGTCTCCCCTCTCTAAACATGTGCAGGGCAGGGATGTGTAGGTCAGCAGCTGTGAGGCTTGTGAATGGTAAGGGGTGAGAGGGGCAGGGGCAGGGGGCTCCGGCACTTGGCCGTCCTGGTCTTGTGGTTCTTGTTCCACTGTTGAGGTCTGCAGCAGGGAGGGTAATGGGATCAGCCAGGATCTCGGCATGGCGGCCCCTGCTTCATGACTGACCAGCTAGTAAGCCAAGCATGGGCTCTGCTCTCCCTTTGTGCCATTGGTGCCCCTTTCCCCCAGTTAATATCTGCGTGCATTGGGAAGCGTCGTAGCTCAGTGGTCATAGAGAGAAGAAGGCTGCTGCTCAGTCCCTGTGGCAACTCAAGGTAGGGCTGGGAGAGGCTCATGCCTAGAATCCTCAAGATCCTCTCTCTGCAAGACAGCCTTGACAGCACAGGGCTGGATGAGCTGAGGGCCTGACTCAGCATAAGGCCGCTTCCTATGCACCAGGCATGCTGATGGTCTGCCCTCCCTCCCTCCCTCCTCAATTTGTAGTGGTGATACATTCCCATTGCCCAGACCAGACTCTCTTCTGCACTTCAGGCAGACATGCACTCTTGGTACATTTAGACCTCTGTAACCTTTGGGATTTTCTTAGGAGGCAACTTTCAGTTGAGCTGGTCTGAGTTCTGTGGGGATGTTGGCTGGTGAGTTCCAAGTGTGAACGGAGGCTGAGCTACTCGATTGCCGCCCCCCCCCTTGTTGCCTGATGAATTACATACAGGGATGGACATGTGCACACTCTGGCTGAGATTGGAAGGAGAGGTGCCTCAAATCTCAGTTGGAAGATGCATGGAATCGCACCTGAGTTCTCAGAAAGTCTGATGGGTCATGCTACCCTTGGCCAGCCAAGAGGGAAATCTCCCGAGGGAGGGGAGGCTCTAGCCGTCCTGCCTGGAGGAATGAGCCCTTCAGCATTTGTCTCCAACCCTGTGCAGCACGAGGGGTCTGGATTGAGCCTCCCTTCATCTGAGTTTGGCACTGCCGCTGGGCACGATGGGATGTTCTCCTGCCACACTTGGCTGTCCCCTCCTGGGCTTCTGGCCAACTGAGGTAGTTGTGGGTCTGGGCAAAGGCTGGGTGGGCATCTAAAGGGAGGGGACCATTCCTGGCCTTTGACTTGGCCAGCTGGCGAACAACAGATGGGCAGGAAGGAGAAGGCTGCCCTCTTCTGCCCCCAGAGGAGGGAGAGTCAGCTAGGAGAGTCCCATGTCAAGGCAGTGCAGTAGAGCTGCTCTGGTGTTTGCCTGTGTAAGGTGGGTTCAAAGTCACTCGATGGTTTTTCAAAAAGAGGAGCACCTCTTACTAGGGCACAAAGCCATTCAGTGCAAGATGCTGGACTCTGACGCCAGGGAGGTTTGGGGGCCTGGTAGAAGCATCTCTCCTTCCCACCCCTTCTTACTGGACTTGTGGCCTTTTGGGCTGGCTCTGAGCTGCCAAGTGCACCCAAGCGGTTTCCCACCAAACACACCTGGGCACAGTGGTGCACTCTTGCCTCCTTGTGGTGAAGTAAGGAAGCAGCCTGGCCTCCCCTCTGCTCAGTTGAAGGCTGTGGGTTTGGACTCCAGCAGAGAGAAGCCGTAGCCTGAACCCCGGTTGTGCTGGGAAGAGAGGCCTGCCTACATCTGCCTTTCTTTCTTTCTTGCAGTTTTGCCAGCCAAGCGGGTGGCAGCTGTACAGCGAAAGAAATCCTCCAACCTTCTTCATTGCTGTCCTGACTGACATCAACTCGGAGCGGCATTACTGCGCCTGCTTCACTTTCTGGGAGGCCATTGAGAGTACCCAGGTAACAGGAGGGTCATAGGTGGCAGCGGCAGCTGCTCTTTCCTAGATCTTTAGCACTTGCAGAGTCCCAGGTGCTGCATGAAGCACAGAAATGCACCTAAGGAAGAGGACTTCTGCCCCTTCTCAGAGAGTGCAGTCCCTTCCCACAGCCTCCTGTGCAGGCAGCTGCCGTCAGTCAACAGGAGGATCTGATTTCTTTCTCTCCCACCAGCTTCAGAGCCGTTTGAGGAAGGAGGAGGAGGAGGAGGTGGAGGTGTCAGCACTTACCCAGCCTGCTCAGCATTTTGCCCCCAAGAGTTTGGTGCTTGTCTCTCGATTGGACCATGCTGAGGTTTTCCGGGTAAGGTGTGCGGGGTTGGTGACGATGGTGGGGCGAGTAGGATGCCAAAGAACTTTTGCCTGGGATGGCTCTACCACAGACCAAGCACTCTGCTTTCCCACTGGCTAGTCTGTGACCTCCTGGGCACTGCCTCCCTGGGAATCTTGCGGGAGGGGGAAGGGGCTGGCTAGTGTTATACATCCGTGCAGAGTTTGGTATCATTATTGCTCTCCTGTTAAATGCACCGAAGGTGTGCTGGGGTTACAGAACATTAATTATGAGTCTGCCTGTTTTGGTTGGTGCTCTGGGAGGGTCAGCTGCATGAGTCAGGAAGCTGTGGACTGAAAGTGAGAGGTGGAGTTCCCAGGCTCAGGCAGGTTGTAGCTATAAAGTCCTGCCTGTAAAAGGAAAAGCTTTATGTGCATCTCTTTAATTCCATGCAGCAGGCGAATCAGTTCTGCCCAAAGTGTTGTTATATATGAATCTTGCTGTGATGATTTTAGGGAGAATTGAGTAGATTTTAGGACCCACCTTTTTTCTCCTTTGACAAGTATTAAGTCACAGTATCTGGCAATAAAGAGGAGTGTTGTGTCCAAGAATGCTGGGTGCTTGGTGAACAGCAGCTCCTGGAAGGAGGCAGGGGCTGAGAGGTGAGCCGGGTTGGCAGCATCTCCTTGAAATTGGAGCTCTTGGACTGTGGAACTCCATAGATTTTGCAACTTTTATGGGTTGTATTCCTGTGTTTGACATTGTTAGCCCTGGGTCCCCTCTGTTTTTTCTATGGATGTAAATCACTGTTTAGCTACTTTATGAACATCACTGTTGCTGCTGCTTCCCCCAGCCTCTCGCCACCCTCCAGCTACCAGGAGCTCCTGCTCTGAATGATAGAATCCTTATAGCAGTCTTGGCTGTGGATGGAGGGTTGCCAACTCTCTCCTCCCCCCCTCCCCCCGGTGTGTGGGGTCAGAGAAGGAAGAGTCCACTCCAAACAGGATATCCTATATCTTTCAATGCATTTTGCCCACCTGTTTCCCACACGGCTCAGAGCCTCCTAACGACCCCGCTTGCTGGCAAGAGTGGCTTCCCAAGAGCACAGCTCGAGAACTTCATTGCTCCGTGGGGGCTGGAACCTCATTTTCCCAGCCCCCTCTGCTCTCCTGCTTTGTCCTTGTTCTGGCCTTTACTACTACAACTATTACTACTACTACTTTTACTGCTAAACAACTACTAATGATGATGATGAAGATTTCTTCAGTTTGCTGGACTGGAGTGGAGGACACTGTTAGCAGGGATGATCCTCCCTCTGGGAGTAACAGGCAGGGTCTTTTCTAGTCTTCTGCCTCCTCCCTCTCCCCAGACTTAGGCAGGACGTGGGTCTGGCTTGCTCTGCAGCCCTACCAGTCTGTTCTGGCTGACCCCTCTCCTCCTCTCCAGTGTGTTAGGGGTGTGTGTGTGTTCCCTTTTCCCAGATTGCTTGACTTCCTGGGGGGTTTTGACTCCATTTTCCTTTCCATCATCCCTTGTCTGGGTTCACGAGGGAGGGGGAGCAGGTGTTGATGGGGGGAAAGATCACTTTTTTTGTTTCAAGGCTGCTGCTGGGACCCTGCTGAGGTAGGAGGAGGGTGTGGATGCTTGTCCTCTCTCCTGTTGGAGCTTTTTATTCACAGACCTTTTTGGCAGGGGCGCCATTTTGAGTGTCTAGCCTGATAATTGTGATGGGAAAGCTATCTTGGATCAGTCTGCAGCCAGTGAGGCTTGAGATTTGTGGGTCACTTTTCTCAAAAATCACCCAAGGCCAGCCTGATTTACCAGTTCTGCACCAACATAACCCAGGTTCTGTCCCCAGAAGAGCTGGCTTCTGAGGGTTTGCATTCTTGGGTTACGACACAGGAAAGTGTCTTGGAGCCTCTTGTGGTAGGGTGCTCAAGTCTGCGGTCCTCCCCTGTTCCTCTTAGTTGGGGGCAAGGGCAAGGCTGGCCAGGCCTTGGAGCTTCTCTTCCCAACCCAAAGAGCTAAGAGTGTGAAGCTCACCCTGATTTCCACCTGTCCACCCTCCCTCCCCTGGTTTCATTGCCCTTTAGCCTCATCTTTGCTTCAGAGAGGAGGAATAGGAGCCGCTCTGTCCCTTTCTTTGCAAGATCCTCACACTGTCATCCCACTCCCCCATGCTGCTGAAGATGAGGCTCAAGCGCTCCTGTGCAGCAGCTTCTTGCCCTATGCTTGCCGCTGCCCTCTGGGACCAGGCCCTCTTTCTGGGAGCTGAAGAAAGTCTTCTGGGTTGCTCCTCTCCCTTTGAGAAGATGCTGTCCTGCTTTGGTGCCTGGAGATGGCACCACCTCAGTGACAACTTGTCCTGTCTCACCTGCAGAACTGCCTGGGGCTGATTTATACCATCTATGTGGACGGACTGAGCACCTCCCTGGAGACTGTCATTGGGAACCTCCTGACCTGCACCATCCCCATCACAGGGGGCGCCCAGGTGGGTTCTTGCTTCCATTCCACATTTCAGTCAGACTGACCTTAAAGCAACAGGGGCTCCCAGGGCAAATGGAGCCTTGGCAGCATTGGAGTGGGAGCCCCGCACCTCATCCGGGCACCTCCAGTGCCATTGGCTGACATGGCTTGGGTACAGAAGGATGCCAGGTGGAGAGATGAGGGTATCTCTGGACCAGCTCAGCTAGAAGGGGTGGGGGTTAGGGAGAGCTTGCTTGCTTGCCTTCAGGCTTGATCTGCCCCAGATACGGACTTCTCTCTGCTTTGGGTTCAGTAGTGCTTCCCATGCTTTCCAGTGAGCCTCAGCCAAAAGATACTTGGGTGGGAGAGTGGCACAGCCTTTCCAGCGACTTCATCAGGTAGTTCCAGAGGCAGGCAGGGCCAGTGTGCCCCCCTGCTGTGCCCTCTCAGCCTTTTCCCTGGCCCGTTCTCTATTCTGACAAGTGCTTCTTCAGGACCTCTTCTGATCACAGCTAGACATGCACCCTGTGGGCAGTGAGATTGTGCACAACTGGCAATATGCTTGGAGGATTGGCTTGGCTTTCTGGATTCTGCCCCAACAGTGGCTGGCTAGTTTGCTGGCAGGCCAGTAGGCTCTTTCTCCTCATTCTTTTGTGCTGTCTCAAGGTCTCCCATCGTGCGCTGCCGGCTCACTGCGTTCTACTTTGTGTGCTTGCCTCTCTCTTCTTTGGCCGTCTGCCTGCCTATCTGCCTGCCTGCTTCACTGTGTTTCTAATTCTCTGTGCTATTTCTGTCTGTCTCTATCTCAGCCTGACAAGGAGGACGAAGGAGCGGTATGCACAACTTTTGTCTCCTTGGGGCTGCCTCCTTCTGTGGGAGGAGGAGGCTTTTTTGGGGTTGAGATACTACAGTGTGTCCCTCCCAAGAGTGACCATTGTGCTGCTGTTCTTTGTTCCACATGGTGTGTGGCAGTGCCGATGAATTAGGGATTGGATGACTGCAACAGGAAGGAGAGAAAGAGAGAGAGAGAGAGAGAGAGAGAGAGCACATGCATGTGTGCGTCTGTCCAGCCTTCAGGGGTGGGGAGGGATTTATAGGAGAGCATTGCCTGCTTTTTCTATACAGAGGATGCTTCAGCTGTAAGTTGAGGAGATTATCCTGCATCCAGCTGCAGTGTGAACTGTGTCTATGAGCCTGCCTGTGTCTCTCTGTCTCTGTCTCTCTGTCTCTCTCTCTCTCAGTACAAGTCCTCTGTAGCTCAGGCTGTCAGAGGCCCTCCCTAGCAGCAGAGCCTTCCAGCAGACTGGGCGTGGGGGAGGCAGGGAACTCCCCCTCCATCCCTGCATTGTGTGCATCCACTTGGGTGAGGGAGGGCTTCCCGGCACCTCCTCGAAGCTCTTGTTGGAGCCCTGCTAGCTTGCCCTTTGGAGCCTAGCTGCTCTGGCCAGATAGAAGCAGGAAAGGGCTTGCTCCCAGGGAGCCAGCTCCTCCAGGTCTTCTGCCTCAGCTTCTAGTGGATCATCCGTGATTGAGTCCTAGCCATTATACTTCTTGCTTGTCTCTTCCAGAGGACGATCTCCCTGGGTGCAGGTGACAGGCAGGTGATCCAGACGCCGGTCAGTGATTCCCTTCCCATCAGCAACTGCAGTGTGGCTCTTCTCTTCCGGCAGCTCGGTGAGACCAACTCAGCCTGCCCACCTTGGGCTCTTCCTTTGCCTAGGTCTGCTCCCTGCTCCTTGGATTCCTCCTTTCAAGGGAAGCCCCCTAAAGTCTAGATGCTCTGAGGCAGCCTCTTGTTTAGTCCAGATGTGCAGTGGTGCCAGAGGACCGAGGTGTCCTAGTTGGCTGTCACTCAGGTCCACATGGGTGAATTTATTTTGTCTGTCTGTTTTTGTACTGTGTTCTTCCTCTTGGAAGGAAGTTTAGGGGGGCTTACAGTATGAACAAGACAACAATTATAAAACTGTTCAAAATCCACAATCCACTTGGTAAAATGGTATCAGTCAGTACCCATAGCGCACCAGCTTTATGTCTGTCTTACCCCCAAATCTTGGACTTTGAGTAATGAGACTTAATGTTTTGTTGAAAAGTTGCTGCTGATTCTGCTTAGGAGGGAGTCAGTGTTTCTAAAGAGATAATGGAGGATCTGGCTGACATTGGATACAGAATTGTTGCCCCCTGTCTGGTTTAGGATGCCCCAGCTGTGCTGGGAACAACAGGGAGAGGGGCTTCAAGTGGCCTTTTCAACTCCTCCCTTCCTTCCCTTTTTTCCAGGGATCACCAATGTGCTCTGTCTCTTTTGTGCAGCCCTCACAGAGCACAAGATCCTCTTTCTTTCCTGCAGCTACCAGAGGCTGACAGATGCCTGCCGGGCCCTGCTTGCCCTCATGTTCCCCCTGAAGTACAGGTGAGAGAATGGAGCTACAGGCACCTGGAGCTGGAGCTGCCGGTGCAGGACTGGCCGCTTCCTCACCTGCTTGTGTTTGTGGTGCAGCCTCCAACAGAGCTAATTCTGCACTGCTTGCACAGAGGAAAAGGTGCCTGGGAGGGCTGGCTGGCTGGCTGGATGAAGGATGGCATACTTTATGGAGAGGAGTGCCTTTCCTTCTGAAGTCTGCCTGCCTGCATTGCTGGTTTCTTGATTACAGCTTCACATATGTGCCCATCCTGCCAGCTCAGCTCTTGGAGGTCCTCACCACGCCTACACCTTTCATCATTGGTGTTAGTTCCACCTTCCAGGCAGAGACACAGGAGTTGGTGAGTCCACCTGACATCGGGGGGGGGAGGAGGAGGCTGGTACATGTGTGACTCAATGGGAAAATGCAGAACAGGCTTGCAGGCTGATCTTCTGAGAAGGGGCATCCCGTTCCCCAAGCAAAGGAACAGGCTGTTTCTCTCCCTCCCTGGTACATGAGGTGAACTTTGCTCAAAAAGAGTGTTCTCTCATGAGATGGTAGGTGGGATTGTCCTAGGTGTAGGAAAGCTGGGGGAGGGTCTCTTCCTGTACTAAGCTGTTGGATGGGATTGTTTCCTCTCAAATGAGCAGCCCCCTGTCCTCAACTCTCCCTCCCACTTTCCCAGCCTGGTGGCCCCAGAGAGAACAAGAGAGGGGAGGGCAAGGAGGAGACTGATGGGACCTGTGATATGGAGAAGCGAGGGTCTGGCTGGGACCAAGGGCAGCCAAATCTGTGTCCTTTCCTTCTTTACCCCCACGGATTCTGCAAGAGCTAAATTACTTTTTGCAGCTGGATGTGATCATAGCTGACCTGGATGGCGGAACGGTAACTGTCCCAGAATGCATTCATATCTCTCTGCTGCCTGAGCCTCTTCTCCATCAGACACGTGAAGCCCTGTCTATGGTAAGTGTCCTGCTCCTGCTTCTCGCAAGAACCTTGGAGGACCTCTGGCTTCAATTTCGCAACCAGTTAAGGGAGCAGGTGCCAACAGACATTTTTTGCAGTTTGTCATGGGGATCTGCCACAATGGAGATGGTGCCTTTTGCTTCAGGGTGGCTGTACCCAAACAGGCTGTGCTCCTGACCCAAGGCAAAGCTTTATATGTGCAGGGTACCCACCCCCCACCCCCTCCTTGGGTGCAGATTCAGGTGCTTGTGGAACAGGATGGGAGGTGAAGGAGAACATATTTTATTTATTCATTTATTTATTTATTCACTTGAAACATTTATAATCCTGCTTAATCATTTTCATTTCTAAGTGGTGTACATAAAAACAAACCATACATAAAATGAAATAATAAAACAATAAAATCATCATAAAACCAAAGACCATCTTAAAATGCCAGCAGGAACAAGAGAGTTTTAATCATGTGCCTGAAGTCCAACAAGGCAGAGGTTGCCTGTCTCATCTCAGTTGGGAGGGAGGGAGGGAGTCCCACAGGCACTTGGGCCCATGACACGGGAAGCACAGCTGCATGGACAACAAATGGCCAAGGGAAGATGTTTTTCTCCTAATTTCTGATGATGTTTCTGCTCAGGCCCTTCTAACAGTTCTCTGCTACAATATGTTTGGCACATAGCTCCTTACCTTTGTTTTGGTTTACAGTGTCTCTGAATGGGTTTGTTACTTTCCAGCTGTGTCAGATTCCTACAAAAAATACCCTCACCCATGGGAGGCAGGGATGGGACCTTGAAGGCCATTTCTGAAGTTGGCATTCATCTGCATCTTTGTACGCTTGTGTCCAGTTGATCTGGTAGTGGTGTCCACTTTAAACACATTCACAATTTGTATAGTAATGTCACAAACTGTATGCTTGGCATTGCATGGGGTTTTGGCCCTCTTGATAACCTCTCTTCTCCCCCTGTCTCATATATCTCAACTGATAGCACTTCATACTTCTGATGAACTGGTCTCCAGTCCATGAAAGTACATTAAGGTGCCACAGGAAAAAAAATTGGGGAGTTTGTAAATATTTAACATAATAACAAAGATTGTAAAAATGCATGCAGCTGTGTCAGTCCATTAGAAAAATGCAAATAGATAGTAATGATTATTTTATTGCTAAACAGTGGACTAACTTTCACATTTTACAAAAGTTGGAGGGCATAGAGGTAGCCACTCTCCCCCCCCCCCAATTATTTTGTCTAACAGAGTCTGAAGAATGGTTTTGTGAGGCTTGACAGCAAACTCACTGCTTTGGGCTTTCTGACATTTTCCCTGCTTGGACTAGATGGACTTAACTCTTAGGACGTGTGTGGCAGCATTAACAAGTCTTGCCACCGTAGGGTCCTTTGGGAGGAAGAGCAGGATATACGCATAATAAATAAAATTAAAACAATTTTCAGGCTCCCCTGACTGTACAGTGGCAATTGGCCCTGGACAGCAGAAGTCATTGCTGACAAGGCATTATATTACCTGCCCTTCACTAGAAGGTCCCAGGGCAGATCACAATAATATAAAATACAATATTAAAAACAGTTTAAAACAAATTATGATCACTGGCTGCCCATTTGCTACCGGGCCAAGTTCAAGGTTCTAGTTTTGGTGTACAAAGCCCTATACAGCTTGGGACTAGGATACCTGAAAGACCGTCTTAACCCTTATGTACCCAGTCGATCACTGCGGTCTGCAGGTGAGGGCCTCCTGCAGATACCATCTCATCAGGAGGTTCGTTCTGCACAACATAGGAAACGGACCTTTAGTGTGGCAGGACCTACCCTGTGGAATTCCCTTCCTTTGAATATTAGGCACCATCTCTGCTATCTTTTCAGCGCCTTTTGAAGACTTTCCTCTTTCAACAAACCTTTTCGGTTGAGACCTATCCCAGTCTGTGTCTGTGTTAGAATTGCTTAATAAGTTTTTTAATAATGCTTTTAACTCTTTTTTTAAAGTTTTTTTTAAAATGTTTTTAACGCTGTTTTGTTTTAATGTATTTTAAGATCTGTTTTTATGATGTTTTAAAGTGTTTTTAGCACTTTGTTTGCCGCCCTGGGCTCCTGCTGGGAGGAAGGGTGGGATACAAATTAAATAATAAATAAATAAACTAGAGAGGGTCCTAAAATCTCTCTCTCTCAAGCAACAAAAGCCAGGGTGGAGAGGTGTGTCATAAGGGATATAATATATATACTTAGGATAAAATCTGTATAATGAAGGGGCCAGGCACACCCCATCCTTTTCACCTCTGCCTCTGGTGCTGCTCCTGCCATCACCAGCCTCTCTCCCCACCTAACATCTTTCCAGCTCGCTGGTCCAGCCCTTAAAGACTGCCGTGCATTTTTATCCAGCAGCAGCATTGTTGTGGCTCTCCGCTGCTTTCAGAGTTGCCCTAACAGGCAGTTCCATCTTTAAAAGGATTGGGAAGGGAGGCAGGAGAGAGGAGACTTGACATCTATCCCCTCCTCCTGGCCACAAGGCTGAATGGTATGGCTTAGGGTAAATGGATTTTGCAAGAAAATGATCCTAACTAAGAGCCAAGAGTGTTGAAGGATTCAGAAGCATTCCCTCCTCCCACTCATCTGTGCACATGTGCCTCCCCACACTCACTGGAAGCCCCTCACAGGTGATATGAGCAGAGGCTCACAAAATTTATTTAATTAATAATAAATAATGAAATGCAAATGTGAAAAAATATGTTGGAAGAAAAGATAGTCTAGAACCCTTCTGGTTTTCTCTATGGAGGGATTTTTGGGGGGAGAGGAGCAGTTTGAGCAAGTGACTCCCCTGCCCCTCCCAAACATGCTTTGAAGTGGCACAGTTGAGACTGCTACGTCATCTGCTGCATGAAACAACTAGGTCACAGTCTCTGTCTATCTACCTATTATCTACATGAAGCCTAAAATATGGTTCTTCAAGAAAGAAAAAAAGAGAGATGCAGTCCTTGGGCTTGCAAGTTATGGGTCCAAGAGAGGAGGAGGAACTGCCTCTCAGCTGAGTGGGGGTCCTTGGCCTTTGTCTGTCTGTGCAGGTTTTGGACCCAGAGCTGGAGATTGCAGACCTGGCCTTCCCCCGGTCACCCACCATTTCTGCTTCCTCCCTCAAGATGCAGGTGAGTCACACAGTTCGCAGGAAAGGCAACGAACTGATGAGCATCTGGCTTGGCTTGGCTCCTCAGAAAAGGTCAATGTTCTGTGCCTTCAAGCAGTGGATATGATTGAAGCCAACAATAAGCACACAGAAATTCATGACAGCCAATAGAGACTGAGTATTGTAGGCAGGACACAACATATAGGTGTTTAAGTGTGAATGGCAGAAGCCTGAAAGTCCAGATGGGTAAATCAGAGTTCCCAGTACTAAGAGAATGTAAACAAAGCGGGGCAAAAGTCAGTGGGATGCACTTAACCATGTGTGAGGAATCTGTAGACAGGATTGAGCAGGTGGTGCTAGAGATGGTGTCCTTTTGATGTCAAATCCTTATGTTTGTTTCTTGTGTCCACTCAGTTGACTTTGGCATAGGTAAATTTGGGCCATGACACTATTCTTAGTTAAAGTAAATGATTGTGCCTTGGAAGTTAGGTTAGCCGTGGAGCTGCCAGTAGGAGGCAGTAATCTTTCTCCTCAGAGGTGCCCAGCAGCTGGTGCTAGGTGGAAACGTGGACAGACTGCTGAGAAATGGAGCAGAGGCCAGTGGGAAAAGTCCAAGACTGCTACAGTTTAATTTCAAAAATTACATGATTAGCCAAAAGAAAGCTGAAAGGTCAGTTAGGCTTGGAAGTTTTTTTTAAAAATCCATCATGATAATTTGTTTCCTGCAGATTGGAAAAGGCACCTGCAAGAAATGCTGGGAAAGCAGTTAAGGAGAAGGTGTTTAAAAAAACAACGAAGAGTCCCTTTTGGGAAGTCTTGAGATAGTGATATGCCTGGCTCTGATGTGTTAAAAGGGAACTAGACAAATGAGCGACAGTGTCGGACAGGTTGATTAGTGGCTCTGAAGGCACAGAACCTTCCAGATCCAGAGGCAGCTTAATTGACTGCCCAGGGGGAGGGTTGGACCGTCACTATGGGAGGCCGGGGGTGGGACTGGATGGAGCCAGCAGGGCTGCTCTGATGGTTTTTGACACTGTGACAAACACAGATAAGGGACATAATATGTTTTATTTATTTCAAACATTTATTTCTTGCTTCCCAGATGCTTCCCTTGGGCCACTGGTTGGCCACTGTGAGGACAGGATGCTGGACCGGATAGGCCATTGGCTTGGTCCAGCTGCAGGGCTCTTCTTATGCTGCTATGTCTGCTTATGCAGAGAGTTTTAAGTGTCCAGAGCACTTCACAGCAGCCCTGTAAAGAAGGCCAGAACTATGATCATATGGTAAAGAAGCAGAAAGTGTCTTGAGATTTGTACCAGGGTGTATTGTACAGCTCGTGTGCAGAACCACCGCATGGTGAGGGCACCAACTGTGGAAGATGGCGGAGAGGTCACGTGCCTTCCCTCACCAAAGGCTCCTAAGACGACATTTTGGTATTGGGTACCGTGAGAGAGCAGTTGATGTGGACAGGTGGCAGTGGTGGAAAGCTTACTGAAGTGCCACACGAAAGAGAGAGAGAGAGAGAGAGAGAACGCATTGTTAGGGGTTATTTGGAAAAAGGTAGAAAATGAAGCCACAAGTATGTTAATGCCTTTACATAAACCTCTGGTGCAGCCACATGGAGAATTCTCACTTGCCTCTTAATACGTGAACAAATTAATTTCCAAACATCCAGATGTCTTTGGTTAGCTCAGAAGCAGTTGTGGGCCTGACTGAGAATCCTCTGTGCTGGCGAGAGAGGCCACTCCTGTTTAGTTAAGGATGGAGAGCCTCTTTGGTTCCACCAGGGTGCAGCTGCTGCAGACGGGAGCGTCCTTGCTGGAGGGATGGGAAGCTTTGTGGGGCTGTGGCCTTGCTGCAGAGCCTGTCAGCCTGTTCTCTGGCACTGTCCTTCTCAGCCAGCTCCCAAGACCTGACCCTGTCCCTTCCTTCCTTCGTGGGCTGCAGGACAAGGAGATCCGGGCTGTCTTCCTCCGCTTATTTGCCCAGTTGCTCCAAGGCTACCGCTGGTGCTTGCACATCATCCGCATTCATCCTGAGCCGGTCATTCGTTTTCACAAGGTAACGAATGAGGTGGTGGAGCAAGGGGTGGGGGTAAGGCAGGTGCAGGCTGCGACAGACTGGCTGACTCCTGCCATTGTGACATGCTCACAGAGCAGGAACTGGGCCGATGCTGCTCAGGCCTCTTCTCGGTGTTTCTGGAGGTTCTTGGCCACTGGGCCTGCTGTGCAGAGAAGCCACTGCTGGTTGCTGCTGTGGCAGAAGTGAAGTGCACTTTGTATCATTCTGCGATTCTTCTGGTGCTAATTCTCTATATGCCAGGCTGGTGAATCTCTCTTTTGGGGATGAAGTGCCATGGTGGAGTCAGTTCCCTTGGAGTGGCTGGTTGACCATGGTCAGGCACCGTCTTTATTGCCTTTTCAGCGTATATAGCAGACTTCCCTCTTTCAACAGGCCTTTCAAGTGGAGATTATTTTTATCCCAGTTGGTATCTCTAATGGAGTTGATTTTAAAAAAAATATTTGCAATTGTTTTACATGTATTTTTATTTTATTTTGAAGTGGCTTCCAGATGCTTCATAGGAAAGCGATTAGTATATGAGATAAATCAGTGCCTCCTCCTCCTCCTCTTTCTTGATCTAGGCAGCCTTCCTTGGGCAGAGGGGGCTGGTGGAAGATGAGTTCCTGCCAAAGGTGTTGGAGGGCATGGCCTTTGCCGGATTTGTGACAGAAAGGGGCCCCCCCTACCGGGACATTGACTTATTTGATGAGGTGAGAGGCTGCCGGAGGAGACGGTCGTGGCCTTGACTTTTTCTGTGGACTCTGAAACAGAACTTGGGCTGCCCATTCACTCCTCTCTTCTTCCATCCTTCCTCCCTCTTAGCTGGTGGCCAATCAAGCAAAGCGGATGCAGGCTGATGAAGGGAGCCCGGCCAGGGTTCTGCGCCACATCAAGGAACTAGCAGAGCAGCTATACAAAAATGTATGGGTGATGGTCCCCTGAGCATCCTTCCTGGGTGTCCTTCTCCAGATGTGTGTTGTCTTTCCAATCCTATGTCCCGGCGGGGGAAAGGGGATGCAGGAGGAGGGGTATTAGCTTACATTACAAACTTTGCTGAAATTCCTGCCTGCCTGGGTGTGCAGAGTGGCCGCCTCGGGCTGCCCCCTTCCCCTCCTGCTGCTTGCTTTCTTCCTTCTCCTCCTGCAGAATGGCAGCTGAGCAGGACTGCGCTACTCTCTGTCCACCAGCAGTGCTGGAAGCGTCCTGTTGAGTGGGAGGGGGATGTAAGTCCTCCCTTGGGGCCTCCTTGCTCAGCAACAGGGAGTGAGCCCCCCACCCTTGGCTTTGCTTCTCCAGGAGAACCCGTACCCTGCTGTGACGATGCACAAGGTGCAGAAGCCCATGGAAGGCTGCCACCTGCGCCTGCACCAGAGGCCTTTCCCCCGTCTGGATGAGGGGACCATCCAGTGGATCATTGACCAGGCAATGGCCAAACTGCAGACAGCTCCCCCGTTAGTCAAAGCAGAGAAGAAGTGCATGGTGCCTTCTGGACCCCCCCTGGGTATGTTGCGTGCGTGTGCATGTGTGTGCGGGGTCTTGCCCCTCCCTGTTGGTGGTGCTGCTGTTGCAGGCATTCTTCTCCTTCCCCCTCTCACTCCAGGTGCTATCATGGAGCACAATGGCATTGTCTTGGCCAACAGTGCCCGCCGGCTGGAGGTTGTCAGGAACTGCATCTCCTATGTCTTTGAGGGCAAGATGCTTGAGGCCAAAAAGGTGAGGCTCTAGGAACCTTTCAGCCAATCTCCCCCCCCCCCCCGGCTGGTGGGGTGAGGTGGCAAGAGCTTTCTTTTGAGGGACTTTGTAGGTATTGAAGAAGTAATTGGGGACTGAGGCTGCAGAAGTCAACTTTCCTGACAATCTTATGATACTTGTTTATTTTGCTGATTGTTTGGAGGGCAAAGAGGTTGCTGCTGCTCCGTTGACAGGCAGATTTCACCAGGCATGTCCAGGCTCTACCAAGCCTTCCTTTGCAAGTGGAAAGGCTGCAATCACACTTTGGTGTAAAATGAAAAGCGACTCTCCCCCCCCCCTTTACCAGTGCTCAACACAAACATATGTGCTTGCTTGCACAGACGATTCAGAGCTTTCCATGAAGACGTCCTGCTCTTACTTGTCCTGAGATTGCTGATCATGAATTTTACTGGATGGCCAGGGGACGGGGAGGGGTGTGTGTGTCTGTGTTCGTTCAGAAGAGACTTTGGGTTTTCCAGGACCTAGCAGGGAAAGGAGGGCTAGTTTTACCCCTTTCTAGAGACTACTTTCTGACCCTTGGAGACATGGGGCCTCCTTTTTTAAGGCCGCTCTTGCCCTCTTGCAGCTACTCCCTGCTGTCCTGCGAGCCATGAAGAGCCGGGCTGCTCGGCACTGCCTGACCCAGGAGCTGAATCTTCATGTACAGCAGAACAGAGCTGTGTTGGACCACCAGCAGTTTGATTTCATTGTCCGGATGATGAACTGCTGTTTGCAGGTTTGGGGCTGAGGGACTGGCGTGGTAACTGCCTTAACTGGGTGGCTCAAGCTTCTAACTCTCTGGGATTCCCATTGGAAGTCCCACAGCAGCACTTTGTGTTGTCCTGCTCTGACCTCCTCTCCTGTCCATTTCTCAGGACTGCAGCACTACAGATGAGCATGGTGTTGCGGCTGCACTTCTGCCATTAGTCACAGCATTCTGCCGCGTAAGTAGCCCCTGGGCGTGCAGGGAGGGCAATGTAAGAGGAAAATGTTGCAGGTGTGCATGCAGATGTTCAGCTTGTACCCTGTGAGTAGTTCTGGTGTCTGGTGAGGAGCCAGGCTTGCACAAGAAGAAGATGGTTGGGCTGGGAGGGAGAGGTCTTGGTCCTGAACCAGAAGTGATAGAAGGCCGGTGGTCTTCACTCAGTGGCTTCCCTTTTTTCCTAGCAGACTCACCCACATAACCACTGTGGGTTATCAACCTCTAGCAGCCAGGCAGGAAATCTCTACCGTTAATTTAAATGCTGCTGCTCCTTTCTCTCTCAGCAGTTTCAGTTTCTGTTTCCTGCCAGCCTATGCAGATGCCTTTGTTCCTTCTCTGTTTTTGTTGCTTGCTATTGTATTTTCTACTGTTTTCCCCTCAGCTTTTTTACTTCACCTTCAGCATTTCTCCTCCTCGTTATATAAAAGAAAATAATAACTTTACTTTCATCTTTTCCCACCATCTTCTCTCTTCCTCTTGCCTTTGGGCCTGCTGGGAAAGCCGAAAGAAGCAGCAGCTCCTCATAAGGGAGCCAAAGGATCTTGGAGAAAGCGGCAAAAGCTATGGCTGCATCAGCACCTCTCTCACAAGGCACACTGAGTGTCCAAACCAGGACTGCTGCTGCAGTCGACCTGATCACAGAGGGCAGCTCCTTCAGAGGCCTCAAGGGCAATGCACCCACATCTTCAGCAATTTCCAGAGGAGACTCTGCTATGGAAATATGCAGAAATACTCAATGGTCTGAGGCACGTGTGTGCCAGTGCGTGTGTTTACCTAAGTAGTAGGCTTTTACCCTGCATTTAGATCACTGAGACTTAAGACTTAGTAAAATAAGAAAAGTTACTTAATTATTGGGTATTGCCCTCATGGCTCAGGAGAGAAAACAAATACAAAGATGTCTCCTCTCTCCTCGGACAGTCGAAGAAGAAGACGGAGGGGCAGGTCAGCTTCCCTAAGTATACAACAGAAGGAAGTTAGGCAGAGAACAGCACAGGTAAAGATAGGCAAGCCTAGCCAGCTGGAGGACCCTAACTCTATCTTCCGTCTGGAATACAAACAAAAGAACCCACACAGGAGTTGCTCTTGCCCCATTTCCAACACCCCTTCTCACTGAGTGTTTGGTTCAGCCCATGAGGTTCATCTTGTCTCACAGCTTGCAGTGTCTGACTTTGCCCAATGCCTTCATCAGAGCATCTGCAGTCATGTCTTCCATTGGACAATACTCCATCTTGAGTAGTCCTCTGCAGTAGGCATCTCTATTGAAATGGTGCTTCACGTCTATGTGCTTGGTTTGTGAACTCGCCCCTTCTGACTCCATGAGTCTGATGCATCCTTGGTTGTCTTCATGCAGCACGACAGGCCCAGGTATAGAGATGCCTAAACCTTTGAACAGTTCAAGTAGCCATGTCAGCTGTCTGCTTGCTTTGGAAGCTGACACATACTCTGCTTCTGTGGAAGAGAGTGCTACAGTCTCTTGTTTCTTACTTGCCCAGCTGATAACTGAATCTCCAAAGTAGAAGATGTTTCCACTGGTGGATTTTCGACCTGTAGTGTCTTCAGCATATCCCGCTACTGCATACCCCACTACTGTATCTGCACATCCCACTACTTTGGGATCTTGGGTAGCTGCTAACATCAGTTTCATGGTTGTAGTGCCCTTCCGATATCTCGCCACTCTCTTGATTGCTTCCCAGTCTTTCTTGGTTGCTGAGCTAGTCTTTCTGCACAGGTATCCGACTCCTACCGCCACATCTGGCCTGGTAACAGTGCTGATATACAGAAGTTTTCTGATGGCTTATTTGTAGCTCTCATGGTCTTCCTATTGTTGTGGTCCGGTTTCAGGTATCCTACTTCCATTGGAGTAGGTGGTGGATGTGCATCCTTCAGTCCTAGACTCTCGAGAAGATCTTGGATCTTTTGTCTTTGGCTCAGCACAAAGGATCCTTCATCTTCTCTTTCAATTTGTATTCCAAGGTAGTGAGTGACATCACCTAGGCACTTCATTTCAACCTCCTTGTTGAGATGATTCACTAGTTGTTGCTTGACCAGTGGGTCTTGATAAGCCAACAGTAGATCATCAACATAAATCAGTAAGTCCAGGTCCATCTGTTGTTTCTGAATCTGCTGTACAGGCATGGCTCTGCCCTGCCTTGCACAAAGCCTACTTTCAAGAGCATTTTGCTCAGTTTCTCATTCCAGGCTCTGGCAGCCTGTTTAAGTCCATAGATGGATTTTTGAAGTTTACACACAAGGGTTTCTTTTCCTGGAACTTCAAACCCTGGTGGTTGTTGCATGTAGATTTCCTCTTCTTTTTTCTCCATGCAAGAACGCTGTTTTTATATCCATGTGCTCCACCTGCATTTTCATGTTAGCAGAAACACTCAGAACAGTTCTGATGGTCATGTGTTTGACCACAGGAGCAAATGTTTGATAGTAGTCTTGTCCATACCTTTGAGAGTATCCTTTGGCTACTAGTCTTGCCTTATATCTCTCAGCGTTTCCTTCAGCATCTGGCTTTTTCTTGAATATCAACTTGCAGCCCATAGCTTTTTTTCCCTTGAGGAAGCTTGCTCAGTGTCCAAGTGTTATTCTTGTGTAGAGCTTCCAGCTCTTCCTTGGCTGCCTGCCTCCACCTCTCAGCTTCAGCTTTGGGTAAGACTTCAATCTCTTTTCAGGAAGTTCATATATCACGAGGTAAGCAAGTCCTTCTGGTTATACACCTTTGTTAGTGCATTCAGAGCGTCTGGGTGCTGGCGCTTCAGCTGCCCCTTCTGTCTCTGATGCCTGTTCTAGCTCAGACCCCTCATCTTCCTCTGCTGGTGTATTATGGTGATTCCTTCTGTTGTGGAAGAATAGCTCAGTTTCTTCTTCCATTTCGCTGTCATCTGTTTGGTGTGGTGCCCCTTCTGGTTGGAGTGCACACTTTCCTTCCTCAAAGTGGACAGCTCTGTATACTCCAGCTTCACCAGTTTTGGAATATATGACTCAGTATCCCATCTGTGATGAAGAATATCCAATGAATATTCCTTCCTTGGCAGTGTTGTCAAATTTTGACCTCTTTTGTTTTGGGTTGTGTACAAAAGCCTTGCAGCCGAATACACGAAGGTGAGACACACTTGGTGTGCAATTATGCCATAGCTCGAAAGGTGTTTTGTTGGTTGCAGCTGCCAGAAGTCGGTTGTGCAGATAGGTGTCAGTAACTGCTGCTTCCCCCCAGTACTTCTGCTGTAACAGTGCATCCAACAAGGAATGAATCATCTATCCAAAAGTCCAGTTCATGCGTTCTGCGACCCCATTTTGTTCTAGAGTATAAACAACAGTAGTCTGGTGCTCTATGCCTTCCTCACGTAGAAAGTCCTGCATAGCCCTGGACACAAATTCTCCTCCATTGTCAGATCTTATAATTTGTGGCTTTCTGCCAAATTTGTTGGATACAATTCTGACAAATTCCTTTGATTTTTGAAGTACTTGACTTTTCTCTTTCAGTAGGTACATTGTACTGAAAAGACGACTGTACATGTGGACATCATCAAATGGCCAACATAGGAAACAAATTGATTATATAATTGGTAGCAGAAAATGGAGAAGTTCCATACTTTCTGCAAAAACAAGACCAGGAGCAGACTGCGGTACAGATCATGAACTGGTAATATCAAAAATCAGAGAAAAGCTAAAGAACAACTACACAAAGCATTCATAATGCCAAAATACAATTTAAGTAACATCCCAGAAGAATTATAAAGATCAAATAAGGAACAGATTTGAAGCTTTAAACTTAATTGACAGAGAACCAGAAGAATTATGGATTGAAGTCAGAGATATTATTGGAGAAGAATGCAAAAAGACAATACCTCTAGCTAAAAAGCGAGAAAGAGCTCAATGGATGACAGAAGAAACTCTTAAAATGGTTAAAGAGAGAAGGAAAGCAAAAGCAAAAGGAGATAGAAACATGATCAGAACCCTAAATGCAACACTATAGCGACTAGTATGTAGGGACAAAGAGAACTATTAAGAACATAAGAAGAGCCTGCTGGATCAGGCCAGTGGCCCATCTAGTCCAGCATCCTGTTCTCACAGTGGCCAACCAGGTGCCTGGGGGAAGCCCGCAAGCAGGACCCGAGTGCAAGAACACTCTCCCCTCCTGAGGCTTCCAGCAACTGGTTTTCAGAAGCATGCTGCCTCTGACTAGGGTGGCAGAGCACAGCCATCACGGCTAGTAGCCCTTGATAGCCCTGTCCTCCATGAATTTGTCTAATCTTCTTTTAAAGCCATCCAAGCTGGTGGCCATTACTGCATCTTGTGGGAGCAAATTCCATAGTTTAACTATGCGCTGAGTAAAGAAGTACTTCCTTTCTATTACAATAGTTATTAGAAATAGAAGAGTGCAACAAAAAGGGTAGAACAAGAGCCCTATTCCAAAAGATTAGAGAAATTAAAGGGAAATTTAAACCAAGAATAGGGATATTGAATAATCAACAGGGAAACACACTGACTAACCAAGATAAAATAAAAGGAAGATGGAAGCAGTACACTGAAGAACTCTATAAAAGAGATGCAAGGATGACAGATTCATTCATGGAGGAATGATGAAAAACCAGAAATTTTAGAATGTGAGGTGAAAGGTGCTCTTAAAATACTTGGAAGAAACAAATCACCAGGAACAGATGGCATACCAATGGAATTGCTACAAGTTATTGAGACTGAATCTGTCCCAATTTTGACAAAAATTTGTCAACAAATACGGAAAACTAAACCATGACCCACAGACTGGAAGCATTCAATATATATCCCAATTCGAAAGAAAGGGGATCCCAGGGAATGCAGTAATTATGGAACTATTGCCTTAATTTCCCATGCAAGTAGAGTAATGCTCAAGATTCTATAACAAAGGCTCTTACCATATATGGAGTGAGAAGTGCCAGATGTCCAAGCTGGATTTAGAAAGGGAAGAGGTATCAGAGATCATGTTGCAAACATACGTTGGATAATGGAATGGACCAAGGAATTTCAGAGGAAAATCACCCTGTGCTTTACAGATTACAGCAAAGCCTTTGACTGTTTAGATCATGAAAAACTATGGAATGCTTTAAAAGAAATGGGGGTGCCACAGCATCTGAAAAAGAGGAAGACCAAACAAGGGGTGGATTGATTCCATAATGGAAGCCACAGCCTTACAAGATCTGAACAGGATGGTTTATAACATGCTTTTGGAGGTTGCTGATTCATAGGGTCCCCATAAGTCGTAATCAACTTGAAGGCATATAACAGCAAAGATACATCTTAGTATACCTCAAGTAATCATCTAGGAAAGTAAGCATGTATAAATTTCTGCCCTGTGATGGTGTTCTAATGAGTCCACAAAGGTCAGTGTGAATTAATTCTAGAGGTCTTGTAGTTTTCCTTTCACTTTTCTTAGGAAATTTTGGTTTCACGCTTTTTGTCTTTATACAACATTCACATTTTTCTATGGATTTACGTTGTCCAATTTTAATGCCTCTAGCCAAACTTTCCTTCCCAAGAGCATTGATTCTGGCTAACCTGGGATGTCCCATTCTTCGATTCCAAACTTGAACATCCAGAGTCACAGGTTTCTTTGGCTGTGTTTGCATGCATAGTTTCAAAATATTCCAAATGCAAAAGTCCATTTTTCAATTTTGTAGTACAACATACTTCTCCTTCATCTAGAACTTGGCAAATTTTGTCACTTAAAAAAAGTTCACCTCCAAGCTGCATTATTTTAGTGGCACTTACTAAATTATATTTAAATGCTGGAACAAATATGCAAATTTTCAGTTCAAGCTCTCTGGCGCCCTCTGGCGTTTTGCAAAGTGACTCCACTGTGCCTGTTCCTTGAGAACAGAAAACGTCTCCTGATGCTGTCATTACATTCTGTGTATGGGGGCTAAAGTTCTTAAACAATTTTTTATCATTTATTAAATGTACGGTACAACCAGTGTTGATTAAAAATCTGGTTTTATAACATCATTCTTTCCATCAGATATATAGTAACTAGATTGCTTTACTTTAGTTTGGCTATGTGTTTTTCGTTCAGCTTGCTTCTGTTTAAAAGCACCTGTTTCTCCTTTGTCCCTTCTAGGGCAATGTCTTTGAAGGTGATGAGATTTGCATTGGACGCAATTCTTCCTTTGTTTGTCTGTGCTCTGCTGTGTCTTCGGGGCATGACTCATCTCTCTATCCTGCCTTTGGTTGCTGTTTCTGCCCACAGTAAAACTCTCTTTATAGTCCTGATCTTTCAAATATGCCATAATCTGATCCAGGTTCTGATCTGTCTGTTCTAGTATGCAAGCCATTATATAATGATGTTCTTTCTCATCCATGGAGCAGGCTTGTAAATCTCTCCAGATGTTGATTCAGATCACTAGACTATTTCAGCGTATATAGCGACTTACAAAGAAACTTCACATGGTTTTTAGATTTTCTGTCATACACTTTTTCAGGCTTTCCCCATATTTCCTTCATATTTCTACTGGCCGAGTGAACATTTAGTGCCTCATCTGATAAAGTAGGAAGAGACTTCACTTTGGCATGCTTATGCTTCCAGGAGGCACTGGCTGCTTCATCCACTGCCGAGGGTTCAGGATCAGTCAGGACTCCATGCAGATTCTCCCCTTCCAAAAGTGCTGTCATCCGAAGACTCCAAATCGCATAATTGTCCTTCTTCAGCCTTGGGATGCTTGCCTTAAGTGTTCATTCTTCAGCCATGGTTTCCTGTCTTCTGCTTTTCTTTCCCTAACCTAAAGTCTCCTTTTTGATCTCTTTGTAAATCACACACAGTACTTAGCCTTTTTAGCTTTCAGGCACAACTCCCAATTCAATTTAGCTTACTGGGCGGCCATAACCCGTTGTTATGGAAATATGCAGAGATTGTCAGTGGTCTGAGATGTGTGTGTGCCAGTGTGTGAATTTACCTAAGTAGCAGGCTTTTACCCTGCATTTAGATCATTGAGACTTAAGACTTAGCAAAGTAAGAAAGGCTTCTATATTTATAGAAATACATAGTAGATAGGAAAGGCATGCCTAGTTCTAACTAAGTTGTAGGCATGATGCCCAGACTTCGGTATTGCCCTCATGGCTCAGGAGAGAGAGCAAAGACAAAGATGTCTCCTCTCTCCTCAGACAGTCGAAGAAGAAGACAAAGGAGGAGGCAGGTGAGCTTCTCTGAGCATATCCATTTATAACGGAAGGAAGTTAGGTAGAGAACAGCACAGGTAAAGGTAGGCAAGCCTAGCCAGCTAGAGGACTCTAACTCTCTTCCTTCTGGAATACAAACAAAAGAACCCAAACAGGAGTTGCTCTTGTTCCACTTCCAACAGACTGTACCAGAGCCAGAGGGGAGAGGGTTCACTTCTGTGCAAGCCGTTCCTTGCCCGCATCTCCTGATCTGATGAGCTTAGCTCTATGTGCAACCTCTTGATCTCCTGCATCAATTTAATCTCATGGCCAGGGCTCACACCTACAGTGGCTACTGCTACCTCCCCAGACAGACATAGCCAAATTCCACAAGCCTATTCTCCTGCCCATGGCTCTCAGGTAGTCCCTCAAGTGGTGGATTCTACACGGACTTCTCCTCAAAGGAGTTCCAATCAAATTTCCCAAGCGAACCGTAGTCACAACAGATACCAGCTTTCAGAGCTGGGGGGCCCACTGTCTGCACCACACGACCCAAGGGACATGGAGCACAACAGAGAGCACAGAGCATAAATTGGCTGATCTCAGGGCAGTAGCTCTAGCCCTCAAACCCTTCATGAACATACTCCTTCACAGGCATGTCTTGGTCCTAAACAACAACATCTCAGCCATCACATTTAAACAAACAAGGTCCAGATAGCATCCCTTCAGCTGGAGGTGCAGGGCATCATTGTGTATGTGGAACAAAATTTGGCCTAGCCGACAGTTGAGCACATCAAGGACAAGGTGAATGTAACAGCAGACTTTCTCAGCAATCATGTGATCCAGGGGCAGGGGAATGGGTTCTCAGCATCATTTAAACTCATTTAGTCCTAACTGGGCCACCCAATCCTTGTCCTCTTTGCATCTCATCTCAATCACAAGACTCCAGGTTTTTCTGCCAGGTACCAATCCCTGGGATTGGAGGGAAGGTGTGCACTCAACACCCTATGGCCCCAAGGCCTCCTCTTCACTTTCCTCAACTTCACTCACCTGACTCTAGCCTGGGCTGCTACAGACTGATAACCCAGAATGGCCATGTGAGTTTCGTCTGCTAGAAAAGCCTTTCCCAGTAAGTGACCAACATTCCGTTTTCTCCCACCCAGAAACTCAGCCCTGGGATCACCCAGTTTGCCTACAGCTGCGTTCAGGAGCAGCTGGTGTGGACCAACATCCAGTTCTGGGAGGCGATGTTCTACTGCGATGTGCAGAACCATATTCGGGCTCTGTACCTGGAGGGCAATGAGGAGGAGAACCATGTGGAGAAGGTAAGGGAAGATACCAGGCTATGGTCTGAAGGCACATGAGGCCACCACCTTGCTGAAGCTAAGCAGGTTTGGGTCTGGTCCGTGCCTTGATGGGAGACCGCCTGGGAACAGGTATGCCATCTTGGGTTCCATGGTGAAAGAACAGCGAGGTATAAATGTAATAAATAAATAATAAATACCAGGCAGGGTCATGAGGGGAGGGAGGGAGAGAGGAGGCTAGCTTGGATGAAGGAGGGGCTGTAGCTAGCGCTTTTCTCTGGTCCACTTACCAGGTGGGTGAGGAAGGCCCACAAGAGGAGAAGTCAGCGCTAGAGATTGCTGCAGAGCAGTGTCGCCTGTGGCCCACCATGAGCCGCGAGAAGCAGCAGGAGTTGATCCAGAAGGAGGAGAGCACAGTATTTAGCCAAGCCATCCATTATGCCAACCGCATGAGCTACCTGCTCCTGCCCCTGGACACAAGCAAGAACCGGCTCCTGCGTGGCTCAGGCCTTGGAGATGCTGAGAGTGTCAGCAATAGCTTCATCACCAGCAGGTAGCAGGGCTTGGCAAGACCATTGCCCCAAGTCAGCCGGCCGAGTGCTGCTGGAAGAGCAGCTGCTTGCGCTGGGTGGGTCCAGTTGCTGCTGCTGCTGCTGCTGATCTCAGTAGCTGTTGGGGAGTGGGAGGGTGGGGAGGGAGGGCAGTCCAGGACCAAGAGATGTTCATGCCGCTTTCCTTCCTTGCCAGCATTGCTGGCAGTGTGGCTGACAGCTATGATACTGAAAGTGGCTTTGAGGATGCGGAAAGCTCTGATGTGGCCAACTATGTGGTACGGTTCATCAACCGCTTTGTGGACAAGGTCTGCACAGAGAGTGGTGTCACCAATGAACACCTGAAGGGCTTGCATGTCATGATTCCTGGTAGGTGCCTGTCCTCCCCTGGAGCACAGTGTGGTCAGTTGGGTTGGGGGGAGAGGTCTTTGGAGCATGACTTTTCCCCACCTCTCTCCTTCCTCCCCCCACCCTGCTGCAGACATTGTCCAGATGCACATTGAGACCCTGGATGCCGTGCATAGGGAAAGCAAGAGGCTCCCTCCGATACAGAAGGTGAGGATCAGCCAAACCCAAATACTCAGTGTGAGCCCTGAGCAAGAGGGGGCAGGGGAGGCTCCCCTGGAGCTGTGACTTCCGGAGGGGCAGGGAGGCTTTGCTTTTCTGTCCCAGTGTGGCGTGCTTTTGATCTTCGCGTCCAGCTGAGGTTGGGCATGGTCCCCTCTCCTTTGCTTCTTGCAGCCCAAGCTGCTGCGGCCCAACCTGCTGATGGGTGAAGAAAGCATGATGGATGGCTTGCGTGTGTACCTCATGCCTGATGGCAGAGAAGAAGCTGCTGGTGGTAATATTGGGGGGCCCCCTCTGCTTCCTGCTGAAGGGGCCATTTTCCTCACCACCTACCGCATCATCTTCAAGGGCACCCCAACAGACCCATTAGGTAAGAGCATGGCAAGTAGCGAGGGCCTTTTGGGAGGGACTCCCAGAAGAAGCACCCTGAAAGAACTCTGGGTGTGTCCATTTGCTCACTGGCTGCCTTGCTGGTGCTGTCCTCCAGAGGGGACCTTTTTCCGAGGACCCCTTGTAAAACTCCCTTCCGGCAGGAAGCAGCCTAGCTCTGCTGACAGTCACAGCTGGCACTCTGCCAGCGTGCCGCCTGGGCTGTGGCTGACGCCTCCTCTTTCTTGGCTCTCCCGCAGTTGGGGAGCAAGTGGTGGTCCGCTCCTTCCCTATCGCTTCCCTGACCAAAGAGGAGAAGATTGCTGTCCAGGCGCAAGTGGATCAGTTCATCCAGGAGGGGTGCACCCAGCTCCAGCTTCGCTCCTGCACATTCCAGGTGAGAAGCTGCTCTTGAGTGTGGGGGAGCGGTATTAGTGCCCACTCCCAGGAGGAGGGGCAGCATTGTTCTGAGGCAGGGTCAGCTCTGGGAGTAAATTTCCCCAGAGATGGGCCAGTTGGCCTTCTCTTGACTGCATCTGGCACAAGACTTGACACTGCCTCGCCTTATCTTGGCCCACAGTTGCTGCGCATCGCCTTTGATGAGGAGGTGGCCTCTGAGAGTGCAGAGACCTTCCGGAAACATCTCAACAAGCTGCGCTATCCCCTGCAGGTGTCCGACACCTTTGCTTTCACAGCGGGCCAGTTGAGCAAGCCAGCTCTGCCACCCAAAGTCAAGGAGAAGAACCCATCGCTCAGGTGTGGACAGAGCCCTTGGGATGAGCACATAGCCCTGCTTGGCAGAGGCAGATGTGTTAGGGACTGGGTGGTCCTCTTCAGAACAGTGAAGTAGCCTCTCTGACTTCCCAGTCACCTCCTGGCTGGCTTCTTGTTGCTCCATGTGGGCATCCTGGGTTTAAACCGCTCTGGCTTCAGGCTGCGTGTCTCGTGCTTCAGCCATGGCTGTGAGGGTCTTCAGCTTGGGGGAGCGGGTTGACCACCCCTAGTGCCAGCACATGGTTGGTGGGGAAGGCTTGCTGGGCTCTGGATCTAAGCACCCTCCCTCCTTGTCCTTGTGCTTTGTGTTGTGACCAGCTCCTAGCTGGGGCCAATATCTTCCAAGGCCTAGCTGTGTCCTTTCCTTGGGGCACCGTGGGACCCTCTCAACCACGTAAGGAGGCAGCTTGGCCCTGGGCAAGGACTGCAGACTGCGTTCCTCTGGGGCATCCTGCTTTCTTCAAGCCTACTGCAGGGGTGTCTGCCGTCACCTGCATGAGCCAGACCTCCTGTCCTCATCAGCCCCTTTGCAGCTCATTGACTGATTCTGGCTTCTCAGAAAGAAGGCGGAGGTGTCGAGAGTGTGCATCCATCCCACCACGGCTCTCCCCAGGCTGTATGAGCTGTTGGGACTGTTGGCTGGATGCTGTTCCAAGGCCTGGTTGGGGCTGAACTGAGCAGCTGTTTCTCTTGCCTGCTGCAGCCAGGCATGTGTTCTCTGCCAGCTGGCCAGTCAAACGTACACCCCCCTCGTCTTGGTAGCTGCTGCTGCACCTCAATTCCTGCAGAAACATTTTGGGGTGCTCTGCTGACCTTTATTCTGACTCCCTCCCCAGATGCTGAATAAGAGGCTGTGTCTTCTCCTCCCACCTCTGCTCCTCTGGTGGTCTCTCCTTGTCCCTGGTGGGAGGGATGGACCACGCACTCGGGCCCTGGTGGTGGTGGTAGTAATGTTTCCTGGGATTTGGGGTTCTACTTCATCAACTCAAAAGTGCCTTCTGCTTCTGCTTTGCTCGTCTCCTGGTCTCAGTGCACCTGGTTGTGCCGGGGTGGTGGCCTTAAGTGCTCCATTGCCAAGTCTGCAGTTGAGCTTGCTTGCTCGTGCCCTCCTGTGTTTTAGGACCATCTCCAGGAACCTGGTGAAAAATGCAAAGAAGACAATTGGTCGCCAGTATGTGACACGCAAGAAGTACACGCCCCCTCCCTGGGAGCATCGTAGCAACCAGCAGCATTTCCTGGAGGACAATGAGGATGAGATCTCAGGTATGACTGTCCATCCATTGGATTGTCCATCCCTTGCCAGCTCTTGTGTGCCCAGCTGTAAGATGCCCTGAGGGGTGTATGTGGGGGGGGGCAGGGGGTTCTCTCCCTGTGCATTGACCCTGCCTTGGCTTCTGCAGTGTCTGAAGAAGTGGACAGAAGCACCTTAACCCCATCCACCACCATCAGGCCCTCAGACAAGATGACCATGAGCCACCTGGTAGAGCGGGCCTGTTGCCGGGACTACCAGCGCCTGGGGCTGGGCACGTTGAGCAACAGTCTAACCCGCTCCAAGAACGAGCCCTTCCGCATCTCCACTGTCAACCGGATGTATGCCATCTGTCGGAGGTAAGTCTGGTGCCAGGGAGAAGGGCAGGGTGGGCCCTGTAAACGTGTTCCTGTTTCTGTAGAGAAGAAGGACAAGTCACGCACAGTCAGCACAAAAGAACTGTGGGGCAGAGGGGTGGTGGTGGTGGAGTGTACAGTTCTGTGGGTTACAGGTGGGCCATCATTCTCCTGCCTGTGAAAGGCTGGGCACTTCACCGGAGGCTCCTAAGAAGGCTGAGATGAAGACGCCTGTAATTGCACTGCTAAGGCCACTTAGATGCATGAAGTGGGGGTGGTGTTCTGTTTCCCCCAAGAAATGATTGATTGATTGATTAAATGTGTATCCTGCCCTTCCTCCCAGAAGGAGCTCAGGGCGGCTAACAAAACGCTGAAAGCACTTTAAAACATCTTAAAAATAAAATACTTTAAAAAAACATATTTAAAAGCATATTAAAACAAAATATCTTAAAAACATCTTTGAAAAACAACTTGAAAAGCAATTCCAGCACAGGCGCAGACTGGGATAAGGGCTTTCCATTCTTTCAGCAGCAGGGTGACATGTTGGCGATACCCTGCCCCAGTGAGCAGTCTTGCCGTTGCATTTTGCACTAGCTGCCCATTAGCTACTGGGCCAAGTTCTAGGTTCTGGTTTTGGTGTACAAAGCCTTACCCAGCTTGGAACCAGGATATCTGAAAGATCATCTTACCTCTTATGTACCCAGTCAATCACTGCACTCTGCAGGTGAGGGCCTTCTGCAGATACCATCTTATCAGGTGGTCCGTTCCGTACAACATAGGAAACGGACCTTTAGTGTGGTGGCACCTACCCTGTGGAATTCCCTCCCCTTAAATATTAGGCAGGCTCCATCTCTTATTGTTTCTGTGCCTATTGAAGACCTTCCTCTTTCAACAAGCCTTTTAAGTTGAGACCTATCCCATTCTGCGTCTGTGTTGGAATTGCTTTTTAATATGTTTTTTAAACTTTTTTTTAAAACCAATGTTTTTTAACCTTTTTTTAAAAAAAGTTTTGAAAGCTTTTTCTAAAAAATGTTTTTAAAGATGTTTTGTTTTAATGTATTTAAAGGACTGTTTTTATGATGTTTTGATGTGTTTTTAGTGCTTTTGTTTGCTGCCCTGGGCTCCTGCTGGGAGGAGGGGCGGGATATAAATCAAATAAGTATCTCCTCCTACCCATCCCTGTAAAGTTCATCTAAGTAGTTGAAGACTGTTTCAGTCTGAAAATGGGAAGGGCTGTAGCTCAGTGGTGGAGTGTCTGCTTTGCATGTGGGAGGTCCCAGGTCCAATCCCCACTGGCATCTTGGAGAGCCGCTGCCAGTGAGTGTACGCAGTACTGAGCTAGATGGACCAGTAGTCTGTCTCAGTACAAGGAGCTTCCTATGTTCGCAAGTCAGCCCTGAGTCTGCATGCCAAAGGGATGTCTGGCAGGAAGCACTTCCTGCCACCCTGGATTGCTGTGCGTCCTCCCCAGCCTTTGTCTCCCTCCTCTGCACAGCGGTGAGAGGGCAGCTCTGCCCCAGCTCTCCATGCCTTCTTAACTTCCAGCTGGGTTTTTTGCAGTGCTCAGTTATAATTAAGTGAGGACTGGAATTGTCTGTCTTGGGCTGGGCGTTGCTGGGCTGACCCTCCCTTGTCCGTGTTGAAAGGTCAGTGGCTTCAGGGTGTCCTTCAGGGTGGAACGGGCTCTCTGGGCGCTCCCCTAGAAACCTGCCTGTTCTGTTCTCTGTGACTGGCCTCTAAGAACGTGATCCAGAGGTTGTGACTGGGACAGGGCCTTCTCTGTATTGGGCACAGCTTGACTAGGAAATGCCTTCCCCCCAGGCATTTGTTGCCTGCCATTCCCTCTTTGTAAATGCCCTGCTTTCTCGCTCTTGCTTAGTAGAGCCATGCTCTGTCATGTTTCATTCCTGCCACTATGTGTTTGTGGTTGCTGCCTCCATGCCGTTTGCACTGTACATTTGTCCAGTGGTGTTAGATGTGGATCTTTTCACAATTTTAGCTTAGATTGTTAGCCTACTACGAAGGCCGGGGTGTGTAAGGTGGGCCAACAAATTCTGTTTTAAATCACTAAAAAAGTGGTTGCCTGTTATCTTTGAGGCACGTCTGGGACCGGAGCTTCTTGGTCCTCTCCTGGCCTCCTCCTCCTCCTCTGCTTGCGTGCTGTGTGGCAGCTGCAGTCCCTTTATTGTCTCCCTGCAGTTACCCTGGGCTGCTCATTGTCCCGCAGAGTATCCAAGACAACACCATCCAGCGGATCTCACGCTGCTACCGCCAGAACCGCTTCCCGGTTGTGTGCTGGAGGAATTCGCGCACCAAGGCAGTCCTCTTGCGCTCTGGCGGGCTGCACGGCAAGGGCGTGGTGGGCCTCTTCAAGTCTCAGAATGCTCCTGCCACAGGTAGTGCCAGCCTGTGCTGTGGAGACGTCTTGTGCAGCGTAGCTGCTGCCTCCCACGCCCCCTGTGCCTTGCCTCTAGGCTCCCCTGAGGCTATCTGCTCTGCTGCTCCTTGCAGGCCCCTCTCAAGCAGATTCCACCAACCTGGAGCAAGAAAAGTACCTGCAGGCAGTCATCAACTCCATGCCCCACTATGCTGATACCGGTGGCCGGAACACCCTCAGCGGCTTCACCTCTGCCCATATGAGCAGCTCAGGTAAGCGGCTTTCATTGGGAACTGGCTTGGGCTTGCGGGAGCAGTGTGAGCCATGGCCCAGGGTGGGCTCCCTAGAGGCAGGTGTGGAAGGGACCATCAGCCAACACTGCTGAGGCGTAAGGCTGGGGGCCCAGCGGCCAGGTGAGTCTTGTCCCATTTGCAGCTGTTGCTTCATCTCTGTGCCATCCTGGCTGGCAGAACACGGCAGGCTGCCCTTTTCCATCCCACCCTCAGACATTGTCTGTCTAAGAAAATAACACAGCCCTGATGCGACCTGTCCTCCCCCACCAAGCAGCCCTCCTGCAGTACTCCCTGTGGTAGCCGGGATACCCCCCCCAACTCTTCCTGCAATCACTACTTGCTGAGAGCAAGAAGCCTCCAGGCAGACCACCGCTAAGCTTGGGGCTGGGGGAGAGGCAGATAGCCCAGGTCTTTCTGCCATCCTCCACTCCCCGCTGCAATCTGGGGCATGGGGGAGGGGTTTTCACGGAATAACCCTTATCCCTGCTGAATGCAGGGTGGGAAGTGGGGAAAGGCAAATTGACTTGTAGCATCGGGGTTGGCTTACTTTCCTCTGGTACGGAATGTCCATGTTCTGTTGGTGCTACAGATTCTTCTGAGAAGCGGCAACCCAAGCTGGGATCTCTTATGAAGCAGGTGATGGGAGGGAAAGACGGAGGGCCCGGGACGGTTAGCCACGGAGGTGAGATGTGCACAGTGCCTGTAGCCGCAGCCGCCAGCAGAGTAGCAGCAGAGCTCCCTTGGCTTCGTGGAGGCTGGGCTGGGCCTCCTTCGGATAACCAAGAGGGTGGGAGGGGGCAAACCATGGGGCCTGCCCGCCTCACCGCTGTTGCCCACAGCTCTTGCTTTGTCCATCCATCTTGCCTGCCTCTCTTGACCACCAGTCCCTCTCCCCACGAGAGCAAGCAGCTGTCTGCCATCCCATTCCTGCACAGATGCCTCTCCATCCTGTCCTCTCTCAGCCCTAGGTCACAGAGGTAGGGTAATTGCCCTCTCCAGCCCCAAGAGCGTGGCAGCAAAGGGACATCACTCCCCCCGAGGTACTGTATGGGGCACTAACCTCGGTTATGTGACATTCACACTGCTAACTCACCCTACCAGTGCCCCGCAGGCAGGCAGGCAGGCAGGCAGGAAGGAAGCCTGACTAACCCCCCACTGTACGCTAACCATTCTGCAGCCTTACAGCATGCTCCGTCTGGCTTGGCATGCCTCTCGGCCTCTCCTAGGTAAGGATCGGCTGGCTTTGGGTGTTGTGCCAGTCTTGAATGGTGGCCCAGCCTGGATCATTGTGGCTGGGGGCCATGATCGGGCCTATAGCTCTGAATCAGAGGGAGGAATGGTAAGCAAGGAGGCCCCAGGTAACAGCTCTGCATCAGCCCGCAGGAGGAAGCAGAGCATCAGGGACAGTCCCCTAGCACACACCCCTTCCTTCCTTGCAGGCAAATGGGGCAGCATCCGAGCCAGCGGACGCATGAGCAGCTATGCTCTCAACATGGAGGTCGGCTCCCGCTTGGCTGGGAAGGAGCTGTTGAGTACGCAAGCCAACGGGTCCCCCTCTGAGGCCAGCATTCTGCGGCAACACCGAGCCTCCCTCTACATCATCGGAGACAAATCCCAGCTCAGGGTACTGTTCTGTTGGGCGAGGAGATAAAGGCCCCAGGCAGAGGGGCAGGGAGTGTGACTGAAGGGCTGCTTATTGATGCTGTCTCTTTTCCTTCCTCCTCATCCCTGGCGAATTCAGGGAGTGAAGCCAGATCCTTTGCAGCACTGGGAGGTAGTGCCCATCGAGGTGTTTGATGCACGGCAGGTCAAGACCAGTTTCAAGAAGCTGATGAAGGCCTGTGTGCCTGGCAACCCCTCTGCAGAGCCTGGCTTGACGTTCCTGCGCTCCCTGGAGGAGTCTGAATGGCTGATCCAGGTTAGTGGAGAGGGCCCCTTTTTTGGCTTAAGAACATAAGAACATAAGAAGAGCCTGCTGGATCAGGCCAGTGGCCCATCTAGTCCAGCATCCTGTTCTCACAGTGACCAACCAGGTGCCTGGGGGAAGCCCGCAAGCAGGACCCGAGTGCAAGAACACTCTCCCCTCCTGAGGCTTCCGGCAACTGGTTTTCAGAAGCATGCTGCCTCTGACTAGGGTGGCAGAGCACAGCCATCATGGCTAGTAGCCATTGATAGCCCTGTCCTCCATGAATTTGTCTAATCTTCTTTTAAAGCCATCCAAGCTGGTGGCCATTACTGCATCTTGTGGGAGCAAATTCCATAGTTTAACTATGCGCTGAGTAAAGAAGTACTTCCTTTTGTCTGTCCTGAATCTTCCAACATTCAGCTTCTTTGAATGTCCACGAGTTCTAGTATTATGAGAGAGGGAGAAGAACTTTTCTCTATCCACTTTCTCAATGCCATGCATAATTTTATACACTTCTATCATGTCTCCTCTGACCCGCCTTTTCTCTAAACTAAAAAGCCCCAAATGCTGCAACCTTTCCTCGTAAGGGAGTCGCTCCATCCCCTTGATCATTCTGGTTGCCCTCTTCTGAACCTTTTCCAACTCTATAATATCCTTTTTGAAATGAGGCAACCAGAACTGTACACAGTATTCCAAATGCGGCCGCACCATAGATTTATACAACGGCATTATGATATCGGCTGTTTTATTTTCAATACCTTTCCTAATTATTGCTAGCATGGAATTTGCCTTTTTCACATCTGCCGCACACTGGGTCGACATTTTCATCGTGCTGTCCACTACAACCCCGAGGTCTCTCTCCTGGTTGGTCACTGCCAGTTCAGACCCCATGAGCGTATATGTGAAATTCAGATTTTTTGCTCCAATATGCATAATTTTACACTTGTTTATATTGAATTGCATTTGCCATTTTTCCGCCCATTCACTCAGTTTGGAGAGGTCTTTTTGGAGCTCTTCGCAATCCCTTTTTGTTTTAACAACCCTGAACAATTTAGTGTCGTCAGCAAACTTGGCCACTTCACTGCTCACTCCTAATTCTAGGTCATTAATGAACAAGTTGAAAAGTACAGGTCCCAATACCGATCCTTGAGGGACTCCACTTTCTACAGCCCTCCATTGGGAGAACTGTCCGTTTATTCCTACTCTCTGCTTTCTGCTTCTTAACCAATTCCTTATCCACAAGAGGACCTCTCCTCTTATTCCATGACTGCTAAGCTTCCTCAGAAGCCTTTGGTGAGGCACCTTGTCAAACGCTTTTTGAAAGTCTAAGTACACTATGTCCACTGGATCACCTCTATCTATATGCTTGTTGACACTCTCAAAGAATTCTAATAGGTTGCTGAGACAGGACTTTCCCTTGCAGAAGCCATGCTGGCTGTGCTTCAGCAAGGCTTGTTCTTCTATGTGCTTAGTTAATCTAGCTTTAATCATACTTTCTACCAGTTTTCCAGGGACAGAAGTTAAGCTAACTGGCCTGTAATTTCCGGAATCCCCTCTGGATCCCTTTTTGAAGATTGGCGTTACATTTGCCACTTTCCAGTCCTCAGGCATGGAGGAGGACCCGAGGGACAAGTTACATATTTTAGTTAGCAGATCAGCAATTTCACCTTTGAGTTCTTTGAGAACTCTCGGGTGGATGCCATCCGGGCCCGGTGATTTGTCAGTTTTTATATTGTCCATTAAGCTTAGAACTTCCTCTCTCGTTACCACTATTTGTCTTAGTTCCTCAGAATCCCTTCCTGCAAATGTTAGTTCAGGTTCAGGGATCTGCCCTATATCTTCCACTGTGAAGACAGATGCAAAGAATTCATTTAGCTTCTCTGCAATCTCCTTATCGTTCTTTAGTACACCTTTGACTCCCTTATCATCCAAGGGTCCAATTGTCTCCCTAGATGGTCTCCTGCTTTGAATGTATTTATAGAATTTTTTGTTGTTGGTTTTTATGTTCTTAGCAATGTGCTCCTCAAATTCTTTTTTAGCATCCCTTATTGTCTTCTTGCATTTCTTTTGCCAGAGTTTGTGTTCTTTTTTATTTTCTTCATTCGGACAAGACTTCCATTTTCTGAAGGAAGACTTTTTGGCTCTAAGAGCTTCCTTGACTTTGCTTGTTAACCATGCTGGCATCTTCTGGGCCCTGGCGGTTCCTTTTCTGATCTGCGGTATGCACTCCAGTTGAGCTTCTAATATAGTGTTTTTAAACAACTTCCAAGCATTTTCGATGATGTGACCCTCTGGACTTTGTTTTTCAGCTTTCTTTTTACCAATCCCCTCATTTTTGTGAAGTTTCCTCTTTTGAAGTCAAATGTGACCGTGTTGGATTTTCTTGGCAATTGGCCAGTTACATGTATGTTTAATTTAATAGCACTGTGGTCACTGCTCCCAATCGGTTCAACAACACTTACATCTCGCACCAGGTCCTGGTCCCCACTGAGGATTAAGTCCAGGGTTGCCGTCCCTCTGGTCGGTTCCATGACCAACTGATCTAGGGAATAGTCATTTAGAATATCTAGAAACTTTGCTTCTTTGTCATGACTGGAACACATATGCAGCCAGTCTATGTCCGGGTAGTTGAAGGCTTCTTCTGCCTTTCTGTTTGGTAGGATCCCCAGAGGGCTTTAGGGTCTGTATCCTGGCCCAGTCATCTGTCCCGCTCTTTAAAAAGGGTAAAAAAGAAGATCCGGGGAATTACAGGCTGGTCAGTCTGACTTCAATACTGGGAAAGATATTAGAACGGATAATAAAAGAGTCCATTGGCAACTATCTAGATGACAATGCTGTGATTAGAAGGAGCCAGCATGGGTTTGTCAAGAAAAAGTCCTGTCAAACTAATCTCATCTCTTTTTTTGATCGGGTCACTAGCTTAGTAGATGGTGGAAATGCTGTAGATGTCATCTATCTAGATTTCAGCAAAGCGTTTGACAAAGTCCCCCACGACCTTTTGATTAGCAAACTCGTCAAATGCAGACTACATGGAAATACTGTCAGGTGGATTCACAACTGGTTGGAAAACTGTACTCAAAGAGTGGTCGTCGGTGGCTCTGCTTCGGACTGGAAGGAGGTCTCGAGTAGAGTGCCACAGGGCTCTGTCCTGGGGCTGATACTCTTCAACATTTTTATCAATGACTTAGATGATGGGGTGGAGGGAAGCCTTATGAAGTTTGCGGATGATACGAAACTGGGAGGGATAGCTAACACAATGGAAGACAGGAATAAAATCCAAAGGGACCTGGATAGACTAGAAAATTGGGCTGAAATTAATAAAATGACATTCAATAAAGACAAATGCAGGATTCTGCATTTAGGCCAGAAAAACAAAATGCACGGGTACAGGATGGGAAATACCCAGCTTAGCAGTAGTGCGTGTGAGAAGGACCTTGGAATTGTAGTGGATCGCAAGTTGAACATCTTGGAAGCGGCTGGTAGGATACGGAGCAAACACGAGAGACAACGTTCCGAGGTTTGAAGATATATTTACTGGCTCCTTACCAGACAGTCAATACGAGACAGTAGTACAGCAATGGACATATAACACAACACCACGCCTTATCCCCCACACCTTTTCTTTCCGTTCCCTCCATTTTTTATAGCCCTTGAGCTCTATCTGAGGAATATAGGCAGCAGCTGTGTGATCGCTGCAATATGAGCCTTGTTAGCTCCTGGGCTTGTCTTTGGCTCGGTTTAACCCCTTCCTATCTGTTTGTGTTTTCCTTTCTCTCTTTGTGAAGCGAACTGCTGGCTATGCTTCTGCCAACAGAACATGACCCAGCAGTGTGATGCTGCGGCAAAAAAGGCAAACGCGGTTTTGGGCTGCATAAACAGAGCTATAGTTTCCAGGTCGAGGGAAGTAATAGTCCCACTATATTCTGCATTAGTCAGGCCTCATCTGGAATACTGCGTTCAGTTCTGGGCACCTCATTTTAAGAAAGATATAGACAGGTTAGAGCGGGTTCAGAAGAGGGTGACGAGGATGATAGCCGGTATGGAGAACAAGTCTTATGAGGAAAGGTTGAAGGAACTTGGCATGTTCAGTCTGGTGAAGAGAAGGCTGAGGGGCGACATGATTACACTCTTTAAGTACCTGAAGGGCTGTCACATAGAGGAGGGTACAGATTTGTTCTCTGCTGCCCCAGAGGGTAGGACTAGGTCTAATGGTTTTAAGTTGCAGGAGCGTAGATTCAGATTGGACATTAGAAGGAACTTCTTGACAGTAAGGGCAGTTTGGCAATGGAACCGACTGCCTAGGGAGGTGGTGGGATCCCCTTCACTGGATGTCTTCAAGCAGAGGCTGGACAGCTATCTGCGGGAGATGCTCTAGCTGTGGATTTCCTGCTGTGAGCAGGGGGTTGGACTCGATGGCCTACAAGGCCCCTTCCAACTCTATGATTCTATGATTCTATGGTTGGGTAGAACATGTCCAAGAGGTCTTGCCTCTTTTGGAGGGTGAGCTTCACCTGCTGCTGCATGCTGCCCCCCCCGCCTCACTATGGCAACCATGTCTGGAGGAGAATTGCAGTTAGATCTCTCTGTCAGGTCCATCTCCGTCATCACCACCACCATTTGCTCTGCAGAGAATGGAGAGACAGGTCTCTGCCCCAAGGGCTTATAATCTAATAAACCTGAGGAAGACAGAAGGAGGGGAAGAAAAGGAGGCGGAGGCAACAACTGGTGGAGCTGGGGAGGTAAACGGGGAGGATGTCATGATGTCAGGTTATGGCAGGTATTGGGACTAGGGGGTTGTTCAAAAGGCTTACTAGGAAACTGGTTTTGAGGAGTAAACATGGGGAACAGAGAAGGGAGCTCCATTGGAAAGGAAAGGCAAGAGGAGGGCAAGTGAAAGGGGGTCTCAGTAGGGAGGGATGGAGGGAGAGCCGGAGAGTCCCAGAAGGGCAGCAAATGGGACTGGCGAACTGCCCCACAAACGCCAGCTAGGTCAAGGGGGAGGAGGAGGACTTGAATAGGGACCTTTCAGGTTTAGCAAACAAAGAATTTCAGGGTAGCAGCCAGTAGAGGAGAAATCCACTCTTCCAGCACCTAGTCCAATCTTCCAGTATAAAGATTAGCACAGATTTAGAAGGCCCAACTTGAGCCTGATGGTAGCAAGGCCAATGGACATACAATAAAGGCCTGGGCCCCTACAGTGCAATTTCAGCTGCGGTTACAAAGTAGTCCATCAGGTGCCCCCTTGTATTAGCCACTCAGCACAGGCTTTTTTCCAGCTTATCTGCAAGGCAGTACTGTAGTGGCTTGGCATGGTAAGGAGTTTAGATTTTTAAAAAGTCAAGAGAAAGGAATATGGACTGAAACATTTCCCAATAAATTAATGGCTAGCTGGGGGTGGTGATGTTGCACAACCAGAAAACAAACCACGTAGCTGGTATAAAGGTGGCAGAAAGGCTCCGCTGGTTTCTAAGGTGGGTGTGTAGTAGAGGTTTGTTACAGTCAGTCAAATCACTTTATTTGCTTTTAGCCATAGGCCATTGCACAGTGAAAACCATACAGCTTAAAGCAACTTCAGACACACACTCACGTCAAATTTATGCTCGCTGGGCTTGTACGTAGTTTGCTCTTAGCTTTTTTGCGGCTAGAGCAAAGTTTGCCACCGCCATAGTGACCTGTATATGGTTGTCAGCCAGGAGCTCAGCCACCAGGTCGCCAGGTGTCCTTACTCTGGGGCTAATCAGAGGCGCTAAGAATTTGTGTCTGGGGTTCGAATATAAGGGACAGGTAAACATATAATGCACTAAGTCTTCCGGCACATTACAACCAAAGACGCAGTAGCGCTCCTCGATCGGGGTCCCCAGATACCTGTCTTTCAAATAGGCCGTGGGCATTGTTTGGAATCTGAGTTCAGTGAATGCTCTTCGTAGAGAAGGGCATGTCAGGGTGTCGAAGTACCGTGATTTAGCGTGGTTGGGTTTAAAGCGAGGGAACCAGGATGATAGTAGAGGTTTGTTGCTGCTGTGATGCTCTTCCTGTGAAGTCAAGAGCAGACAAATGGCATCAAGGACAAGAGCAGGGACTGGTATTTGTTGCATATATTTGGACAAAGGACATTTGCTCAAGTTGCAATACCTCCACTAGCTTCTGGGAACCTTTTTTTCTTGACAGGTTCATAAGATCCTGCAGATCTCTGTGCTGGTGGTGGAGCTGCTGGACACGGGCTCCTCTGTGCTAGTCAGCCTGGAGGATGGGTGGGACATCACCACCCAGGTAAGCGTCCCCACCTCTGCCCCCCCCGCCCCCCAGGTGACATTTGGCTTTGGAGGCTGGTGTTGACGCTCCCTCCCTCCTCCCCTGCAGGTGGTATCTCTCGTGCAGCTTTTGTCAGACCCCTACTACCGCACCATGGAGGGCTTCCGGCTCCTAGTGGAGAAGGAGTGGCTGTCCTTTGGGCATCGCTTCAGCCACCGAGGGGCACAGACCTTGGCCAGCCAGAGCAGTGGCTTCACACCTATATTCTTGCAGTTCCTGGACTGTGTTCATCAGGTGAGAGCTAGCCAAAGCTGGACGACTGCAAGACACTTCAAAGACTGTTTGGGAACTTTGGCTCACAAGGCAGCTGCCAGAGTCCTCGTTGTGGGGAGGATGGGATCTGTATGCGAGGCATCAGACACCTTCAGTAATATCTTGGCTGTACCTCCTGGCTTACTGGCTTCCACTGCATCCCCAGGCCCAGTTTCAGGGCTGGGCCCAAGCTGCTTGTTTATTAGATTTATATCCCGCCCTTCCCCCCAGTAGGAGCCCAGAGCGGCAGTGGGAGCTGGATTGTTGGCTCGCCTGCACCCGTGCCATCCTGCCTGCACACTGAGAGCCACAATGGAGTCCCTCTGTGTGTGGCTGGCCACTAGATCAGTGAGGCTGGTGGCCATGAGAAGGCCTTTGCCATGATGGCCTGATGGCTCTGGTCCTCCTAGGGGGGAACCTTTGCTGGGCTCCCATACTGCAGGGATTCTGAAAAGTCTTAATGCCTTGCCTTTTCCAAGTGGCTTTCCATGGCTGATGTTTTTCACTGGATTGAGTCTCCCCCCCCCCGCATATTTTATTGGCATCCGTTTCCTGGAGAGGTGTGTGTGTGTGTTGATTTTATGCTGTGCTTTTATTGTTATCAGTCGTATTTGGCAGTCACTGCCCTGAAAAATGTCCTAGAAGTTTGTAAAAGAAAGAAAGAATGAAGCTTCAGCCCCTGGGAAGCAGGAGGCCCACCGGCCCCTCTGGCCTCACGCTCTCCTGATGCTTCTCCCCCTGCTCTGCAGATCCATTTGCAGTTCCCGATGGAGTTTGAGTTCAGCCAGTACTACCTGAAGTTCCTCAGCTACCACTATGTCTCCAATCGCTTCCGCACTTTCCTGCTGGACTCTGACTATGAGCGACTGGAGCTGGGTAAAGAGCAGCACAGGGCATGGTGGGAGGGGCCAGATGTGGCAGGAGGGTGCCTTGCCACTCCCAGGATGTGCTTGCTTTCCCCTGCAGGTCTCCTGTATGAAGAAAAAGGTGAGCGGAAGGGCCCCCAGCTGTTCAGGTCCATTTGGGACTACATGGACCGGCTGAACAAGAAAATGCCAGCCTTCTTCAACTACATGTATGCCCCAGAGGATGGCGAGGTGCGTACCAGCCAAATTGGCAGGTGATGCGTGATGTACTCGATTATGCTGAGCCTTCCTGACACTGTTCCAAATCGCTTAGAAGGGTCAGCTGCTGGTGGTGTTAGGGCCCAGCAGACAGCCCAGTTGCTCAGCTCTGTGGGGCCAATCTGTGGGGCCTGAAGCAGTGTCATGGCACCCTTCTCCATTGAGTGTTTGGAGGGGGGATCACTTGACTTTGATTTTGATTCCTGCATTGAGCAGGGGGTTGGACTTGATGGCCTTATAGGCCCCTTCCAACTCTACTATTCTATGATTCTATGACAGAACAGTGGCCTTCAGGGCAGTGATGTGGTTGCGCCCTTGCCTTGTCTTTAGGTCTTGCGTCCATACAGCAACATCTCCAACCTGAAGGTGTGGGACTACTACACACAGGAAACCCTGTCTGAAGGCCCCTCCTATGACTGGGAGCTGGTGCAGGGCCAAGTGGACCCTACAGAGGAGGTCAGCCAGCAGGACACCAGCACCCCTCAGAGCCAGCGCAAGATCGTCTGGCCCTGCTATGACAACTGCAGCCGCACAGAGCCAGATGCAATTTCTCGGCTGCTGGAGGTCAGTTGGTGCCCTGGAACCTTTTCCTCCTCATCTTCCTCCAGTGATGTCACATGGTAGTGTTCAGATGGGCACATGAGAAGCAGGAGACCCACCTGTGCCCACATATGTGATCAGAGTGGGGCTGGGGGAGTGTTCAGCTGCTCTCTTTGGCCCTTGGACAAATCCCTGTCCTGTTTGGGGCATGAATGTAGGGAGTGGGACTGTATGCATGAGCCAAGTGAGGTCAGATGCAAACCCATGACTCTGTGGGTGTGACACAACAGCACCATGAATCAAAGCTGCCCTTTCTGTTCCTTCTTGTGGCACATTGACTTGCCTCAGGCACCCCAGGGAACCACACGGTCTATCTAGCAGCCGAACACACTGGCCAGGGTGGGAGAGGAGTTGTTCTGGACAACTGTGCTTGTGGTGATGGAGGGGGTAGGGAGAGCCTGCCTTTACCTCCCAATGAGAGAGCTTGATGTGGGGTTGCATTTGTGGGGAGTTAGACTCTGGCCAGCTT